>NC_068563.1:22729093-23333186 GCF_022201045.2 Citrus sinensis
ACAAAAAATAAGAGATGTTATTTCAGAAATCATATTGTGATAGATGATTTTTCCAAAAAGATGAACAGCTCAAATACTAACTAAACAGCAACACCACTCAATACTTCCAAGTTAAAATGCAATTATTATTATTTTTTTTAATTTTAAACATAGCATGCTAGTAATTGAAAGTCCCTGCCAGCAAGATTCGAACCCCAGACCTCTAGTTTCAATCCAAGAGAGTTAATCAACTGAACTAGTTAGCTCCCACAAAATGCTAATAAAACGTCTAAGCCAGGCAATATGTCCAAGCCTGCCACCAAATGTATTAGAAATGACACCTTTAGGAACGCATGAGAAAACTAGACATCCTCTTTGCACTCTCATTTGAACCATGGACGCATTTAGATAGTCTTTTGAAACTATGGTGTCCACAGGAGAAATTAACAAGTGAACACAAACAAATGACAGTTTCTCAAATCAATAATATAGCATAGAAATGGGGATGAGAACAGATAACTGGGATTTAATTGTTCTATCAGGTTCGCTGCTCATTTGTCATATGAGTTTACTCAAGTGCCACTCAACCAGCAAACAAGGTAAAGTCGAGCAGATTTCAACTGGTTCATTCAACAGACTAATGAACATTTTTTACGGTTAACTTGTTTCGAAAAAAAAAATCAGATGATAATTATATTTAAACAAGGTGTACTTCAGGGCTTCCCATATATGTGCAATAGAATTGCTCTTCCTGAAAGAAAAGGTAGGGCTATTTTTATGGAAATAATTTGCTAAAAAATTATATTTTACTAATTACTAGCTTGAGTTGATTTTTTAGATTCAGTTTTCTTATTTGCATATAGATTAGTATATTGTAGTGATTAGGTTCCTATTTGGCCATGATAAATAGGTAAATGTTTAGTTTTCAGTCAAATGACAATTGGCTTTTTCTCCTCTATTCTATCTTCCTGACTTCCTTTCTATCTTTCATCAACCACATTCTAGGAAAATCACCTGAAACCATCATATACACACACAAAATATCCCAAAACACAAATTTCCAAACAAGATTATCACAGATTTGAGATGTGAAGACAAGATGGTTCACAGCACAATCAGGAAGCAAGATTAACATATCATCTTTACAGATGTTTCACCCAAAAACAAAAAGCAAGAGAAAATAATTTTAAAAAAAACACAGCCATGCAAGAAATTGAATGGCTTAAAGAGAATAATAAATATATGATTCTAACAACCTTTTTCTTCATCATAACTAGATGGCCATGGCCGCCTTGAACAAGCTCAGAAAATACTTCTCGAAAATGACGAGCAACACCTTTGAAAGTACGTTCTATCGATTCATCTTTCCGCTGATCTAAAACTGATATAAGTTCTTTAATTTTCTGCAAAACCACATTAATAAAATCTTTAAAGACATACCAAGAATATAAAGTCCAACATCAGAAATCAATTAAAATTGCAGACTCAACAAAGTCGTCAGTCATTTGAGGAGGGGTG
This sequence comes from Citrus sinensis, assembly GCF_022201045.2. Classification (NCBI taxonomy): domain Eukaryota; kingdom Viridiplantae; phylum Streptophyta; class Magnoliopsida; order Sapindales; family Rutaceae; genus Citrus; species Citrus sinensis. The sequence continues at coordinate 22,730,591 of NC_068563.1, forward strand.
GGGGTTTGTTTGGGAATGGAGGATCATTAAGGCAGACTCCAATGTAGTAATACCTCATCACCTGCATCCAGTTCAGCTTGCCTTCTCTGAAGTTCTTCTCGCTGCTCTGTAAAATTTATATATTGGTCAAGTGCTTTCTTATTTACATGGCTAAACTGCTGCAGTTGCTCATTGCACCTGTGAAGCATTTTAAGCAGTTCTTTGACACCTTTCCGCTTGTATCTGTCATTCCCAATATAAAAGGAATAAATTAACATTAAGACAGAAAAATTCTACATCAGGAAGCAAAAGAGCAACTGTAACTTAGTGAGTATATAGATGGTACATCACCAGATTAACAATAAGAAACCACGCTTCAAGGATGTCATAGTATAAATAGGAATATAAATTACGTGCAACAGATCAGAAGATAATAAACCTAATAAGCATAGATCTTCCAAGTTTAGACAACTTGAGACCTAATTGTGCAACAATTCTTACATGTGCACAATATTTGATATCATTTATCCAGCATAGTTTAGCAATGAATTAAATTTAAGTCACAGAGGAGCTATACGTGTCAAAAGCATCTGATGACAATGGACCCAATTCCCTAATTTTCTTTGAGTACTCCTCCTGTTTAGCAAGAAGAATATTTCTTCTACTTAATAGTTGTTCAAGTTCTCTAGCGTCATCCTGCAGTTTCCTCTCATAGTTGTCTTCCAAAGTCTGCATTCACAAGGATTATCATTTCAGCAAGGCAAAACAAGAATAACCAACACACTCGCATGATTTACCTTCAACTTGGTCTTTTCATCTTTTATCTTATTGAGTTCCTTTGTAAGTTGAACTATACTGTCAGAAACCCCTGCATAGCAATAACCTCGGTGAAAACATGAAAAACACAATCTATGCTTCATACTTAAGACATTTCATGGAAGAGAAAATAATAATATAGATATAAAATCTCACTTTTAAGCTCTTGTCTTGCATCTTCAACAAATGATTTAGCATCTGCCAATTCCTGCTTCTTTGATTCAGCTTCACTTAGCATCACATCATTCTCTGCAGAAGATATAAGAGCTTCCAACTCTTGCTTTCGCCTCATAAGGTTAGTTGTTAGATTAGTCTCAAGCTCCGCTTTTCTGGTTTCATACTAAAAGAAAAGGCACATAAATGAGAACACACAGCTTTATTCAAGTAGCAACATTCTATAGCTCCAATAGTGTTCACTATGCTAACCTCAATGCGATCTGTCCTGCAGGTGATAAGCTTCTCCTTGAGCTCAGTTATTTCAGGGTTTAAACGCGATAGAAGATTTTTTTCATCTAGTGATAAGTGATCAATGAGGTCTGTGTTCATTTCAGCCTGTTTCATAGCCATACTAGCTTCAAGTTGATCAAGTTGTGTCCTCACATCTGCAAGTGACTTTTCCTACAAACAAGTGAAAGAAGGCAGCACAGAGGGTACAAAGAAAAGAATAATTACAAACTGCTAACAATGAATGCCCAATTGCAAGTAACATAAAATATTCTAAAGGTCTTGAAATACCTTATTTTCAAGAGCTTTAGAAATAATTTGCTTCTGCTTATTAGCATTAGCGATATCCTGCTTAAGCTGTTCCAGTTCTGATTTATCATGAGCTCGCTTGGCATCAGTTTTCTGCTGCTCAGTAACATGTTCTGTAATCTTTTGGTCTAGTTGTGAGATCAACTTAGTTAAAGAAAGTGTAAATTACAAATGCAGATCATTCAGTATCAAAAAGACAGATATCAGTCAGATACAAGTATTAAATCACTGTTTTTCATTTCTCCAATCTGTAAAAAGTAAATGGGTCTATATTCAGCAGCAGCAGTGAATATCGAATCAAAAAATGAGCTTTCACATATTAATGAAAGTCAAGCATGCAGAACACAGAGTTCAACATATTTCCCTAGCATTTGATCTTTTTTTATACAGAGAAGCAGAGCATTTTCTTACCTAACTAAAATTAAGGAAATTCTCATTCTGACAAGTAAGAAATGAGGAATCTGTGTACACTATGCTTAATGGTCTCAGACGCATTCACAGCCGCTGTCTACACTATGCTTAATGGTCTCAGACGCATTCACAGCCAATGCCAAGATTGGATGAGAAGATTGTAATAAAAGCTAGAAAGCCAGCAAGTCTTATTGCATCTCATGGTAATAAACATTGGTGCAAAAGGATTCATGGAACAGACTTCATATCCTTGGGACCAATACTTCCTTGGTTAACCACATAGAGCAACAGCTGATTTGAGTCGGTAGCTAAGAGGGAAGACACAAATCATACCAAGCCATTCAGAAATAAGAGGTCAATTGGACCTATTTAAATTAGTAGAAATCAGGGATAAAAAGAGTTTGCATTTTTCTAAAGATGGAAGCTTTTTGCACAAGAAGAGAGCAAACTTCAAACTCTCTCAATGAAATTTACCGTTTGCACCTTTTTTCATGTTATTAGATGGCTAATAATCATCAACTCCATCCAAATTAGATTCCAACAATATAAATTAAATGTAAAGCAATAATTAGCAGTTCTATATGTGAATAAGCAAGTGCAACCAGACATATGCATGCAGAGTTATACACTTCAGATAAGCATAAAGAAATCAGATGCAAATTTCTGTAATCTCTTACATCTGCTTCCATTTCTCCAAATTCCATTTAACAAACACTTGTCATTACCCAGAAAACATAAAAAATCCATCAAACTCAGACCAGGAAACAAACAGCTATATCTGTGTATGCGTTCGAGTATTTATCTATTTTTGTGTGTGTGCACACGTGCGTGTTCATACATGAGGGCACGCATGCATGTGTACGAGAGAGAGAGAGAGAGAAAGAAAGGGAGAGAGAGTAAATGAATAACACTGAAAGAATGCCGAAAACAAAGGATATCTTGGAGCTTATATCTAACTTTCTCCACTTCTTCTTCCCTGGCATTGATAGTTTTTGTGTTCTGCATAATTATATTCATAAACTTCAATTTTGAACGTCTGTAATCATAAAATCCCCCTGTCATACCACCTTTCTTGCTTACTTGGTCACCTGTTTTAGAATCAGCACGACATATTAAAACATCAAAGGCACAGACATCAGTCACCATAAACAACATAATACAGCAAACTATATATCCCAACCTTCCAAAGTAATGCAGTCCAGACCATCAGTTCGAGCAACTCTTGTGCACACATCCAAATCTCGACAAATCACAGTTCTTGCAAATACCTAGGAAAAAGGAACATGTATAACAGTGAAAGCTTGGTTAAAAGGTATCACTTATATATTTAATAGATGTGAAAGCAATATTCAACATGTTCACAGGCAGGTTAGTGCTACTCAACCAAACTGACACTAAAAACATCTCTGAAAAGTGAAAAGAGGTTTCCCTCTTCTCGATTTACTTCTTACTTCTTTTTGAAAAGGGAGGTTTTAGGCAAAGACCTACTGCAAATCCACATCACTCACGAGCATTTGAGCTAAACCCCTTGTGGCTAATAGGTGGGGAAAATCTTTTGCTAATATGATAAACAAAATAATCACTCGCTAAACTGGAAACGTATAAACCTATCTAGCTTCAGATAAAACTTTGTTGCACCATTTATTCTTTCTGGGGAAATTGAAAAATTTACAAAACATCTTTCTTCCAGTAACTTTTTGGCAAACAACTGGCCTTAATCTCTTAACATCTTAAAAATACTCGAGAACTTCTGCAATGAAATTCAAGAACAATCTACATCCAACCAAGGCTACAAAAGATAAGGTAGAAGCAGACCTGGGCAAATGCTGGTTTGAAATTGGGAGAAAACTCCAATCTATCTAAAAGAGGTATCACATCATTGCTCTTTGGATATGTTACGCGAGGAGCCTTCACCCGATTTAATGGTATAAAAGTCACACGTCCACCTTTTAAAGAATTAAGGTGTCTAATTATCTTGGTTGATGTTTCATCATTGTCCACCACCACGTGAAACAAGCTGCTCAAATTTCAAAATAAGTCAAAAACATTTCAGGCAGGGAATGAACACAAAAAACCAATAAACACACTGCATATTTTGTTAACCTGGTATATATTAAAAAACAAGTCTGAATGCAAATAGATTAAACAGAGTACATACCTGTTTCCAGCAGTAACCTCAACTGCTGTAAAGAATTTTTCGTCACAATCAAGCAACTCAATAATTGGACCATACACTCCATCAATTTTATATTCTCTGCAGATCCGCCGGATAGAATTCAGCCCTCTTCTCACATCCTGACAAGATTACACAGAAAAAAGTGCAGAGAGAAGCTTAATTAAGATGATTCAGTTCGTAGTCATACATTCCTTCATTTTATGAGGTTAGGATGATTTGAAAAGCCAAAAGTACCCAGAAAATCAAAGTTTTCTCATTTTCTCTTATACATGGACTGCTAATACTTGTAATGTAACATGCAAAAAAAGGACTTTCATATGTCTGTCCCTCATTCCTGCACAAAAAGGATATCTGTTGACAGTTTTGTGCCGAAGACCGAAGTTTTATGCGATAAAGTTCCCTAATTGGCTTCACAGTATGTATGCTTATCGTTGTGATACATTCTATTTCACTTTCTCCATTTTTACTCTTTAAACAGAAACAGAAATTGCAGGACTTTTACAATTGATTTAGCATAAATCTCAAGCATATGTTACGATAGGTTTTTTGTTGGTGTGTATGGCATTATTTTGAGAGCTCTAGCTGAGAAACAAAGAAAAAATGGTAATCCAATCCTGAAAATTTCTGCTTCAGCCATGATAAATAAGGCCTGTGCTTCAGGGAGAGAAAAAGGAAAAAAGTAAGGTGAAGACATGACTGATAATCAAGATTGGTATTATATATATAGCTGTATATTTTATTTTAATATTCATTGAAACTGTGAAAAGTTGTACAGATAACCAAGAAGTCATCAACTTCTGCACCTACTATGGCAAGACCTTCGACTGAGAAAAGACGCATGAGAAACATTAAGATATTCTTAATATATACTCAAGTGATGCATTCTTAACCCTTGGATTCCAAGGGCCAAGAATTGAGGTCCTCTTAAACTCCTAGCTAGGGGTCTGGATGAAATATCCATCCGTACTTAACTACTATTGAAGCATCTAAATGAGAGAACCACCAGATATGTATACAGTCATTCTCCAGTGAGGAAACCTATGTATGAATAGATATGTTATTTATTTATTTATGTTACTATTTGCACCACAAGTACTTGGTGAAATGCCACAAAAGCTACCACATCTAAGTTATATCAGTCACTATCAAAGCAAATGAATTGGTAATTGGTAATTGGTAAAAGGATTGAAGACCTGTGAAGATACTCTTATCGAGGGGGGAAAAAATAAAATTATCTCCAACTTGAAGCATTTATGCAATCAAGAAAACTTATAGCATACACAATTTTGGGAGTACCATAATTTGTGAGATTCAGTATTAGTTGACACGTCACAAGGTTCATTCAAGTTAATCTAGTTATACTTGAGTTATTTTCAGAAAATTCATGTAATATTTTATTTGGTTTCATTTTAATAATTTAAGTAGATATATAGGTTTTGATATTCCCTACAGTAGGAAGTTCTGGTACCTCAAGCAATCTTTTTCTATTTCTCAGTTCCATAATCTACTAACGCATATCAATGTAATAAGTAAAACGGAGGACAAATGACAAAATAGTAGAATATTTGGAAGAGTGTCCTTGTCCCCTCCCATTCTCTCTATTCCTTTCCCTTTGTTATTTCTCTGTTCCCCTTTATCCTTCTTACCCTCAACTTAAGCCCTCTGCCGTATAAATATTTTCGTTCTGCCTCAACCAGTGCCACAAAACCACGAATGAAAATTGAGCAAAGCAGCTAAACATGATTAACAGCCATAAACATTATAAAAAAGGCAATTACTCACCCCAGGAGTTGCATGATCAAGGCTCTTCTCTGCCTTCTCAACTTCTGCTTTAAGCTTATCAATCTCAGCACAAAGTTCACTTTCTTTCACCCACAAGGACCTATACAAAAAAGGAATTTAATCATACTGAAAATATTTCGAAGAACTTGAGGAAAACTAAAGGAATGAAAAGCATACTTCCGTTCGTCCTGCATCCTGTCCCTCTGTGTCTTATGATTATTAAACCCTTCACGAGACTGGGAGATTGAAGACTCAAGATATGCAATTTCCCTTTTGCGACTCTCAATGTACTCATCCCGCTCTTTTAAGTCACCTTTTAGCCGCTGAATTTCTTCTTGAAGCTTTTGGACCTAAAACAAATAAAAGAAGATGAATGAATAATCTGCAAAAACTGAAATAATGTGATAGACAAAACAGAAGGTTCTTATACTGGAATTCAAACCGGGCACTGTTATCAGACCCAACGACTCTAGTAGTCAAGAAAAACAAAAAATATAACATCCCAGGTAGGTGGCCAACAATATTTGAACACCTAACCTTTTGGCTAAACACCATGTCAGCTCATAAAAGCAAACCCATACCTTAATGACAGATGTGAGGAAGGGACATAAGATGTATGCACAAGAACATGCAACAACAGAATGCAAACCAGAAGCATGTGCGCAGCCAAATTGATGTCATTCATCTAGATTTTTGAGTAATACAGGAAATATTAACCCCGTAGGCAAATCAACACCAGCTAAGATCAACATAGAAGCAAAGTTCACAATTGAAATAAGGAATATACAATGCTCAAGAGTGCAGCTGATCCGTCATCTGCAAAATGAACAGAATTACCAACAGAATCAACCGCAATGACAACTACCCCTACTTTTGAGGATTTAGTGTCTTTTGCCTTCTCTCTCTTCCTACTCCTTACACTCCCTTACCATACCCTGAATATTACATAAACCTAAAAAATAAAAATAAAGGACCAAAAAAGACTATATTCTCATTTAAAATTATCTGATGCCTTCGCATGATTAAAATCAAGATGATCCTTTCCCAAGTAATTACTGACCAATCAAAATAAAATAAACAACCTTGTGTCCTTCCATATTATTTGGAAGGAGCCCCTGACATGAACTTTTTAGTACATTTATGTGACTAAGAATAGAAAAAGGTTTGCCTGCTTCAAGTTTGAAGAATGAACTCGTTCCAGATCATCAATTTCCTTTTGAAGCCATTTATCACGAGCATCTTTACTGGAAAATTGGGTGGCACGACCTTGTTTCTGATAAAGAATGCTAAGCTGCTTTTCACGTTCCATGATACTATAAATCATCAAGACAATTCAGTAAGAAACAATCATCAAAACCTATCAAGATACTTAAGAGGACGGAATGATGAAGTTATTTTAAATGATGAAAATGATATATTAAGAAAAAAAGCTATATTGAAAATTAGGTGTCATAACGTTGTTTATTCAGATAAGATCTATATTGACAAAAATGCTGCAACACCAGAGTTCAGAAAAGTGAAAAGGAAGTACAAGGGAACTTAATGAAGATAAATGAGAATTTTGAAAACGAAAAAGCAGAATATATCAACACTGATTTTCATAACACGAGCTGATGCCACTTCCAAATAGTACAAATTATGCAACCATCAAATCTACTAATTAATAATTGCACCACATGTAACCTTCAGCATGGTTGGTAATTCTCAAGACTATGCCCATGCACTTGCAATAGGCATCCTAAGATTAACAACACATCAGAGTACAGATGTTGAGGTGATAAAGAAAGAAAAACGGGTAAAAGCACCACATGTAAAGGAGAAGAAAGAATGGTTCCACAATATGTTAAATACACAAGTGTTATAATTTCATAAACATACACAAGCATTATTATTTCATAAACATACTCTTTCGTTATCTTCTTCTCCTCTATGCATTTGTTCTCATATAAAGTATTAGCTTTGTCAAGCTCCTTGGATGAGTCATCTATTTCCTCTAATAGTGAACGGAGCTGCTTTTTTGCATCGTCCTATAAGCATGAAATATCCAACCAACACATTTAGCCTCATAAACACAAAAAAGCTTATGGATAATGCATATGTACATATTAACAATATAAGGAATACTAGTGGAGCATTACTCTGGCTTGTGAATTTCCAGAAATCCTCTCTTGTATGTCTTTCACATCAAGCTCAAATGCTGTCTGATTCTTTATTGCTTCAGTTAGTCGCTTTTCTATAGCTTCTTTCTCCTTGTTTAAAGTCTGAACTTCTTTCATTAGATCTTTGAACCTCTTGTCTGAATCCTTGGACTTTTCCTGAGCATCCAACAAACTGTTATACATCTTAGCTGACTCATCAGAAAACCTGGTTCTAGTGTCATCAACCTGAAAAAAAGGAGAGAAATATTAGCATAAAAACTACTGCCAGCACTAAAAGGAATCAAGAAAATAAAAGTGAGCAAACTATATCCAACACACAATATCGTCATAAAGTACATAACCCCAGCCTAAAATAAAATTGACAAATAATTTGGTGCCAAAGTTTATTCCTCAGAGGTTTTTAGGTAATGAATCGTTTTAACCTATTTTAATTTCTTCCCCCAACAAGTCCCCCCCCCCCCCAAACTATTGGGAGGGGGGTGAGTTGAGAACAGTGGCAAACCACTGTATAAAAGGACCAAACTAATAATTTCCAAAATAATAATTTTCAAACAAATTCAATGCCAAAAGTGCAGATTAAGACAAGGCACGGCAGTTAACTATATGAACCATGCCAACATGCCATGCAGCCCCACTAATATATTTCAATCACCACACCTACATAGACTAAACCTTGAACAGCCATCACTACTTATCCCGTCTATGACAATTAAGCATCATTGCATGGCAAGTACAACTCTTCACTTCACAAATAATCACTGACTTTTGGAATTTATTCCTAATTCTCGCTGCTAACTCATCAGCCATAATTTCTGTGGGAAATGCAGGAATTAGAACCACAACAACACATAAGCCTTGACAAAGTTTTGTTATTCCTGACTGCATTTTCCAGCTGAAATCAAATATTACTACAGAAATTGCATTGCACATCCAGAATAGTCTAGGAAGACAGGATCCCAAGTGGCTACTTAACATGTCCACAGCATGAAAATATTCCATAATCATTGTCCTGTTGATATCACTTCATGCTCCACTGGACACATGTTCATGTTATTAAAGTGACTAAAAATATTTAGTAACAAGTAAAAAGAAAAGCTGGTAATCAGTTTGATCGCATTCTTTGAATAGGCATGAACTCTTCAATCAATTATATTTGTTATAATACGCATGGATCTTCAGCTCACGAAATCTAGGGTTAATATTCTATAAAAACTACAATGAAGCATTCTTCAAGATTAATCTTAGACACAGGACGGATAAATTTATAACTCCAAGCATCAGAACATAGACTAACCTCCAACAATTTCTGCCTAGCATCATGTAGTTCCTTATCATAAATGGTGTACTCTAGAGATTTTCTCTGCTTGTCAAGTTGCTGGTATTTTCTCAGCTCCTCTTTCTCTTCATCCAGTTCTTTCAGTCTCTCATCCAAGTACTTAACAACTTGAATTATCTGCTGTCTTTTGTTGCCTGGTATGCAGAAAAGTACATGTTACGTCAAAAGCATGAACATGAGAAACAAAACAGCTAAACCACTTGCCTGTATCTTGCATAATTTTCAAACTTTCACGACGCCTCTCCTCATAAACTCGAGTTCCACCAATTTCCTTAAGCAAATCCAGGCGCTCTGAATCTTTCATCAATGTCAAAGATGCTATCTACTGACCAGCACAGAAAAATTAGAAAGAGACCCCAATACAACTAAAAGCAGATTCAACTGGTAATAACAAAATTTAAATCAGAAGAAGCATCCTACCTTTCCTTGCTGCACGACATAGTATGGATTAGAGCGAGAAAAACCAGCACTTTCCAATAAGTTCATAACTTCTGTTTTCCTGCAAACCATGTTAGACTTAGAGTTTGCCACCCAGTTGACCATACACACACATAAATACAAATGGGTTTTTCTCCAACACAAGAAAAAGATAGATACTCACGTGATGTGCTTTCCATCTAAGAAATATTCATCTTTTTTCAAACCAATTGTTCGACGCAAGCGCACCTCTTCCTTGTCCACCTGTCATGGAGTACAGAAGCAAAATAAATATTAACAAATGCCGAAAAGGTCGAAAGCCTAAAAGAAGAACTAATTCACAAATTAACAAAAACAAAGTGCAGTATCACATAAAAATAAATTTGACTGACATTAAAGTATAAAATAGTTTGTAGAACATTACCGGGATGCGATTATCAGAATTATCAAAAACAATCTCCACAAAAGCAGATAAAACTTGGTGCCCTGCACCTTCCTGTTCAGTATTAAATTGTTAAAAAACTAATATAAAAAGGACTAAAATGATAACTTGATATGAAGTACGGTAATAAAACATACATGGAGTAGCGCATGTCTGTCTTCACTGCGCAGGTTTTGAAAGATGTCACTCAAAACAAAACGAATGGCTACAATTCAAAATCCAAAAGGCATGTTACATGTTAATAATTTTGTAATAAAACTAGTAATCAACAGGTATACACTACATAACAATGATCACCCATTTACTTACCATGGAAAAAGTTTGTCTTCCCAGATCCATTGGCACCAACTGCAGAAAACATAATTGAAAATACAAATAAAATTTTTATCAGTGAAAAAGTTAAAGTACCTCATTTTGTTAGAAGTCAAAAACTGACATGTATAAAACTGAAATCTAATTTATTTAACATAATACATATAAACCATAACATTAACTGGTGCTAGTGTATATGGAAGTCCTTCAAATTATAACTTACAGTATAAAAATCCTTTAAAGAAACTATATTTGATGTCCACCCTTTTTCCTTAATAAAATTTATTTTTGTTTCCAACCAAAAGAAAGTGGGGCAAGAAAACCTCCAAACATAAATTGTGGTGATGAAATTTACACACTAATTATTTGACTAAATATTCATAAATAGGTACTAACAGTTATAATTTCTTTTTATCCTTTCATAAAGGTAAATATTTTTCATTGATATTTAAGATAAAATGACCCATTCTTTGCACCGAAACCAATAAATGATTGTCACACAGATCTCAAACAAAAATCCAATATAAGTCCGTTTTCCAATCCACGAACATAGGATTGATGTTTAATATGGAGTATTAGTTTGTCCAATTGTCTTTGTAATTTCCTGTTGTATCAATAATTTTTTCTTGTTTCTTATCAAGAAAAAGAGAGTATGAACAACATTTCAATCAAATAATTCTGGACTGCAGCCCCAATTTAGGGGGACTTTCCTTTTCCAAATTATATTGAACTGCCAGAAATCACAAGACATGATATCTTCATTCAACCTCAAGAGACAATAATTACCAAAAAAATCTATGAGAGACATCAAATTTTTCAAGTTCTATCTTATATTCACCCAATGATATTCTCTAACATCCATCGGTGCATAATATAGTCTTGCACTTCTCTCTCATTCAAGGTTTGAACAAATACCATTGATATTGCTTTACAAGTAAGATATTGATCACTACTCAATATGAAACTAAATCAATAATATTTTACAGTCATAAGTAAACGAAACAATATACAAAATTTCCTTGCTGAGCAAGAAAGAGAATATATGAAGCACAGGACGTGAAGGAAAACATTATTACCAACGCAATTAACTTGGGGGCTAAAAGGTTCCGTAGCAATCTGTTCCCTATAACTCTTAAAACCTTCAATTATAACCTAAATTGAAACCCAAATACCAAAATAGTGTTAAAAAGTTAACTTTAAAAAATGAAAAATTTCACAAAATTTTATCAAATACTTCATCAGCAAATAAGATATACCTGCTTTATGTGCATGATGAATTACCAAATCATCCACCTTCATCCAAAAGAATCACGAAGAAAACATAATCAGATAACAATAACAATAAAACCCAGAAATCAAACTATACTACAGACTATTAAAACAATTTGAGAGCATTAATAAATTTCCAATACTAGAATGCCACTGAAACCATAATTTTAAGTTGGACTCATCTTAAATTTCAGTACTTAAAGTGCTTTCAAATTTTAACAAGAGTACATTCAAATTTATATAACAGTGTTATTAGGAAAAAAAAGTCCCAAGCAACCACAGCTCAGAACAAAAATTAATAAAAATATACTAACTACACTTACACCGAGCAAATTAAGTACGGACTTCAAGTTCAAAGTCCAATACCTAGCGATAAACAAAAGTGGAAATGAAGTTGAAGCTCAAAATTAAGATGAGTACGCCGAAGAAAAAAAGAACAGAGACTTTGAGGTTTTCACTAAATCCAAGCTCATTCTAGGGTTTCAGTTCAACATATGTAATTATATAATTTTAAAAAGTAAAATAAAATAAAATACCAAAACGTGAACATAGAGACAGAAAGTTTAAGTGAAAGTTACCAATTGAAGCTCTGAATTGACGAGTTTCATGCGCAAGTGAGAGGAATGGACTGATGATTCTTGTTGCTGAAGCTTTGAGCTGAGTCGAAATGTTACTCGTGTTTAAATTTTTAATTAATTTTAAGGAAAAATAAAAATTTTCTCAAACAATTATCAAACTACGAAATTTCCATTTACCGCATTTTCCACGTTACCGACTTTACCGGCTTACTGCGACGACGTAGAAACTCAGATCCCGCTTTTTTCTATGCCACGTGGCAGATAATTACAGACGAAAACAGGCGACAGCCGGTTGCTAACCGGTTGTTAGTTTTAAAATTTAAACATTTTTCTCAAAAGGGCCAAATTGTCCAAAACTGCAAAATATTTTTATTTGCTAGTGAAGATTAGGTGCGGTTGCCACATTTTATTATATTATAATATATTGCATTATTTAATGAAAATATATTTTATTAACATTGTATTATATTAAAGTTATAAAATATTTGTTTGTTATACTATATTGTAATATATAAAATAATGATTATAGTATTATTTTTATGAATATTATGTATATTATTAATATTTTATAAAAAATTAAAAAAAAAATAGCGAATAAAATAATAAATTAGAAGTTAAATTTACGCTGCATATACACTAAGGGGGTTATTATTGTCTAATGCAGAACATTAAATTGAAATTTCAATAATGTTACACATTCCAAAACTTAATTCCAAAAGGCTAAAACACATCAAAAAAACATGGCAGCTGATGTGGCATTTCACTTATAAATTTCTTCTAAATTAAAATAGACTCTCTAAAATAATTTATTTTAAATCTTATCCCCCTAATACTCCTTACAATCAGACGTCTTTTCAATCTATGTTTTTTGCAAGATCAAAACTTTTAAATGAGACGACAGTTTTAGAGTCAAAAGAATTGGAGGACTCCCCAAAAATCTTTACTTTTGAGGTAAATTATTACTTTTATTACTTTTATATTTTTATATACCTTATATTAAAATGTTTCGAGATTGTATTAATTGATGATGAATTTAATTAGTTGGAATTTTTGGCTTTATTCAAATCAGGTTGATGATGAGAATGATATAAGCCAAATACAGAATAAATTATTGAGCCAAAAATTGGCATGATTTTTTATGTGGTTCAGGATTTATTTGAGTTTTACAAGATTTATAATTTATCCACTTATTGATTTAGCGCTATTATTTATCACTTTAAAGTGATGATGAAGAATATATACCACTTGACAAATTGCCATTGGACTCAAAGTTGTCGGTGAAATTGGAACAGAGGACGAGGATGAAATAAATATATTGTAGTGAAACCCAATAGAACAACTTCTTCTGTAAACTCAACATGTACTAAAAATCAATCTACACTTAAGCTTTGTCATTGAAAAAGAAATTATCTGCAGTTATCATTTGCATTATTATGAAAGGCTGAAAATATGCTTCAGCCCTTACTAAAACAGCACTCTTTGTCTCTCATTAAAGGAAAATTCGTTAGCTGCAAAAACATAACATTATAACAAGCACAAAGACATTGACATCACAATAACCCAACCTATAAAGACCCATGCAATTAAAAGTCCACAAGTCATCATAGATTTCATAGCAAAAACTAAACTCTGAAAGTAATTTGACAATAATCTAACATTACATTTTTTATGACATATGGTTTTCAAAAAATACTTTAACTCCACCTTTTTATGTTTGGCTTGTTGCTAGCTCATACTTCAACCTCTTTACAAACTCTGGATTGACATAATATATTAAAAAGAATTAGTTAAAAAGAAAAAGCTAAAGGTTTACAACTATGAGAAGAAACATATTATGGTTTTATCTATGTATTACCCCAAAGATAAAAGTAAAATGGCATAGACCTAATGACAATTCAATAACATACTTATGATAATTATAAAATAAGTAGAAAGAATAATTAACACATTACCAGCATTGGATTTTTAGAAGTAACCATTTTCTCCAATCCATATCTTTGTGGTTCACCACTTATTAGTTGAGATCCCTTGAATAAAATAATATGTGGGAATTACAAGAACAATATAATCAAATATGTAACAAGCATTATGGATGAAATTTATTTATTTCATATCATGGTCGTTTTCTTTTGCTTTTTCTTCTGAATAATTTGCTCACATTTAGATTGCTTTTGCTTTTAAGGCAGACGACCTTTACTTTTAACTATATTGAAGAAAGAATTTTACCACTATGTATATCATGAAGCTCCCCACATTTTGTTGTGCCATGAACTATATTGCTGCCAAATTGACTAATTTCACTAACAGCTCTATTTAACATCAATTTTGCTTTGAAAACATCTGAAACCTCAAACACTATATTGCAATTATTCTCATTATTAATTGCTAGTTCAGCTACATCATTAAAAAAAAAAATTACACATCTTATCAAATCTGAATCCTTCGTGTTTTGTCCTCCAAGTCATTACTTACTTTAACCCCGGTATGACATCTTTGTACATCCTAGCTTCGTCGCTTTAAAATATTTTAATTAGAAGCAAAAAAATATTTCTTTATGAATAAGTATCGTAACGATGTGTTGACATAGGCAGCAGCTACCTTGGATCAACTCCAAGGTAGAGCAGCCACCACAGTCATTGGATGCACTCTATCACAACGGTTGTGGTGGCTGCTCTACCTTGGAGCTGATCCAAGGTAGCCAAACCCGTTGACATAATATTCCCTTAAATAGTTGACACTTGCAACCAATCTCACAATTAATCTCGTTAAAAGAAACTTTAAAAGGTCATGGCAGTAATTCTTTCCAACTTTAACATCTTTAACTACTACAAATTTTGAAGTTAAAATACTTGTTTGACATGAAAATATCTCACAAAAGATTTTTCCTTTTAACTCAGTTTGAAAATATCTGAACTTTTCCATTGTGTGTATGTCTTAGAATTGCCGCTCCATGCCATAATGATCAACACAAGGGATATTATAATTAAAATCATTACAATAGACATGATTTTCTTTTTCCATTTTGTCTCATAGTCCATTCCGGTATTGTCCAACAAGTTGTTTTAAAATAGTTTTCAAATTTACATGCCCATCAAAGAATGCATGCTACACTCTGCTACGTTGTGCAGCACACATTCCTACCCAAAATGTTGTTGTTATTATTACTATTATTATTATTATTAGTATTTTTAAAATACTAATAATAATAATGACAATAACAATAATAATAAAATGGGCAATTGTCAACCAACCATCCGTTTATTCAGACTTTTTAAAAAATACAAAAACACTTTTTTTTCTTTTAGTATGCCACCTAAAGTTTACTAATTGTACCATTGCTCCACTTCCGTCATAATATCGTTAGAATATTGCTGACATCAGAGGGTTAAATTTGTCATTTGAATGAACGAACAAGAACGACATCGTATTTGGTGCTATTGGTGTTGTTTTCTCCCTAATACCGAAATCAAACCAAAAAATTTGAGATAAAAACACAAAACATACCAAAATCAACTAGTCATGAATCTACAACAAACCCAAATA
This sequence comes from Citrus sinensis, assembly GCF_022201045.2. NCBI lineage: Eukaryota > Viridiplantae > Streptophyta > Magnoliopsida > Sapindales > Rutaceae > Citrus > Citrus sinensis. The sequence continues at coordinate 22,746,564 of NC_068563.1, forward strand.
AAGATTATAGCGATGTTCTTTTTTCATTTACAAACAAAAGCTTACAAAAAGACACCCAACATACCAACCACAAACTATATATAGTTCATTTTATTCATATTATAATCTTGGGCATGTTCGTTCTGCACTAATAGCCGCCCTCAGCTCCAAATCCCATCTTGGACAACTCATAGTGCATCTCGACAAGGTACATGCCCCACTCATTGCAGTTATTGCCACACATGTTTGCTGCTGATGCTGCACTTGCAGACCACAACACAATTTTCACCACAGCAGGACATTTTTCTTTTTCCTTTGATGATTAAAGATGTGGAGATTTTTAGATGAATAGATGGAATTCAGATTACTAGGATCGATTTTTATTTGATAATTAATTCTTTTATATGTAACTTCTATCATCTAATTTTGAATCTTATTTTATGGCATTTATTTTGGGCAAAATTGTAATTTTACGTTTGAGGGGCAAAAAGATCATTTTTACTAATATATGTTAAATCTATTAACTAAGATAAGACATAAGTGGATGAGTACAATAAAATGCTAACTTCAAGTGGCTTGTTGAAAAAAAAAAGTATTTATTCTCGAAAAAGCTCAAATAAACAGGAGGTCGATAGATAATTGCCCTAATAAAATATTAAAAATATTTCAATCGACTCATAAATATTGGATGATATAGTTGTTTATCATTTTATTACCCAACGACATGGCATCCATAGGAAAAGAAATAGGACGTCCTATCATTATTGTCATTTACACAATCGACATACATAAATAATATGCGCTAACACATACTCTAAATGACTTATCATTTATTATTTAACTTTTGACAATAACGACATGTTGCTAGGTCGAGTAGTGCACAAATGCCATGACATCTCTCAATTTTTTTGACAAAAGATGCATCATTTACAAAGTTGAATTCAAAATGATTTTTATAAAAGTAACAGATTATTTTCAATAATTAGATGGAATAATAATATGATATTATATGGTATTGTTAAATAAAACAATATTATAATATAATTTATTTTCATATTTGATTATGATAATAAATATTAAAATATACTTAATGCGTTAATTGAGGCAAAAGTTGGCTGCATTACATACACCTGAGTGGTGCATTGCGGCGCATTATGATGATGATGATGATGATGATGATGATAATGATAAAAATAATAATGCACCACTATCCAACTTCCAAAACTTCCAAGCATAGGTGAACAATAAATTAATATGAATAATAACGTAATAGAATATATATAATACTATGTTACAAACTACAAACGCACTCTTAGTTAATTATTGTCCTTAATATTAATATTATTATTTATTATTATAATAGTAACCATAATAATGATAAAATTCATAATAATAATAATAATAATATATTCTTAAAAATGCCAATAATAATAATGATAAGAACAATAATTATAAAAAATATTAAAGACATTTGAATTGGAACATAAGTACTAGATGAAATTGTCGTTTTATGTTTTGCAACCAAACGACATGACATATAGAGGAAAAAACTAAGGCAACATGTCGTCATTTTCATTTATACAACCAACAAGGGTAAATAGTATGTGTTGGCACATACTCTAGATAACTCGTCATTTTTTGTTTTAAACAAGAACGGTGTGCCACTAGATCTAATAGTTTTTGGATGCCATGAAGCCTTCCTGGTTTCCTGGAGAACGGCACTTCATTTATAAAGTTGAATTAAAAATGATTTTAATTAAAGAGATTATTTGTTTTTAACAGTTACATGGAATAATAATATAATATAATATAGTACTATTATAATATAATTTGTTTTCATATTTCATTTATTATAAATAAATATTAAAATATATTTAATGCCTCAATTGGGGGTGGGCAAATTCAGGTTCGTGTCAACCCAATCGAGTTTCGCGTTGTTCAGGTTGGGCAAAAATTAATCTGAATGTAACCCTAACTTACAACCCGACCCCGATCCGATATATATTAGGATTGGGTCAAAAAATCGGATTGAATTCAAGTAAGATCAGGTTCGGATTAAATACGGATTTGATTGAGTTCGGGTTAGTTCGAGTCTAATCGGGTCAATTTGTTGTATAATAACCATATATACCATGAAAGCTTTAAAATTCAAAACACAAAAGGGAGAAACTCGGTTCGAGTTGGAGGCTTGGGCTTTAGTTCAGCAGATCAATGGCACTTGGTAGCAGATCAGTGGCCACGACAGCAGATCACGGTGGGTTTTCGGTAGCATATCAGTGGCACTTGGCGGCAGCAGATGGGCGGACGCGTAGCAGCAAATCGTGGGGACTAGCCGGATGCGCAACAGCAGATCACAAGGATCGGCAAGACGCGTAGTAGCAGATCGCGAGACTGGAGAGTGTTTTCTTGCTTCTTGAGGATGAGGTTGTGACTTGCGGCCTCCGTTGACATTGGCCATTGGGTGTCAGTGTCACTGTGTATGTGTTTTGTGTAAAGAGGATTGAGGAGGGTTGTGAGTCTTGTGACTTGTGTTTGTGTAAATATTGTGAATCTGTGATTTGTGTGTGTGGTGTGCGTGTATTTAGGTTTAGTTTTTTTTTTAAGCAACTCGATCGGAGTCACAACTCGATTGGTTTACAAAATTTCATCTGATCAAGTTCCATTCACAACCCGATTGATGCAAAGTTGGATCGGGTCGGGTATTTTGCCCACCCCTAGCCTCAATTGAGGCAAAAGTTAGCTATAAGCAATAAATTATTGTTAACAATTATATAATACTACCTAAGTACGGAATACTATGTATCAAACACACCCTTTGAGTTTTGGTGGCTTTCTTTTTTCTTTTTTCGAAATAAAATTATTTTCAATTTTTTTATTTATCAATTACAAAATACATTTCTTATGTTACATGACAATTGTTGGGCATTATTCTCCAATACCAAAACTCTACTGAAATTAGAGTTTCTTTATTGATATAATTTCTTTTTAATTCATCACAGTCAAGATACAAGGTTGGTTAGAACTTTTTGAATGTAATACGTTTTAAATTGTCTATTATTTAAAAAAAAAATCATACTAGAAAATAGTTACATTACCTGTCTTGACATATCATAAGTAAAAGCCAACCTAAAATCAATCTCGAAAGAAGAAGAAAAGGCACTCCACAATGCACTACGAGAGTTAAACCCAACACCTCGAAAATGAGATGATAAGGAAACGTCTAACCGTCGACCAAGAAGTGGTTTGCATTGCTTCGTCGATTAAGATATAAAAAATAACAAGAAGAAATGGGACATCACTAGTATCAGCATTCATTGATTCTCAAAGACAACAGCTTAATAGATTTGTTCAAGTTATATTGGTACTTTTACAGTCCAAGTCCAAGCCAAAATTCTAAAATTACTACTCATCCAGTTCCAATGGCTTGAAATACTTGCCCTCAAGGAGATAGGTGCCAATGCTTAAACGAACTGCCCATACATCCTTTGGCTTCCTTGAAATAATTCTGCACAAACCTTCACTGTTCAATAACCACAAATTAAATAAAGAACAAGAATTATACTTTAGTAACATATATAGGTTCACATGTTACATTTTTAATGTTACCAAGTGCGGTGATGGTACATATTTTGCCACAAAGGGCATCTTACCTTCCAACATCACCAGGCTTGACCAAGCCAGAATTAGCCCTAAGGCATGGAACTGAGGCTGCTGTTTTGATCATTTTAGGAGCCTCAATGACAATAACAGGTGACCCTATTGCAAGTTTTGATCTTCTTATATCCGATTCCCCGGATGACTCTTTTGATTCACACTTTATTTGCAAATTCAGTTTCCGGGCTTCAGTGTTTAAGCTATTGAATTGCAAGTTTGAGCAAGCGACTGAGGAAGCTGAAGAGAGGCTCAGTGCCATGAGAGAAGAAAGGATCCTGTGTTAGCGTAATAAAATGGGATAATATTTCTGTGGTTCAAAGGCTGTATTGTATTCGGATGAAGTTGGTTTGTTCTGTTTCTGCTGGTTAAGCTGTGCCTATAGCGGTCTTTCATATATGGGTACGGAAAACATTGCTTGTCAGCCCAACAATTAAACTATGTACTTAAAATCTTCATTTAAATTGATTAATTTACCATTACTATATCTTGTAGGATGATATTTACTTTCATTTGCAATTTTATTAATAAGATCAATAAACAAAATCTTACAACAAGCTTTGGATGGATGGTGAGAGCATTGGTTCTAGTCTCCTTTGGATACTCATTTTATTTTTTTCTTTCATATTTCCGGGTTCAGGTACATATATTCTACTATATATTGGGATAGAGATCTCATATCTTAGAAAAGCTATCCGTGAAAGAAAAATACACGTGGGGTGGGAGGAGATTAGGTTTTCAGTTATGCTATGCTTAATTAAATTTTAAAAAAATGAAAAAGAAAGGGAACAACATATGATGAAATTAGATAAACAAAGCTTAAACATTGAAATGATAACAAAAAACACTGAATTATTGTGTCAGAAAGAGCAGGAAAATAGCAAAAGAGGGGAGAGAGAGAGAGAGAGAGAAGGGGAAAAAAAAAAAGGAAACATTTACAACCTATAAAAAATTCCATTTTGAGATTGCAATAAGATCGTCTCAATTCTATGTTTGCCAAAAAGAAAATATCCACCTTCCTGCTCGGAGATCCCTTAAGCTGTGTCTCTGTATGATAAATATTAACTATTACTTTTTGGAGTATGTAAGATAGGGGTCTTGAGCAAGAGTTAACACATCGGGCCTCTCAGCCTGGTTATACGTTAGACATCTTCGAATTAAATCCTGCAACCAATTAAAGAGATAAAATGGAGAAAAATCATCATTAGAAAAGCTAAAATATTTTGCTAGATTTGACAGAGTAAAGAGGCTAGAAGCTCAATGTATTTTGTTAAGTGTAGCCAAAAGGCAGTGGTAACCTTAGCTTTTTAACGTGAGCTTAGGAAGATAACAAATTCTCATAAGAGGGAGCTCAAAAAGATAACTCTATATAATCGTGTCCACATCTACATAACCCGGAAAAAGGAAAAATAATTCCATATTTTTTTGGATGTTTACAAGGAATATCTTCAAACCCACAAACCACTAATTAATTAGATAAATTGAGCAACAGTCGAAACAGAGGAGGAGCAGCTCACCTTTGCCTCATTTGAGACGGCAGGTCTTGAAGGGAATTCAACCTTACGTGCTTTGATAATTGTGTCCTCACGTAGTATTCGTTCTTGGGTTTGATCATGCCCAAAAGGACGTCGACCAAAGAGCATTTGGTAAAATAGAATACCAGCAGACCAAACATCCACCTGATTTCCCAGAATATAGAATGTCATAAAAGGCAAAAATCCGAGTGAAGAAAGGGAATTAATGGCAGCAAATGCTTTGAGTGAGACCAACAGTTAACAAACTCCAACAATAGATACTATGGAATCAAATTATCAGAAAAGTTAACTTTGCATAGCCAGCATGCATTTTCACCTCTTCCTATGCATTAATTCTTCACTCATCACTCTCACACACGTACAAACAGAGGGAGGAAGGAGGAAGAAGGGTATTGAAGTCACTCACCTTTGATGAAATAAGTGGAGTCTTGCTGAGCTCAAAGCACTCTGGGGGCAGGTACCTAAAATGACAATATCAGGAGGTAAGCCATTTGAAGTAATTCAATCTGCCTTCAAATTGATATTAAAATAAGCATTCAAGATATAAAAGAATGTTACACCAGACACAGACCGCATAATTCACCGACAACAGCAAGGAAGGAGAAGAATAAGTGAAGCACTTTTAAGACGTAGCAAACAGATAAGTGCTTTACAACTATTCTAAAATTAAAAAAAAAAAAAAAAAATTGTCATATGAGGATTTGCCTGTTAGCATGCCAAGCATGTTCAAACAGAAACAATAGTAAGTCTTCAAACATCCAAGCAAAGCATATATACTGAACTGCATCACTCACCAATACGTTCCAGCTCCCTGGGATGTAAGTTCCATACCCTGGGATCCAACATCGTCCTCTACTATCTTGCTAAGCCCAAAATCAGTCACTTTTGCAACACCAAATTCATCAAATAGGACATTTCCAGGTTTCAGATCATAATGGATAATCTTCTGTGCTCTTTTGTTCAAGTATATAAGGCCCTGAAATATCTGAACAATGATTATCCTAGCTTCCCTCTCGGGCAACACAGGTGTTGCTTTTAGAACAGCGTCAAGATCCTTTCCTGAAAATAAGAAACACAAACAGAAGTATGCTTAGGAGTCAGATTCCATCGATTCACTACCGGGTAACTATATAAAACTTTCCAGATTATTATAAAATTGAGGTAGAATATATATACCACTGCAATACTCTAATACGGTGCAGAATGTGTTCTGGTCAATCTCAAAAGTGTCCCAAAGCCGAACGATGTGATGATGCACCAAGGTCTTGTGAATATTGTACTCCCGGATGGCATGCCGTATATAACTTTGCTTCTTGTCCTCACTCCACTGAGCATTCAGACCGTGAAGCTTACATGCAACGTATCTATGCTCTACCAAGTCATAAGCCTGCTGGAAATTTCTTACTTCAAATCACTGCAAAAAGGTATATATTTACAATTGCCAACATTGGCAAAGAAAAAATCTAAAGTTTTATCATAATGAAGGGAAGCTTTGGTTGAACATGTGGCGTATTACAATCATTTACGGTTATAACATTCACCAAAGTTCTGACCTTGTAAACCTCACTGAATCCTCCTTTTCCAAGAAGATTTAAAAGGGCATATCGGTGGTTCAAAATCTGAAAGTTGTTAAAACGGGAGCCATCCTCATCCCGTATGCGCTTCATTTCACGAATAAGCCTTCCCTTCTCTAGCTCATAACGTTCTCTTTCACGCAAAATGGCTTCCTCCTCCTGTGGAAAATCCAACAGCTCAGCAATATAGGACACATATCACCAGAATTTTAGCAATAGCAGATGGTATAAGAATTAACGAAAACAACAACAACAAATGAGAGGCTAACTTACCCGTTTGATGCTGGCTAGACGGGATTTATATATCTCATCTTGAATGACTAAATCTTCTTCTTGTACTCCTGACTCCACATCAACTCCATCGCCTTTGTCTTCAAGCAACCAAAGCCGTTGTTAGTACTCAGAATGTCTCCATACAAAAATTACTAGGAAAAACATTTATACCAAGGACACATTTGATCTGCTGCATTAGATAGATAGAATCGGACTTGATTATACTAAATTTTGTCTTCCATTTTTTGTAGTATAAGATTCGGCTACAAATATAATTTTATTATCAAAATTATTACGACGAATACTAATTAAATATTTAAATAATAATTCATATTTAATTATTGTAATAATTTTTATTTATAAAAATGCACATGTTATACTAATAAGAAATATAAATTTTTAATTATTATTTACTATAAAGTTTGCATTAACAATTATTCATATCAATGCAAATGAAAATTATTAAACACTGCAGTGGATGCCAATCAATTACCAAAAGTTTCTATAGCATAAGTTAGGATAACTTATCTAATGATATGAAATTTAATGTTGGTAATAGCATAAATGTATATGAACATTAATTGGGAAAAAAAAAGGTTTGAATATTAAATAATTAAATTTTGAATTATTATGTAAATATTAATTAGTTTTCATTTAAACTTTTCTAAATAAAGTAATGGTCAAATAAATGTAATCAATTAATTATTTTTATTTATTTCTTAATCATTTAATAAATTATAATACAACTAAATCCAATCTAGTACTATGCAAATAGAAGATATTACTAAATTTATTCCAATCCAAATCAATCCAGCATAACCCAACAAGAACAAAACTGAGTTTTTCCTCTTATAAAACATAGAATTGATTATTCCCTTCACCATACGAATTCTCTCTAAGTTTCCCCCATTTCTTCAATTTCTACATTTCCCCCGTTTCATCCTCATGATCTCCATTTCTTTTGAACTTTTGTTCTAGAGCAGAAAGTCTGAAGAAAAAGGAGATTTTCAATACCATATGGTAAGAATTTGCCCACACATCAGATGGCAAAACCAATTGACAGGTGCAGGATAACTCCATCAATCAAACTTCAGTCAGCATTCACTAGACCATCAAGACACACAGTGGCAACACAACAAAAGTAAATAATGCTTGGCCTAATCATGACGTGAGTCTATGCTAAGGAATAAACCTGGCCAGATGACTTAAGTAGTAAACTGCATGTCATGCCATGTCTACCCATGCTAATAAAAAACCAGGAGGGAAATGAGGATGGAGTGGGGGGATGGAAACAAAAAAGAAATTGCAGAAGAAAGTAACTGTTTATAAAATGAAGCTTGAAAAAAAAAAGGACAAAAGAAGGTGGAAATTATTTGCATCTGTTGGAGCCAAACATTCAGGAACTGATAAGTTATACCTAAAGATAGGATCTGTTGTTGGACAGAGATTTAAAACAGGGAGACAAAGTTAATATCTTTGAGAATCCTGGCTGCTATAATTCCCAACAGACAGCTACATGACTTTATCCCTAAAAGAAATGCCATAGGAACTATTGAATATAATCCAGAAAGCAGCACAGAAGGAGAGTTATATATTTTTATGAAATGATACTTTACCAGGTTGCCGTTTCTTCAGTGACTTTCGCTGCCGCTCAACAGCCTCCTTTGTTTCTAACAACTGTCTCTGAAAAGCAGAAAAAAGAAAAAAAGAGAGTAAATCAACCATAGTAATTTTAAATTCCACCAAGATATGAACAAGTTTCTAAAATCCAATTGAACTTTCATAGGAAAGTGAAAAGTTGATTGGTGCATCTTCATAAAGCATTTAGCACCAGCAACTCTTTCCCCACTAATATCCATATTCGACGTCATTGGGGAATGGGGAGTTGCCAAAAACCATTAAAGTTGCAAAACTGTTTGACTGGTGTTGGTCAAAAAAATTAAAAAAAGAAGGAATTGAAAATAGCCTATTTTTTCTGAATGAAACAAGAGGAATATATTAAATCAAACAAGAATCTAATGTACAAAATGAAAATTATCATGGCCGAAAGAGAGAAAGACGTAGAGGAGAATGCACCATCTTTTGGCAGGTCAGACACTTGAGGACACAATACCCATTTCAACACACACGCAACAATTTTTCTTTCTCTTTTTTTTTTTTGGGATAAGCCATACATACATTATTAGAATGCACATCCATTTGCCTCATGATACCACCGAAAAAACTTATAGATTAATGCTCGTTTCATTTTCCCAGAGGTACGAAACACAGCAATAATTACCAATTCAAGTTAAATTACGAAAATTGTGCAGACAGCTTGAGAAGGAAAGAGTAAAAGCTGTTGAATATGAAAAAACCATAAAGAAAATAGCATTCGCTGGTTCCACAATGAAAGGAAAAGAAATGAACATACAAGATGAGCATTTAGATCCTTCAGTGCTTGTCCATCCTCCCATGTCTCAGAGATGACCGTTCCAGCTCTGCAGTTCACAAAAGGTAAATTTGTTCGCATGACAGCACTTACTATGTGAGGAACCATAGAGTAGACTATGTTATGGTAGGACTTAAGTAGCAGCTTATAAAATAAACTTCAGTAACAAAATCCATAATCAACAGTTTCCAGGTTTTGGCAAGACCAATCACTAAATTATCCCCTGATGTCCTTCAAAACGTTTTTTAAACATCTGTAAAGATAGTTTTTCCATTCACTCTCAGACACTCGGGAATTATAATCATCAGTCTTCCAGTATTTTGTTTCAAGTGTGCAGTATAACATTATGATATTCACAGTTTCTTTTTTTCCCCCCCTTCCTTCTAAAAGGTTCTCCATTCCTTTATTCTCTAACCCTTCTTGTGTAACAAATAAAGTATGATAAATAACTTGAAGTGCATTAGTAGCTTAAGAAATAATGAAATACCTGATTACACCCACATTTCCAAGCCTCACAGATTCCTGGCGTATTTTCAGCCTAGCTTCCTGTCTCTCGGCTTTTGAAACGGATATCAACAGATCAGATATTATTTTTGTTCTCTGCATGGGAAAATGGAATCGATAACTACAACGACACAGAGCTAGTAGCAAGCTTAGTGACAAACATATTCACAAAATAAATTTGCTCTCTTGCCAACCAATAATTTTTTTTAGAAATAAATTAAGGGTGTGTTTGGGAGTGAGGTGCTGTAGCTTTTAAGCTGCAGCTACTGTGGAGTAAAAGCTACAGCTGTGAAGTAGAAGTTGGGAAAAAAATTTGCTAAGCTGCCAAAGCCCGGCTACAAGTGTTACCAAACACCTTAGTAGCTGGGCTGCCACCACACTCCCAAACGGGCTATAAATATGCATATGAATCTCAAAGCACACAAGCATTTTTGAAATAACAAAGCCAATATCAGAGCATTTACACAAGGCAGCAGCAGCAATGCAATCAGTCATGTTTAAGATGGAGTGATACTATCACATTAACCAATGTGCATAGACTATCTAGCTTCCTAATTGACTGCAAGTCGCTCAGAGCCTATTTTACAAGGCTCAGCTGTTTTGCAATTTTCATGAAGCATCTCTATTTCCCCAGCCCCCCCCCCCCCCCACACACCACATATGTTGCTTGAGACTTCATAACAAGTTGCAAAGCTACAAAATGTTTATAGCACCCAATTCTGTTTTTCCTTTTCAACAATCTACCACACATTAGATGGTGAATCTTAAGATTTAAAAACCAAGTGTAACAACAGCATTAAACTTATAGCAATGCGACTGAACATACTGAACCAGTAACCAACATGAATGCTGTCAAGTTGACCAATGACAACTCATAAGGGCCACTTTTTTAATAGATATTTAGGTAACTCAATGAGACATGACAAGGATTTGAACAAGAAACCTGTCCCTAGAAAGAGTAAACAACCGAGCAGAAGAGAGACTAAGAGAGGAGTTACCACATGGCACATTGTGTTCCGTGAAAACTTGCACTTTTAATGATAGAACTCAAAAGCATATTTAAAATGAATAATAAAATCAAACAATTCAAATATAGGAATTAAAACATGCAATAAATTAAGGTCCTAAGAGAAAACACACCCTTGGCTTCATTTGTTGCTCATACTCTTTAACGTCCTTCAATTCCTACGCAAAAGACAATATTGTTTAGAATGAAAATAAGAAAGCAGCAAAAAAACCTGTAAAGTTGAAGATAGCATTTTTACACCTTTTCCAACTGGTGGCAAAGATTCTGATAATCGACAGCATTTTGACGAGATTTACGTAGGTCTTCCTCCAATGCTGCAACTTTTCTATGTAAAGATGTGACCTCCTCCTAGTTTAAGTTAACAAAATAAGGAATGAAAATATAAAAATTTTCCATAATCTAAGACAAGATACTCTACATATGACATAAGATACATAAAAAAAAAAAACAACAAATCGTTTATATTCTGCTATCTTCATTTATATTCTGCCTCAAACAGTAGTATATTTCTTTCCTCACAACAAAAATAGAAAATTATGTTTGAAAGGATTAGCACAAAGCATACCTCTAATGAAGAGCAATTATCAATAAGGAACTGTTCTTTCGGCTTGTTGTCCTTCAGAAATAATATAAATGAGATCAGTTAATACATGTAATTTCTCGCAGACAATCCATTTCGTAAGAAAGACGGAGGCATGCTACACAGCCACCCCCCTTCAAATAGAAAAAGACTAAAAAGCCCATTCCAGTCGTGAAAATGTGCATAAAGGTTTTATATCAGAATAACAACTAAGACCCATAGCGACATTGATGATGATAATTACAAACTACAAATGATTGGACAAGGATAGAAATGAGATCAGCAGATGCCAATAAAAGCACACCTTATGATGTGAACTCTCGAGCTGGCCATTTGAAGGTGAAACTGTTGAACTAGATATCTGTGATCTTGCCTGTTCATTTGCTCTGGAACCACGACCTCTGCCTGAACCTGAATTCCCCCTACCACGACCATGTTTTTTCCTATTTACATCACTGGCCTTGGCTTCCAAGGTTTCTGTAGTATTTTGCCTTCCATCAGCCACCACCTGATACGGTTTAAGGAAAAGAATCAGTTGTATTTTCCCAAGAGAGAGAGAGTGAGAATAGCCCTACATCACAAAATTACTCAAATTTCTTTTGAGGAACAGAACATTGATATTCGAGATAAGAGAACATAATGATGAAACAAAAAATAAAATTCAATACATTCCAAAAAAAGAAATGCAATACGCCATGTCAGTCCACAGGAAAAACTGTAATTCCAAGCTTCAATTTTTTCAACCATCAGCATACCTCCACACGATCAAAAACAGTTGAGTTATCATCTTCTTTGACTTTCTGTCGCTTCTGAGTGTTAGCTTGTATCAGAAACTCCCCTCCAATCTGGTAAACATCAAATGAAGAAAACGGTATATAAGGCATAAATTGGAATAATAATGCAGTTTAATTTTCGGGACAACCAGATCAAACGGGCAATAAATACACCAATTATTGCTAACTACATACGAGCATTTATTTAAATGAGCATCTTACAGCGCAGCAATCAGACACGAATGCACACATAAGTAGACAGATTACATTGCCGTACATTCATCGAACTTTCCTATCCTTTTTAGCAATTATTAGTTTAACGCATCTTATCGTAAAAAGCTCCTGCTACTTATTATGAATTAAATCCTTTTAAATGCAAGTTCCCAAGCAACAAACAACATGGTAATAAATTCTCAATGACTAATCAAATTTAAATGGCATCATCATCCGATCTTCAATTCCAACCAATATCTGAAAAGCATAAGATACGAAATGAACTTCAATAACTGAACAATAAATTCAATTTTTTTTCCTTTTTCAATGGCTTGATGGCAAGCCAACTCCCTTCCCTCCCAAGTACACGACCTTGAAAGCAGGGTCGGAACCCCAGACCTCTTGTACCACCCCCGAAAAGTTTTACCAGTTACATTTAATAAAATACAAGCAACATTAATAAACAAAGAGAAAAATTTATAATTGAGGCTTACATCATCATCAGAATCGCTAGAAGACGACTCCTGGGCCAAGTCCTCAGCGGCAGCAACTGATCTTGAAGTTGAAGAAAGAGCAGCCCAAGTGGCATGCTGCTGGTGTTGGTGTTGCTGCTGCTGGGCAGCAGGAGGCTTACCGACCATACGAGCTTCAAGCTTAGCTATCTTAGTGGGCAAAGACTGGTCTGATTGGTTCGAAGAGTTAGAGGAAAAATGTATCAACATGTCATCCGACATTGCGCCTCTTTCATTCACTAAATAAAAGGGCTCTGGGTAGTAACAATTACAATAAGCCCTAAAACCAGAGTAAGAACTGGGGAGAATCACAAAGACATGATCATCAGGAGATTAAAAGGGCACTTTTATTTTTACAAAAAAATAATAATTAAAAATTAGGGCTTTGAATTTAATGGTGAAGGGAAGAAGGGATCATCAAGGGATTCAAGAGTGGAGGGAAATGAGGCTTTTTTGTTGTGTGATGGTGGTGTTTATTTTAGCTTTCGTGGGTTTTGAGTTTTGACTGGAGGCAGAAAGTTTGAAAATTGAAATGATTTTGTTTTGGTCAGGGGGTCTCCGTGCCGGTCTACTAAAGACTAGTGAAAACACATTGGACTCCTCCTGTGGGAATATTGGGAGGCCATGGCTTTGTGTCAAAAAGTGAGAAAGACAGAGAGATAGAGCCCCAGTACAATTGATGTGATTCTAGCTCCTCTATAAATACACTGTAAGGTACAGTCAGATAAAAAAAAAAGTATTTATTTGGTCCTATCTCTCATTAGTTACAGATAAAAAAACTTATTTCTTTGAAAGAATAATCAAACCTAAATTAAACTGGGGATTTGATTTAGTTGGAATTTTTAAATTAAAAAACGATCAGCCTATATTAAAAAAAAAGTAAAAAAAAAACACAAAAAAATAAAAATAATTTGATTAAGTTTGGTTGGAATTATAATGTCTAAAAAACAATTAGTTTAATGCGATTTAAAATTAAACTAAACCATGTCCACCCTATCTCTTATCATTAAGTCCACCTAACCCCATATCTTGTTATTAATTTTTTTTATTGATTATACCTTACAACAAAAATAAGGCAACCAATCGGTAATACCGAACCCGTAATAATATCTAGACGCTGATTAGCAAATTATTTTTTAACGTTTGTTGCATCTTTAGAGTTAAGGAATTAAGTTTGTGCATTTGTGCATGGGAGCATATTTTCTTCTTGAATTTTCATTTTGGACGACAACTTTGATTAATTGGGACGCAATTGCCATTGCTTCTTCTAAAACATTACTATTTACTTGACAGTTTTGAATAAGATGAAAATTACACATATTATATTTTAATTGAGTTGACAAATGACAACCCATTTTTACTTGTACATTCTTAAAAGGGCTAAAATATAATTAATTATTCCCTTAATTATAGTTACTCGACCCTCCACGACACCTGACAGTCAACCTTACTCGTTCTGTCAATGTTACCATAATATTCACTCAACTGATTCGATCCACCTCAAAATACTTGTTTAGGTTATTCATTAAGATATTTACTAATATAATTTAATGGGTAGATTTTGTTAATTATTTGGCAACTATTTAATGTATTCCTTAAATATTTTCTGTTTATCAAAATTTTAAATGAAAATCATTTTATGAAAATACGTATTTGTTAAAAAAAATATTGACATTTTTAATTGTGAAGTGTCAAGGTCACTTGACAATTAAAAATGAAATATGAACTTAAATTGAAATTTTTTTAAAGAGTGGTCCTTTATAAAAATTATTTTATATAAATTGATGTAACATAAATATATTAATTAGATGTAATTATAAAATAATAAAAATAAATCATGTAAATCAAGAGATACTTGACACAACTAATTAAATTATACCACATCAATTTATAGCTCTACTTATACTCTAAAAAAAAATTAATGATAAATTATATTATGGAAATGCATACAAGTAAATTCATTTAGTTTGAGGATTTCTTTATGATGCTGTAATTTTTTTTACAGCATCAATAATGTTTTAATTGTGTACCATTGGATTAAATCTAATGGTATACAATATTTGTACTAAAGAAAAAAAATAAAAATAATAGTAAACAGATTGTTAACCGATCAAGGGGTGGAGAAATTTTGAAAAATAATTGTGACCACCCTTAGAGTTTGAAGCAATTTCACTTAAATAACATATTTTATTTAAAATTACTTTTCAACTCTCCTTTAAATTTGTGATAATTTTTTTTAATAAATCTTTCAAAATCTATTACCATTAAGTATAAACTATAATATGAAGTATGTTATTTAACACAAATCAAATAAATAAGTTGCAATTGTAAAATTAATTATATATAATATAACACTAGTAAATAACATAACTAAATACATATACTTAAGTAAATGTCATAAGTACATCAATAAACTCATTGGTGAGATTGCTTGTAATCTAAAAAATACTTAATCACATATTTTAATAAAATTTAATATCTTTTATCAAAATATTCATTATTTTATTTATTATTAAGGACCGTTGTATAATTGACTATGAAGTATATATTATTTTTAACACTCATTTAATATACCTATTCTCTAAGCTTTTTATTTAGGATTTCTCTATGATATTGTATGCGTTTTTACAGCATTGATAATAGAATTGTTGTGGACTCGTAGATGTTAGGGTTTTCATGTTTACCATTCATTTGACATAGTGAATAAAAAATTAGTTATTTAAATCATAACATGTAATCTTCATGTTGCAAGTAAATATATATTTTTTATTTTTAATTAATTGATAAAAGAAAATTTATATTATAATGGATAAAAATCCCACAATCAATAATGGGATCATTGGATTTAATATTAGAATCTTCACCCTTAATTTAATTTTAATGGATAAGTAATTATGTAACAAGTAATCTGCAAGTTGTGATATTTCTTCATATTTTAAATTATTTTTTATCTAATCAATCGATAAATATTTTAAATCATCAAAAAATGAAAGAAATACAAATAATTTTGGAATTAAAATTATTATGTATTAATCCTCTTACTTTACAATTTTACATTTTTTTCACTTTTACATTTAGTATTAGAAATATATTTAATAGCATTAAAAAAATGTAATTAATAAGTAATGTTATTTCAATAATACTTTATATAAAGATATTACATAAAGTCTTATAATAATTTGCATTGTCTGAATTTAATTACAAACCATTAATACCTAAACAATAATGATAATAGAAGTTATTGTAATAAAATATTTTTTATATATTTTATTAGTAATATTATGAGTCACAACAAATGAGAAATATTTTATTCACCAATGAAAAAAAATATATATGGCTATATAAATATAAAGTGAGAAATATTTTAATTTAAATTTTTAACAAAAAATTAAACTATTAAATTCATGCAATTCAGTTGCGGAGGATATGACAATATGAAATGTTGTTTTGACTTTTAATATTAACCATTAGACTATAAGACATTAATGGCTCAAATATTGTGTCAAAATTTTAAGTTCAAGTATCCCAATCCATGTCTTTAAAATAGAAATATAAAAACATGCAATGAATTTTTTTCTCATTTTGTCATTAAATATTATTAGATGTAATATTTTATTTATTGTCACTATTACTTATCATAATAAAAGCAATGACTCTTAGTAACATAAAAATTTGATAATTACAATCAAAGAATAATAATAAAATAATTTTTCATGATTCATAAACTAAAGTTAATTAGAAATATATGTTAGATTAAACTTTTATGAAATTAACTAAGTGACATTTGAAAATAAAATGAAAACAAGCTTGTTAAAGTTAAATTTTATAAGGCTTGGATAATTTTCTACCACGTAAATAAAAATATAAAAAGATTTTCTTTCCTATTTTTTTCCACGTAAATATTATTGGAGGCAATATTTTATTCATTGTCACTATTAATTACCGTAATAAAAATAATGACTCTTAGTAACATAAAATTTTATAATTACAATCAAAGGATGTCAATAAAATAATCTTTCATGATTCATAAACTAAAGCTCATTAGGAATATATATTAGATTTAACTTTTATGCAATTAACAAAGTGATATTTGAAAATAAAATGAAAATATATAGCCTTGTCAAAATTGAAATTCCTATCATGTAAGAATATTAATTATAAGATAAACAAAAATAATATATACTTTATGATCAATTATACAATGGTCTTAGTATTATATAAAATAATGAGCATTTTAATATGCGATTTTAAATTTTATTAAAACATGAGTGATTAAATAGTTTTTAAATTACAAGCAATCTCACCAATGAGTTTATTGATGTAACTATGACATTTACTTGAGTATATGTACTTAGTTGTGTTGTTTATTAGTATTATATCATTTATAAATTTTGTAATTACAATTTATTTATTTGATTTGTGTTAAATAACCTACTTCATATTATATTTTATACTTAATGGTAATAGATTTTTGAAGATTTATTTATAAAAAAATATCACAATACAAATTTAAAGGAGAGTTGAAAAGTAATTTAAAATAAAATATGTTATTTAAGTGAAATTGCTTCAAACTCTAAGGGTGGTCACATCGACTTTACAAAAATTTCTCCACCTCTTAAACGGTTAACAAAGTACTTACCATTATTTTTATTTTTTGCTTTAGCAAAAATATTGTATACCATTAGATTTAATCCAATGGTACACAATTTAAACATTATTCATGCTGTAAAAAAAAATTACAGCATCATAGAGGGACCCTTAGTTTGAAAGTTAACAACCTTATTGAATCATTTAGATTTTAAATAAAAGTCAAAAACTGTCTTAAGAAAAATGAACTCAACTAGCTTTTAGCCGAAGCAAAAGGGGCATATTCTTAAGAGTAATCAACTGAAGCCAGTTACCGCCAAAAGCACACAATAAGAAGCTAAACCGAAAAGGCAAAACTAAGGCTTATTTTCACTAGGAGAAAAATGATTTAGGCATACCAACCCACAGTCCATTACAAAAAGGTAAAAAAAAATAAAAATAAATGATTTAGTAAATAACTCAAATCGTTGAGTGATCCTTACAAGGTTACATGAGGTTACACAACTACACTGGGGGAGCAGAAGCAGCGCCACCTTTCACTGTTTGTCCCCATCAAATGGCCTTTAAATACTTAGTTGAGAAAAAATACAGGCTCCTACCACCAATCATAACCTCTCCTTATCCCATCACTACCAGAGCTGTCGAACCTTGATGCTGAAAATCTATGATGAGAATTCCTCTTTATGGAGGACTGAGGACTTGAAAAATGGCCTCCAGAGGTTATAGCTGAAATTTTATGAGCCTTACTAGATGGTGTTCCCGGAGACCTCCAATGGTTCCTCTTCGGCTTCCCATAGGAGATATCTCCAGGATCGTCTGTTATCCAACCACCTCTCTGTTTTGATTTTCGAGATGTCATAATGCCTCTTTCTTCATGCTGGGTTTTCTTCCTTTTATGCACTTTACCAAGATCATGAGGCGCAGACTTAATTCCCGAGTGGTCTTTATTTTCTCTACGAGGTCTGAATGTTGGAGTTGATGTGTCAATATTCCTCTTGCGAACCTGCACAAAGCCCAAAAGGTCATGTCTAAAACCGATAACAGAAATAAAGAACTACGACTAATGAAAGAAACTAGATTTATAATAAAAAATTAAAAAAATATATATTTGAAAAGAGTCACACAGAACATGATAACTCTGAGATCATGTAACATACCTTGGAAGAACTCACACATTCACGTGCAAAATGCCCTTCTGCACCACAGTTGTAGCATGAACTAGGTGACGCTTCTACAGTTTCACCACGAGACCTAGCGCATGCCTGCATACATGAGTTCCAGTGCTAAAAATACAGCATCAAGAATGAGCAAATGACGTTACAAAATTCAAAACCTGTTTTGACCACAATGACTAAATAAATGTGAAAAATCAACTTCATAACAATTCCGTGCCAGAAAATAAAGAGAACTAATCATAGAAAATGATTGAAAGTAAACTCCCACGAGTACACGTCAAAAAGTTATTTATTCTACTTTCAGCATTTCAAATATAGAACTTCAGGTGTAAATGGAAGTAACAGAACCTTGATCACAAGGAAAAACCATTTTAGCTTCAATTTTCACATATCATGTAGACAATCTAAAAATATATACGCCATGAGCATGTCTGTCCGTATCTTGTCATGGTGGATGTTTTTGGAGAGGAGACCTACCCATTAGCATATTCAATAAAATTGCCGCTACTAAAATAGTTGTAATACACTATCATAAATGGTAAGAAGAGGTTACATAAATCTTAGATTTAAAGTGGCCCTCTGCCTCTCTTATTTTGCCTCTCTTATTTTTATGCATTTAATAAAACTTCCTTACTTTCTCCTCAGAAAGAAAAATGAACGGCATAAATAATCTAATCACATCAAATAGATGTAAAATCAAATCAGAGAAAATTATAGAATATCAAAAATCAGTAGCAATATACAACAATCATCCTAGCAATAGGCATGTAAGTTGAAGCACCCACGCATTTCCCAATATATAATCACTAAAATCTCAATGGACAAATTTAATGAACTTACCAAACCAGTGTGACCTAATTGACCACATCTGAAACAAGAAACCTCTCCTGGAACCGCATCACTGATATTAACGCAACACAAATGGCCAAAACTCCTGCAGATGTAACATTGTACTTCCTACAAAAAAATTAAAAAAAAGGGAAAAAAAGGGGGGAAATAAGTTATAGGACAACAGTTTCATACCATATACATACAAACTCAAGTGATTTAAAACTTACTAAAAGTGACTGCATTATGCAGAAAGCTAAATATTGAACTAAGAAGTATAAACAGACCTTGAGGTCATCGAGAGAATAACTGTTCCTGCAAGAAAACATATCATGCCCAGAATCTCCACATTTTAAACACACTTGAGCATTCTGGAAGCCACTCTTGTGCTTATCTGGACAATCTTTCGCACGGTGACCACCTTTTTTGCAAATGAAGCAATCTTGTGCCTACAAGGAAACATATTTAAGTAACAAGGTGAATGACAAGCTGAGCCACACAAATCAATCTTGAATGGCAAACTTATACAAGCAGTGTAAAAACGAAAATAGTAGAAACATCTATACATTATTAAATCACACAGTTTTAGACCTTTTCTATACACTCAAAGATACGGAACCAAAAGTAGCCACTTATAAAGTGAGACAGACTCCACTCTTGCCAATTCACCATGAAAGTCCTTTTAACTTCTTTTGACCATACATCAAAGTCTTTGCTCTTGCAATACAATTAAATTTTAATAATTTTAAACTAATCCATTCTTCAGTTTGCATTCTGCCGCAGGATGCCTTGCACTCAAGCATCAGCTTGACATTAATACATACCACCATCAACATGAGTGTGAAGTGAATATATACTCTACGAATAACCTACATGCATTCTTGTTTAAGACGTTAGTTTCTTATAACTCTCAGTTTACGAATATGCACAAAAACAATAAAAAAGAACAATTCATGAAAGATGAAATATCTATTTCAGTACAAGACTCATAATCAACTTAAACGCGACATTGATGTATGCATAAAAAATGTATCCTACTTGTTACTAACCTTGGAACATTGCCTGACACCATGTTCCAAACTCCCACAAACAAAACAAGGTTTCTTCCGCTTGACAGCAGATCTACAGTTCACCGCCATATGCCCCTCTTCGCCACAATTATAGCACGTTTGCCACCCACGATCTGGAGGATCAAAATACCTTGGCCCCCGCTGGTAGAATAAATATAAAGATAGATACCATACTAAGGCTCCACATGGAAATCGTATAGTTTTCAAAATGGCAGTTCTAAGCAAATATGTTTTGACTCACAAGAAGCTTCCGAAGCACAATATTGTCTGATATTTCAACAGTCGTAACCCCCTCATCACCATTATCAGCCGCCTCCACCTTCTGTTCTTCCTTTCTAACAATTACCTAATAAATTGTCATTAATTACAATTTTTCCGTTTCAATTATCGAAATAAAATTAAATTAAAAAAAAAGAGCTCACAGATTGGTCCTCAATTTCGATCTTATCAGCTTCCTTCTTTTTCTTCTTGCGGACCCTAATTCTCTTCTTATCACCGCTCTTCACATCCTCGATTATGACGTCATCAGTGGTCCCACTCGGACCAGGGACGACGGCCTCAACACGTCCGTTTTTATTATTACTATTATTGCTAGTATTAGTATTGGTATTGTCGTTCAAAACGACGTCGGAGTCACTGTCGTCTTGATCCAGCTTGGCGGCGCGCATCAACATATGCTTCTCAACGATCTTAAGGCTAAGATCCTCGTTTCCCTCTTCATCGTCGCTACTCATTGCTGCCGCCGACTTCAATTTCTCTTCTTCTTCTCCGTTTTCTTCGTGATATAGCTTCCCTTTCAGCTTTTGCCTCGTCGCCATGTTTAAAAACTTCTGAAACTGTATGGTTACTAAGGCACAGACACGAAGCTAGCTAGGGCTTTTTTTCTTGTGCCTGATGAGAAGAAGCTGCCTGTTTATTTTTCTATTTTCTTTATTATTATTTTTGAAGTGATACACCGATATTTTGTGTAGCTTATGTAATTAACGGCTATGATTTATCCGATCTTGGTGGGTCGTGGGCCGGGTGGGCCTAGGTTTTGTAGTTTGCTAGACGATCGACACTGCTCAGCCCCCATTCTTTTTTTGGTGAAGCCCCAGGTTCTTTTTTGAACAACATTAAACGCCATGCTCTATTTACATTAATTCGCTATTTACTATTTCGCTTTAACTTTTTTTTTTTTAAATATTGATATGTCATTTCTCTTTAAAATAAATAACTACACATAAAAGATATTTCAACAAATTAATGACATTTAACATTAACACTTACAATTGTTGTCTTAACGTGGCAATAGTAGTTTTCAAACAGTTTTATTTAGTTAGTCGTCGGTTTAGAATAAATACTTAAAAATCACTTGATCTAATCCTAAGAATTAAGTAAATATCTTATACAAACACTAAACCTTAAAAATGAGATGAAGATCGAGATGAATTTGCAAATAGCTTTACATACCATTTAATGTTGAATGTCTCGCAGCATTGTGAGTTGACAGTTTGGTTGAAAAGTTTCCTTCTATTATTTTGAACACTACATATAGTTGATTTCATTTCATAAATGCAGTTATTTAAAAAAAAATACAATCTTCTTTTTTGAATTATGTTACAATTTATTAATATTACAACCAATACTTTTACAGAAAGTCTTCATCATTCAACGATAATACTATTCAGGGAGTCCATCAAAGTGATTGTAACGGCGAAATTTAATTGAAATAATAATATCACATTGTATTATGACAAAAGGAAATCTACTTGAGTTTTGCAGCAAACAAATATGAAATGAGAAAGAAAGTATAAATTAAAATTAGATAACCATTTAAAGTAATTGATACACTTAACGTCATAAGAAAAGCAACACACCCTTGATATTTTCACTTGATTACAATATTAATTTAGAAGAATGATTTGTTGATTTTGACCTTTACCACACATAGGAAACATTATTCAATGCCAACTACGTGGTCACTTTCACTTTCACTCTATTAAAATCAATTTATGTTATTTGTAGAGAATATATAACCATAAACACTGGATCATTGTATTAGAATTTAAGTTTGACTTAGCTCAAAATTTTCAATAACTTTAGGTGTTTAATTAAACTTTTAATTTATAAATATAAAATATTCGAACCTTAACCTTGTCCGGCTGGTTTGCCCGAGAGGTTAAGGGGGAAGACTTAAGATCTTCTGCACATAAGTGCGCGTGGGTTCGAACCCCACAGCCAGCATTTCAGACTGTGTAATTTTTTTTCCTCTATTCTTTTTTAATTAGAGTAAAATCTGATTTTTTTTTCTTTTATTAAAACCAAATTAAAGGAAAACATTAGATATATGATTTTTTTTTTCCCAAATACGATCAATTAACTAAATTTTATGATTGTTGTATTTGAGTTTTAATTTTCAGTTCCTCCAATTTGTTTAGTGAAATACTCGCAACACTTGCTAGGGAATTATAATCAAAAGTCAAAACAGTTTTCTAATTCTCTGTCCAGCCTACTTGTTTTAGAAAAATAATGAAAATACTTTGTTGGGGCAATTGAGTTGATTATTATTGGTGTTGCATGAATGTTGAATTAGAGTTTCAAATTTCTAACATCAAGTGCAATAAAATTAGGATTTATTAAAGTTTTACAGTATTTTAAATCAGAGAATTAAAACGATTATTATTTGTGTTGTGTTTGTGTAACCATTTTTTATTTCATATTTGAGTTTTTAATTTTTTAATTTTTTTTATCCCACCATATAATAGATTTTATATTTTGGATACAATACGATCCAATCACTTATTGTAATCTAATATAATCTAAACCAACAAAAGAAAAATTCAATTTAATCCAATCCAATCAATCTAATTAAAATAAAAATCATCAATTGCACTCCAAAGTTCTAATTACTAACAATTGAAAAAAAAATATACGTATATCAACTTTCTCAATATTTCATAATTCGTGTATTTTTGTGGTCGCACAGTGTGAAAAAAATAAAAATCTAAAATTTGAATACTTTCAATTACTTATCACTACATGTATATTTACACTTATACAAAATTAGGTTTTATTGTTTTTAGGAAAATAAGTTTTTTTTAAGAGGGTCAAATATAAAGGTAGTGTATATGAAAGATGACGTGTCGTTTCAAGGAACTAAATGTAGAAGGCAGGTCATTTTTCCGATAACTAAGAAAACGACATGTCATACTAGTTGCACCAGTGCATACGAAGGAACATCACATCATTCTCCAACTAGGATAAAGACGACATGCCATCTCACCATTTTTTGGATAAATGTCGTGATCATCTATATTAGTGCAATTCCGCATGACTTTCGTAAAAGTGTCCTTCATTTTTTTTCTTTTTTATAATCAGATGGAATAATAATCAATGCAATTATAATTGTAAAAAGATTTTAAAAAAGTATGAGTGAATCCAGCATTTGAGTCCTAGTTGTTGCGAGTCACTCATCTATTAGATGATAAATTTTATAATATGTAAAATTACTTATTTAGCATCCAAAAGATGTGTCCCTTAATTATAATAGTAGTTGCAATAAACATTTTAATTACAACTATAATTAAAAACATATTTATGATTGTAGTGATGGTAACAAAATAATAAACTTCGGTCATATAAATAAACTTCTGTAGTAGAGGTGTTCAATGTGCAAATTCAAGTCCAATCCACCATATATTGGATTTTATATTTTGGATCCTACCCAATCAGTGGCGAAGCTATCACTATTTTTTGGGGTGGGCTAGATTTTTTTTAAATTCAATTACTTCTCAAAAAATTTATTCTATACAAATGAAATTATTAAAAGATACTAGGCAAGTAAAAAATTAATAATAAAATTATAAAAAATACAATGTAAATAAAAAAACACTATCGACGAAATTTCGTCCTGCGATTCTTAAAAAAAAAACTCATATATTATCGTATCTGAATTATATTGTCTGCGATAATAATACATTAGAGAATTATTAATTATTTTATCAAAAAATTTGACAAAAGTATAAGCCGATAACTAATTCAAAAATAGTATGAGCATGTGGGTACGGCAGAGGCTGGTTGTCACTCATGAGGTGGCAGCTTGATGACTTGAACATCTAAGTTTTATGGAATTTAGAATTTAGATAATTGGATCAATTAGTCAGGAATTTGAGTTAATTTTTCGATTTAGAGAAAATAGATATTGACTATAATTATTATTTATATTTTTATATTTTACTATAAGCTTTTTTTTTAAAAAATTATAATTAATTAATATTTTTTTTCAAGAAACTGCAGCTCGGGTTAGCTTCCTCAGAGCTTCGCCCCTGTACCCGATCCAATCACCTATTGCAATCCAAAATAATCCAAACTAACAAAAAATGGAATTCAATTTAATGTGATCTAATCTATCCCACTAAAATAAAAATTTACAAAATAAAATTGTTGATTGCACTCTAGACTCTATAGTTCTAATTACCAACAATTGAAAAAAAAAATGTTATATCAACTTCCTCAATATTTCATGATTTGTGTTTTTGGTGATTGTGTGGTTGGAAAAAAAATAAAAAACTAAAATAAGGTTTTTGTTATTTTTAGGAAAATTAGGTTTTACTTTTTTTAGAGGGTCAAATATAAAGGTAGTAAAATGAAGTGTAAGAGCAGAAGAACGGGGAGTTAGCCAAAGTGATAAAACAATTGCAAAACTTGTTTAAAAAAAAAAGGAAAAGAAAAAAAGAGAGCAAAGGTAACACAGACATGCAACTTGACCAAAGCCATGTACTATCAAAGGGGGCTGAATAAGAGAAGAAGAGGTGAGGCAAAAATTGAAGGGAAAAAGCTACATTGAAACTTCATCAGCAATGCCAATTCAAGCCGGCCAATAACTCAAGCAAAGCATGAGTGCAGGGCATCTACAATGGCTCATCGTCAATTCAAAATAAAAACAACCAGCAGCAAAAACACAAAGACTCTCCATCACTAAGTACAAAAGCGTAGCAGCCATCTCAAGCACTTAAAGCAATTCAAAGCTCTTGGACTAAAGCCGAAGCATCCAGCTCAATTTTAGTAACAACACTTATATATGCATATATATTACTATTTTAATTGGTAATCAAAGCTATCAAAGATAGTTTTTAGACAATGTACAAAAAAACCTTTGTATAGGGGGTCACAACAAACCAACAAATCATTAGATAAATGTTGTCTACAACATGTCTCAAGAAAGTCGTAAATACAACATGTCTCAAGAAAGTCGTAAAATAATTTGAGGACAAAACACAAAATCATCATGTTTAGTCTTATTTAACTGGTCATCCGAGTTCAAATCATTAAGAGGCAGTAGTTAAATAATTCATTTGGAGTTTACCCACTCGTCAACCTTTAGGGTTAAAAAAAAAACACTCGTGATCATAATCATTTTGTGATTGTAAGTATTAGTAAACTTGATCTATATAGTAGTCATAATAGGCTTTTGATTCATAGATACATATTTGTGTTTAAAATGATTAATTGATGTGATTCTTTTTCAAAATGTATTGATGCAATTTAATTTAATAGAAGAAAAAATAGATAAATTGATAAAATTAACTTCAACTCTAGAATGAGCAAATGTCATATATAATAGATTTTTCCTCATATAAGTGAAAAATCATATTAATATAGCTTTCAAAGTATAGCAACTAATATTTTCTAAACAGTTTAATGTTGTAACCTTTAAATTACAGCTGTCCAACCTTAGGCTCTGTTTGGTACAATTTATTAAATAGAGCTTATAACAGTAGAACTTATAAAAGTAAAGCTTATGCCAATAGAGCTTTTGAACAAAAAATCATTGGGTGTTTGACTGTCAATTAAAAAAGCTATTTTAAATCATTAAACTGTTTAATTGTGTAAAACTAAAAGTGCTTTAATTCCAAACGCATCCAAAATCTACTTACTTTATACTTTACAGATCTTTATAGTATCATGCTTTAATTAATGAGATCATGTACATACATGGAAATATACTTGGTTTTTGAATTGAACAGGCTAAATTAGGAGGGGAATAAAATCCCAACTTATGCTCGGATTCAAATTTGTGGTTTGCAGCCGTGCTACAAGCTACGTGAACTTTAAAAAAAAAAAAAAGAGACAATATTTTATAAATTAAAATTATTTAAAATTTAAAATAATTGATACACGTAACATGCTACATAGCAAGAACTATATATTGATGGGATAATGAGTCGTAGAATTTGACATTTAATAGGAATCATTGTTCATTCTCATTTTCACACTTTTCAAATCAATTTACGTTGCTAGTGGTCGTGGAGAATATATTTAATAAAAAAGACTGGAACATTCAATCGCATTAGTAGTTTGACTAAGAAAAAGATTTTCAAGAAGTTCGCTTAAAATTAAAACGTTGACATAAAACCATACTTCCATTTTTGACTTGTTTGCCCGACGGGCTGTTAGCCTAAATTTTGGGCACACTCGGTGCCTTCGGGTTCGAACCCCACAGCCAGCATATGTTGCCAACTCATTTATAACACGATTACTTATTCTACTAATTACATTGTATTAATTCACAATATATTATTGGCCCATATAAATAAGAGCTAACTTGTTCTACACACAGCCATCCGGTCTAATATTTCAGCCGAACGCACCCTTTTAGTTTACCTATACATTAGGGCAAAATTTGGAGTCTGATTGTCATTTTCCTATTTCAATTATGCTTTTTTTGAAATCTAAAAAGAGGCATTAATCTTTTGCAAAGCATTTTATGATTTATTTAAATTTTGAAGCGCCAAAAAAGGAAAAATCCATCGTATTAATGTTATTTTTTAACAATTATTTTTTTTGTCAAATGTAATTAATTAAACGATTGTATGAAAATAAAGAAGAGCATTAAATGTTAAATTAAGCAATTTTTAGATTCCATGATCCGCAATTAGGAAAAGCATTAAATTTTTTACACCAAATCATTGATTAAGGAGTGACAGTGGGGCCCCTGATGTTTTATACTGTCTCAAATAAAGACATAACGTGTTCATTCGGCATCAAGTGTATCCACGACGGGTAACGCCTTATGAAAGAGCAGGGGATCTTGACAGAACGGGGGCCAGGGCAATCCGGTCAATCGAATGGACAAATCGTTCAACTGTTTGTAATAAAATGTAAAATAGAGGGAGCCGTTTGTTATTTACCGATTCTACGGAAAATTCCGTCATACGTAAAATGAGATTCCGGAAATGCCCCTACTCCATTTAAAAGACCGAAACTTAGATTGCAATGACCTTCCTTCCTCTCCACCCCCATCTTCTGGTGATCTCTATAGCTTCAGTGTAATCTTTATAATTCCTTCTTTTTGATTCCCCTATTCAATTCTCTTATTATTCTTCCTTTTACAACAAAACGACGCGTCGTACACTCTCCTCACACCATGACTATCATGACCCCAGCTCCAATCGATGTACGTCTCCCATTCCCTCTCGGCTAAAAGAAAATAATAATTTTTAGTGGCAATTTTTTTATTTTTTTATTTTCAGTCTTGTTTTTGGTAATTATGGCTTTTGTTTTCGATGCCTAGGGTTTTTGGATTAACTTGTAAATTGGAAATGATGTGAAACGTGCATAGTGATTATTTAGGGTTTTTATTTTTTGTAGTGGATCCGACCACTTGCGTTTTTCTTTCATTTTCTAATATCTTATTTAATTTCTTTATAGCAACAAGAGGATGAGGAGATGCTCGTCCCACACTCTGATTTGGCCGACAATCACCAGCCCATGGAAGGTAGTCAGTCATTTGATCCTTTTTCTGTGAATTCTTATTATTTTTTTTTGAATTTCTTTGGTTTGCATTTTTTTAGTTGCCAATTGATTTTTAGGAAAGTTAGGAGTTGGTAATTTAACACATTGAGTGTATTTGAGCCTAGTTGGAGGGTTTAGACGGCTTGCAATAAGTGTAGATTCCAGTTTTAATGCTTGTATTTATGTTGCCATATGATTAGTTGTTGCTCAACCTGAAACTGCCAATGCTGTGGAGAATAATCAGCCATTGGATGATCCTCCATCGTCAAGATTTACATGGAGGATTGAGAACTTTTCTAGGTTGAATACGAAAAAGCACTATTCTGAGATTTTCATTGTTGGTGGCTTCAAATGGTATGTTGGTCACTTTTTGTCCTTTCTATGTCTCTGTTTATTTATTTATTTATCTTTTTATTTTTACTTTCCACAGAGAAAGATTGGTGGTCATTATTGTCTTTTTCCTCTCTGCTTTTGCAGGCGTGTGCTTATTTTTCCAAAAGGAAACAATGTGGACCATCTGTCAATGTATCTAGATGTTGCTGATTCATCAAGTTTACCATATGGTTGGAGTAGATATGCACAGTTTAGCTTGGCAGTGATTAATCAAATCCATTCCAAGTACTCGGTGAGAAAAGGTACCCTTAATATGGACCATGGATCGCAAAATGCTTTTAAGAAATCTTAATATATGAGGCAGTGCATGTTTATATTGGGCCTTTATGTATTTAACTAATGCGCTGGACTCTGTGTTTCTGCCTTAGAAGTATCATAGAGAGTAAAAGAGTCACTATCAAAGAATCTGAAAGTTATAATGAGAATTGTTTAGAAACTTTAATGTGTAAACATTTGTAGGTGATTGGAATTGCATTCTTAGTACGACTGTTATATGAATGTTGTAAGTGCATGGATACGAGTGTTGTCTTTCAAGCGGATATAGTGCCATAGTTTGATTGGGAAATGTGTGTCCTAAAAATCATAGATATATTTAACTTTAGTTTTTTTTTTTTAATTTCTGAATTTTTTTCCTTGTATGTTACATGTGATTCTCTTGTGGTATTATTAATTTTTAAATTTCGAGTAACATGTCAAGCATATTTAGATTATCCAAACTAATCTATGAAACTGTTATTTAATATGAAGATATTAGCAGGGAGTTTATTTGTTATTTATTAAAGATATGGAGTACCCTTCCGTCAAATGAATTTCAGGGTTAGGATACGTATTGAAATTGTTCATTATACACACTCTTCCTATCTCCCTGTCCTTTTGTGTTATGTTATTCTGTCATCACTGACTTGGTCTTGGAGGAAGACTGATGCCAAGTTATTTCTTTTAATATTACCTGCCCTGATGCAGATTTAATAATGTATTGTCATCATGGAACATGTGTTTCGGCTATCGTAAGTTGTATTGTGTCAACAAGAGTTTGTTACAGCCACATTTCCCATTAGTTTACTTGTTTGCTTAACCATGTACCCTTAGACAATCCACTCTTTGTATAACACCATTTTAGTGGTGAACATTCTGAGAGCAATATGTTGACTTGTGTCTAGCTTTATTTACAATAAATGTATAGTTTACTCCAGGCCTTCTGGTTACCCTTTTGACAATATTTTTGTAATTTGAATTTCTCAGATACACAACACCAATTCAATGCTCGAGAAAGTGATTGGGGTTTTACATCCTTTATGCCTCTTGGTGAACTCTATGACCCTAATAGAGGGTATCTTGTGAATGATACACTTATAGTTGAAGCAGAGGTTATTGTGCGTAGGGTTGTGGATTACTGGTCATATGACTCAAAAAAAGAGACTGGTTATGTTGGACTTAAGAATCAAGGGGCCACATGTTACATGAACTCTCTTCTCCAAACTCTATTTCACATTCCTTATTTTCGGAAGGTTAGCATTCCTGCTTCACCTTATGTTCTGGCTCACCTTGAGTTGACTGATTGGAGTTCCATAGAAGAATAACCAATGTCTTTGATTACACCTTTCAGGCTGTATACCATATGCCTACAACAGAAAATGATATGCCATCTGGTAGCATCCCATTGGCTCTGCAGAGTTTGTTTTACAAGCTCCAATACAGCGACAGCAGTGTTGCAACCAAGGAGCTGACCAAATCTTTTGGATGGGACACATATGACTCCTTCATGCAACATGATGTGCAAGAGCTTAATCGAGTTCTGTCTGAAAAACTTGAAGATAAAATGAAGGTAAGGGATTTCACAGCATTTGCTATGTTGAATAGACTGCAACTTTTAAAGTAAATCTAATTGGCATTTTTTAATTTCTTAATAGGGAACTGTTGTAGAGGGCACCATACAACAGTTGTTTGAAGGGCACCACATGAACTACATTGAGTGCATCAATGTAGATTACAAGTCAACAAGAAAAGAGTCATTTTATGGTACCTTTTTGATGTTTGTTACTTAGGTCTAAATAATTCCTTTTTTATCACACAATGTTATTTATCTATATGTGTCTGCAGACCTTCAGCTTGACGTCAAAGGCTGTCGTGATGTTTATGCTTCTTTCGATAAATATGTAGAAGTTGAACGTCTTGAGGGTGATAACAAGTATCATGCCGAGCAATATGGATTGCAGGTTAGTTGCTCTACCTATTTTCTGGTCTATGTAATTGTCTTACCTTTGTGGAGTTTCAAATGGAAAGTGGTCAATCAAAGCTAGAATGTTGTGTTTTGTGTTGCTTTGAATACGTTATGAAAGCAATTATGTCATTGTGTAATGCTTGTTACCATTTTTAGTTTATTCTTGATGCATTTTCTGTTTGTCTTCATATCCCATTTGTCAAATTATCTATTGATTGGTGTGTTTTAGGTCTGCCTTAGAATAGTTATTGCCTATGCTGAAAAATCAAGTTGTTTCCATATACTAAAAACATGGGGAGACTAGAAGCTTATTACTTCTTATGGTTACCTATTAATGTAAATAGTTATTTTCATGGCGTATACAGATCTAGTATGTATATGGCTGTATTGAGTTGAGTTTGGGGAATAAATGATCAAATCTGAAAATATATGGCAAAGCCTTTTTGCAAAACCTGCTATTTGTGTGAGAGGCGAAAATGCAAAAGCAAGCAATAATCTTAGAAACTCTCCATACCTGGTCACAAATTATCTGATCTCTGCAGAGAAATGTCAATACACAAGAATTCTTATTGGTCAAGCCTATTACTTAGTGTCAGCTTTGATATTTTTTTAATTATTATTTAGTCTAATGGCAATCCAACCCCTTGACCTCCTGTTTTTAATGTAAGAGATTTTACCATCTTAGCATTTCCAATTCCATACAGGCATTGCTCTATGCATTTTACTTTTTGTCTTTTTAAATCACTATATATGCATTTTACTTTTTGTCTTTTTAAATCACTATGTGCCATATTTCTATTCGTCATGAAAGCTTGAAAGTGTTCTATTTAGCTATTTTGAAGGATAAGAAGTTGATTCAGGAGCTCCGTTTGTTTCACTTGAGCAAAAGTGGAAAATGAAATTCTCCGAACAAAAAAGGAAGTCATTTTCTACATAATTTTTTGAGTGGATGTAAAACTTCTTACATTTCAGAGTAATTTTTATGCTGAAACAGAGACAAGGAAATATCATTTTTACCAAAAGTATTTTCTGTTCAATATTTTGCTTGGAAACAAAATTGAGCTTTGATTGGATCATCTGGTTATTTTCCCCTCCTATACCACCTGCTTTTTGCAAATTAAAATTGGCAACAAGAGTGAGATTATGATTAGAGAGACCCTACGATGGCCCAAAATACTCTTTCCATAAAATATGCAACATGACTGTCTGTTTTGTGCTGGAATAAGGCTTTTCTGAAGCAGGTTATAATTGAATAGGTTAGGTAGTTTTATTATGGAATATTTCATATGTTGCTTGGCTTTTGAACACGGACTTAACAACAATCATATGAAAAGCTTTCTTATTTCTCATGTTGGTCGACTGACTATATCTTGAAACTTGACATGGCTATTCAGGATGCTAAGAAAGGTGTGTTGTTCATTGACTTTCCCCCTGTCCTTCAACTTCAGCTAAAGCGATTTGAATATGATTTTATGCGGGATACCATGGTGAAGGTCAGTGCTTGATATCATTTTATAATCTGTGGAGCTTTTTTTGATATTTCCAGTCCATGTTAGCAAAATGGCTTCATAGAATCATGCACATGTGTAATCTTATAATTATTGGTTCAAATGTTTGTGATACATATCTTCTTGTTGTTTGTTTATTTTATTTTTTGTTGTCAATTGTTGCCTGAATTTAAATAATTACTTTTTGGTTTCATATAATCTGTTGTTGCTTCTTTATCTCTAGAAATTCTCATCAGTTATGATAATGATCCAGCTGCTTGGGTCATATCTAGATTTTTCCCTTCGATTGCATCATCTATAAAATGCATTATCTGCCTTTTAACTATGTTCTCTTGGAAACATAATGTTTTAAGTTTTGATAGAGAAGTGGATTCTCTATCTTGGACGTATAAATTTATTCCATAGTTATCTTTCTTCCTTGTAGCTGATAACTTGTTGCACTCTGATTCTATAGATTAATGACCGTTATGAGTTCCCTCTGCAACTTGACCTTGATCGAGAGAATGGCAAGTATTTGTCACCTGATGCTGACAGGAGTGTTCGCAACCTTTACACACTTCACAGGTACAAATGATAATATGCAATGGTAGAAGAATATTGAAGCACACCAATGAATTTTCTATTTTTTTGTGGTAATTACCTGGTTGAGTTGCGGGGTAATTTCATCAATATTTGAGTGTGTGATTTGTTGCTTTGTGGGTAGTCAAAAGATATGCAACTCTGTGGTTATCAAACCAATAATTAGTTCACCTGCTTTATTTTCC
Source organism: Citrus sinensis (assembly GCF_022201045.2). NCBI lineage: Eukaryota > Viridiplantae > Streptophyta > Magnoliopsida > Sapindales > Rutaceae > Citrus > Citrus sinensis. Next base: position 22,779,938 of record NC_068563.1, read on the forward strand.
TTTGGTATTTCTTCTTGTTGGTGGAAATATATTGATGCCTCTTACCTTTGGCGAGGACCAATCTTTAATACCTGGCATTTTAGAATTTGACATTATTTATCTCTGTTGTTAATGTCTTTTTGTAGTCTACTTATGCATTCGAATTTGTATACAGTGTTTTGGTTCACAGTGGCGGGGTGCATGGTGGTCATTATTATGCCTTTATCAGACCGACTCTTTCTGATCAGTGGTATGCATCATCTTTCAAGATGTCTTGTTCACATGGTTTGCTTTTGAATCTGTGCGTGCACCTTCTTTCTGCATTGAATTACAAAGCAAGGTCAGGATTTGAGCACCAGGCATACTAGCATGCTCACTGATGTAGGTCTGGTTTGAAAATGTGTGATTTTAGAAAGTAGTCACGTAGAAATAGGATTTAAGGATTTAAGATTTGATTATGGCTTCAAACTACTTTCGTTAGATGTTGAAAAAAAGAACTGTGGCATAATTAAGTGGATATGAACTGAAATGTTCGAGGTAATCAGGAGTACTGCTAACTGTGTATGAGTTTGAGTTATCATAAGGAGAGAGCAAAGATTAAGAACTGGAGGAATATAACAGTAATTGGAGGGATTGAAAGAAAATGCTGGGAACCATTAAGAGATTCAGCTTAATTCTCCATTAGGCAACTCTGATGAATGATGATTATAGAAAACAAAGCATATCTATTTTTTATTCTTATCCTTGATATAACCAGCATTTCAATATTAGAGTTAAGATCTTAATTTGAAACCTAATCAACTAAAAAGACATGAGAAAGCAGGTCATCTTATACTTTATTAAATTACCAAAGTTCCCTAACATGAAGGAATTGCAGTTGGGCCCTTACATATTGGAGTACTCGTTACTCCTGAGCTAACTCTAAGAATGAAAAACTAATTTATTTTAAACTTATAATAATTCAATCTTTTTAATCATGAAATCTTGCAAATATTGATTGCCATCTGTATTTTGGCTGGGTAAAACACAAGTTGCTTACAGTTACCTAGAATTCGTGTTCTAGGGCTGTGTCTGTCAAAAGATATATTTGATTCTTTGTATTCATCTTGTGGGTACGAGTGTATTATTTTGTATTTTGAACAGCAGCATGTTGTGTCATCCATATTCTGAGCATGTTGTGTCATCCATATTCTGAGCATGTTGTTTCATCCATATTCTGTCTTGCTGCTTAACTGGGGGTTGCTAAGTTTACCTTTTATGGTACAGTAGTTGCTTTTCTTGGGCAAGATTTTACTTCTGACAGTTGCCAAAATAACTAGAGGAAGGCTGTTCCTCATGGCTTTTGCATGAGTTTAAGTTCTTAGTTCTTAGTTCTTAGAATATAGAGTTTTGAGTTCTAAGTTCTTAGAAACTACTGAAAAAATGTTCAACCCTTTGCTTTGAGTTCTATTGTTTAATTACCTGATGATTTGTTCATTATTTAGCAAAACAAATACTCAGTTTTGTATGTGTGTGTGTGTGTGTGCGCTCACTTGATTCATATGTCATTTATTGGATTATCATACTTGAGTGCCGTGTGTGAATTGAAGGATTGGGTTTTAAGGAGGTTCATTGCCTGAGACAATTTTGTGACTAAAAGGGGTTCAACTATCAGTTTTGTTATATAGTTCACTGTGTGATGCCAATTACAAGGATGCTAATAGATTTTTGTTGTCCACTGATAAATTTAGATCTCTTTATGGCAATTTAACATCAAACGACTGGGTATTTAAATTTTCCTATATGATTAATTAACTTACCGTTAACGTGGCGTGCTTTTGTGTAAAATACTGGATTGGTGATAGCCTGATATTAATACTATACATGACCAAGTATTGATTAAATTATACCATTGCTTTATTTTGCTTAAAAGTTTAGTGGATTTCAGGTATAAATTTGATGATGAAAGGGTAACAAAAGAAGATCTGAAAAGGGCACTAGAAGAGCAGTACGGTGGTGAAGAGGAGGTGACATTTCACATGAATTGTTTTAATAATTCTCTTCTTTTTTTAAATGCCATATACTAGTCTTGGTATATGATTTTACTTACTTTTCCTGCTTTTAATTTGACAGTTACCACAGACAAATCCGGGATTTAACAACACTCCTTTTAAATTTACCAAATATTCGAATGCATATATGCTGGTGTATATACGTGAAAGTGACAAGGACAAGATAATTTGTAATGTGGATGAGCAGGATATTGCAGAACACCTTCGTGTAAGATGTTACTCTTAAATCTATGTGGAGCTTGCATCCATCTGATTCAATATAACAAACTCTTAACTCGTTTTATATTGGTCACCTTTATGACATGAATAACAAGAAAAGTTAACATGGTGCTTCTGTACTTATTTAATGTAACTAACTGTACTGAATCAGAGTAGGTTGGCAACCTGAATAAACAAGCCTATTAATCAAGTTGTATATTGCTCTAGGTTAATTGAAAAACTAATTAGTTCTTAAAATAAGAGTGTACTTCTGGATGGTCCATATTAAAAACAATTTCAAACAGCCATCTCAGCTAGCTTGACTAACTAGTTTCGCTTTGTAGATTTTTGTATATAACCAAATTTTGAAATTTATGTCAGAAAAAGGAAAAACTTGAAATTGCGTTATTCTGGAAAATCGAGCCTAGGAATTAATAATTTATTACAGGAAAGGTTGAAAAAAGAGCAAGAAGAAAAAGAACACAAGAAGAAAGAGAAGGCAGAAGCACACCTTTATACCGTTATCAAGGTTGCCCTTTCAACCTCCGCTTATTGTTAAACAACTCATAGTTGACATTTACTACCTGGTTTATCGTATTTTTTATTAACTATATGACATTTCTAGGTTGCAAGGGATGATGACCTTTTGGAACAGATTGGAAAGGATATCTATTTTGATCTTGTGGATCATGACAAAGTTAGGAGTTTTCGTATTCAGAAGCAGATACCTTTCAACCTTTTCAAGGTACAATCACTGGGTTTTTCCTGTTTCCGAACAAATCTTGTCTGTCTATCAGCATTTGATGATGTTTTCATATCTGAGTATGCATTCTCTCTCTCTCTATATGTATGTCTTTTTGAAGATACTTGTATATTTGTTTGTTCTTTAGAGAGGAAAGGTCTTTCCTTGTTTAATTTTCCCATTCTTGGGACGGGATTGGTTGGATGGCGACTGATTATTAGTGCAAGTTATAGTGTACCCACTCCTGCACTGGTATTGCTTCTCAGTTGAAGAAGCTGACGTTTGATTTTGATTTCATTTCATAAGTTTTCGGGTCTGCTGTTGTTTAAATAGAACATTAGAACTGGAATTGTTGAAATTTGCATCATTATCTTGTTTTATATAAATTAATGAATCTGGCTACAGCAATTGGTACTGTTGCATTCAGATTTTTTAATTACTGTGCTTGGTTCCTGTTTCTCACATGAACTATACAGCAAACATGTTTTGTGGGAATTTGCGATATCTATATTCAATATTATGTTCTCTTGAGATTATATGATATTATATTGGTTCATTTGCTGTGAAATTTTTTTGAGAAAAGCCTTTTGCCATACATTTTTTTTTGTTGTTGGGGGGGGGGGGGGGGGAAATTTGTACATGTTTCGTAGGCTTTAATGACATTCTCTTTGAGCAACTCAATTTTTAATCATGCTCATGGCGTTGTTTTTGTTATATTTGAATCATGTTGTACTGATTCATTTGCAGTCAAATCTCAGTGTACAATTTGCCTTGATCTTGTGAAAGTCCTCTTCTGGTAAATTTTAGAGAAATTACCTGAACAATCTAGACTATTTGGATAAGTATTTGGTTTGAAGACTAATAATAATTTTCCCATGCTTTTGACTCCAAAAAATTAATCGATTTGACTGAAATGGAGCTGAAATACTTAATGGTCCTCCTTTGGAACTTCCAAATAATCCTTAGAACTGCTAAGATGTTCGAAACAGTGTTTGAAGCTTTGCCATGTGTATATCGAAGTCGTTACTATCCTTTTCTATTTCGATCTTTCTGTGCTGTACTGTTCAAGGATATTTGAGATTTTTTGCTTATATGAGTTTTTTCAATGCTTCAATGTTAGGATTAGTTACAAGTTCGAATTTCATACAAATTTATATTTTTTGGGAATTGGTTGGAATGTGCTCTTATCTATTAATCGGGTTTTGGTTCACACGACCTATTGCGGCAGGTGCTGTCTGCAGATTTACTCGTGTAAATTTGATTTTTTTCTCATCTAATGATTTCCTATGTTCTGAAGCATCAGCCCAACGTTTGGCGGAATCAAGTTTCATTTTGCAATGCCTTCATGAATTAGTGATTTTGCATTATGGTGTGTGCAGGAAGAGGTTGCCAAAGAGTTTGGTGTTCCGGTGCAATTTCAGCGCTTTTGGCTGTGGGCAAAGCGTCAAAACCATACATACCGTCCTAATAGGCCATTGACACATCTAGAAGAAACACAAACTGTTAGTAAATTCTGCTCGCTTTTCTCTGGTGCTATGGTTTCAAGGGCATTGTTGTACCCTATTGTATTCCATGTCTTCTATTTAAACTTTCCCCATTTAGTCTTGCATGCATTTTTAATCTTCCTCATAATTGTTAGATAAACAAGCTAGTAGTTATTGTGAATCTGATCAATGAGATTTGAGTTGTCCTTTTCTATTTTGTTAACTTTTTGGTGGTTGGGGATGTGAGGTATTTGCAAGAAATGGGGAATATTCTGGTTATGATAAGTATCATATTTTGTTGTGATTGTTTACGGTGTGTTTGTTATCCATTTGTATTTGTGTTTAACTTCACTTTGCCGTTTCACTTCATTTTCCCTCAAGAATATTTTGGGTCTTGTGGTGACATATTAGCAACAGTGAGCATCTTTCTGCTGTTACATTGCTAAATACATTTTTTTTATAGCTCTACTTTATTTCAGCCTCATTTGTATTACTGTCTGGTATGCGATCCTACTCTATGGCTCTTGCATATTAATACCCATATGTGTCATCATGTGTTTTTGTTGGAAGACTCGTTGAATCAGTCAGTTATATTCAGGTTCTGCAATGTCCATTGCGTTTTCTTTTTGCTCCTGCTTAGTATAAAGTGTGCGGTGTCCACTGCTTATGTATTATCCAGAAGTCTCATTTTTGCAGCATTGTAACTAACCATTGTGCACTCAGCGATGCCTCTTTCAGGAGTTACTGAATTTTGGAATTTTAAAAGTGTACAATGCCCGATCTTAAGTTCTTTTGTTTGTCTGTATTTTAGGTTGGACAGTTGAGGGAGGTGTCAAATAAGGTCCATAATGCAGAACTGAAGTTATTCTTAGAAGTAGAACGTGGACCGGTAATCTTATTTTTCAAACTTAGCCATCCAAATTCTTCCTTGAAGTACCTCTCCTTCCAGCATTTCTCATTTCTAGCTCTTCTTATTCAGGATTTACGCCCTATTGCTCCACCTGAGAAGACAAAGGAAGATATTTTGCTCTTCTTCAAGCTTTATGACCCTGAGAAAGAAGAGCTGCGGTACTTATTCTTCTTTTGTATATTCACTCAAATCTATGTGTGTATTTCTTTTCCATTTTTCTTCAATGGACAATCTGAAGAAGTTAATGTGAGAATTATTTTTCTATCAACAGTTATGTTGGAAGGCTTTTTGTGAAAAGTACTGGTAAGCCGATGGAATATTTGCCAAAACTAAATGAAATGGCTGGTTATGCTCCTGATGAAGAAATCGATCTATATGAGGTTTGTTCCTGTTGCTAAAATTTCTTTTCTAGTATCATTTCATGGTGAAGTATTGGTTGGATGGTGGTCAAGACTCAAGTCAAGATCAATTATTCCCATATTACCAGAGTCGCAAAAATGTTGGTTAGATGTAGGTGGTTGACACTCCAAAAAGGTTGATCTAGACATAATAATTTGAATTAGTGGTCCATTTATTTGAATTCAAAGTTGGAGCATGTGTACAATTGGTGGATCTACTGAGAATCTTTAGCTTTTTGTGATTTTGCTACTGTAGTTATGCTGAGACTTGAAGCAATGTATAACCCTGTGTTTAATCCTTTTTTTTTGGGCTCACTAGAAACACATTACCATCTGACCCTAAAGTAATAGATTTATATACTTGCTCATTTTCAATTTGAGAGTGGACATAAATTAGACATACAGTTGCTCACCCCCCTGGGGTATGTCTGGTACTGCTGATTCTCTGCTCTTCTTAGAATCTACTGGTTTGACTATCTATCCTTTGATTAGTTGGAGTTTGATTGGTATTTCGTTTTGATATTTTATGATATTCTTACAAATGTGGACTTTGAGGATTTGAGCCATGCAAGGGTTAAAATATCTGAGGAATGGTTTTCTTTGGTTCTTAAGTCCATTCTAGAGGTTTGATTGGACACTTAATGTGTTTAATAGAGTCACCATGTCATATTTACAATTTATGTTTCTATATGTTATTTGGAGGATGCTATCTCACCTTTTGTTATTGATGTTCAGGAAATTAAGTTTGAGCCCAGTGTAATGTGTGAGCCCATAGAAAAGAGATGCACGTTTCGAGCTAGCCAGGTACATGTTATGCATAAAATTCATAGTGATTTACATGGCTTTTGATAGAGTTTTAAAACATTTGCCGTCTCTGCTGCAGCTTGAAGATGGAGACATTATTTGCTTTCAAAAATCTACTCCAATTGAAGGTGTTGGTAAATTTCGCTATCCGGAAGTGCCTTCATTCTTGGACTATGTGCACAATCGCCAAGTATGCATCCTTGTTTCTTTTTATATCTGCTAACGCATCACTGTTGTATTGTTTTTGTCTTTTCCCTTCTGCTCTATACATACACTGTACTTTGTTTGAAAATTTTCTTGTCTCTGTACGGATTTCCCTGCTTGTGAAGCTTGATAGTAAATGCCATATGAGCCCTCTAAAATGCATTCGTAGCAGATGATACTTGCTGCTTGGAGGAAAGATTGGGTTCATGAGATTGGCTATGTATTGTTCTTGCTGGATTGTATTTTGGTGATTCTATGCACTAGTAGTATTTTTAAAGAGAGAACTGATCAGGATATAAAATGAAAGGTGTTCTTAAAGATAAATATGGTGTAGAGGTGGTGGTGTTCATGCTTTTTGATGACCATTTGAATACAATTTGTCAGAAGAGGGAGCACCATTAGAAATCAAAATAATACAACGTGGTTCTTGTTAGTTCAATTGGTAAGACCTCTTGGGGTGCTAGAAGAGGTTTGGGATTCGAATATGCTTACTCCATGGTTGTGGAGGGTTCTTATTTCATTTATGTGTATTGAAAAAGGATTACGATTATTGTTATTGTTATTTTAAGGAAGAATAATTAATGAATGTAAACGTTATGAAAATGTGTTTATTTTTTACAGTGGTTAATGCATATAACAAAATAATATAACATGAGTGATGTTAGTTCAATTGGTAGGACCTCCTGGGGTGGGGTGCCAGAAGAGTTCTGGGATTCAAATATGCTTACACCAAGGATGTGGAGGGGTTTCTTATTTCATTTATGTATATTGAAAAAGGATTAGGATTATTGCTATTGTTATTTTAAGAAAGAATAATTAATGAATGTAAATGTTATGAAAATCTGTTTATTTTTAACAATGGTTACTGCATATAACAAAATTAACCATCTCTAGGAATGTCTTTTGTTAAGGCACACTGACCTTCCTGCAGTGTGCAAAACTAGAAGCAAGTGATTTCTACCACATATTCGAAGAACTCTAAACTTCACAGATTGGAACTTTAAAGTTCTGAAGCTGAGAGAGCCTTGTTTGTTCTTTGTCACAGTACATTATTGTAAAAAGTAGCGTAGGGTTAAAAAGATACTATGATTTTTTTTTAAAAGCATAAATATTGATTCCTTTGGATTTCTGGGTCATTGAGATTGGTTTCAAATTAGATGAATTCTGTGCTTTTGTTTTTTCCTTTTAAATAATAGCTCGCCTTTCTTGCCTGAAGCTGTGCCATTTAGGTCATGCAGCCTGTTAGAATCTTGTCTTTGAATATTGATTGTAAGAGCTCAGTAATATTTTCAGTAATGTTTTGTGTGAAATTTCATATAATTTGCGTGGTTTTCATATTGATATTCTTGCTAATGGTACACTGATCATCAATATGCACCTGTTTGAATTAGCTCATAATTGAAATCGGTAAATGTTTGTGCAATTTCTCTGCCATAGGTGGTTCATTTTCGGTCTCTTGAAAAACCCAAGGAAGATGATTTCTGTCTAGAGATGTAAGTGCATAATTTTGGTTGACTTCGATCTATGTTGATTCTTGTTATTGGTGTCTTTATAGGTTGTGCATGGACCTAGCAAAGGACATGGTTAATTACATTGTATCTGATACTGTTATGTCTATTTTAAGGTCAAAGCTTTATACTTATGATGACGTTGTAGAAAGAGTAGCTCAGCAACTGGGTTTGGATGATCCATCTAAGATCAGGCTCACATCACACAACTGTTACTCTCAGCAACCTAAACCCCAACCCATTAAGTACCGTGGGGTTGATCATTTATCTGACATGCTGATCCACTACAACCAGGTAATTTCATGTTGTCTAATTTATTATGTAATTTGGGGGGTGGGGGAAGCAAAATTAATCTAATTCTCTTTCTCACCATGTTTTCGGACAGACTTCTGATGTATTATATTATGAAGTATTGGACATTCCACTTCCAGAATTACAATGTCTGAAAACACTCAAAGTCGCGTTTCATCATGCTACCAAGGATGAAGTGAGTATGCTGATCTTATTTTTCCAAATAATCTTAATGGTGGTGATATTGTGTATAGTAAACTAAAAACTTGGGCTAATTTGGTATCAGGTGAGCGTTCATACTATTAGACTACCAAAGCAGAGTACTGTAGGGGATGTGATTAATGATCTTAAAACAAAGGTACTTTATGGCTATATTCATGCTAAAGGCATGCAAATTTTTATGAATGGATGTGATTTGAGCACTCATTTCTTATTCACATTCCACTCATTTCTGATTCACATTAGTAATTAGTCAATCTGCTGTGTTCTGGAACAGGTGGAATTGTCACATCCTGATGCAGAACTTCGATTGCTGGAAGTTTTCTATCATAAGATCTATAAGGTCTGAAATTCTTTTGTTAGCTATCTGTATACTGATTAATATTCATCCTGATTGAAAAGTTATGTTGAACTGGAATCATTAACTTGGTTTATTTATGCAGATTTTTCCACTTAATGAAAAGATTGAGAATATAAATGATCAATACTGGACATTAAGGGCAGAAGAGGTCAGCGCCTTTTTTTCTTTCTTTCATGATGGCTAAGAAATACAAGGAAACCAATTACTTCTGTTATGAATGAGACATAGAATAAATGTTTCTTTTGTTCTTCCAGTTTTTTTATGAGCTCCCGTTTACCTGCAATTTCTATGATTTTAACGTCACAGATTCCAGAAGAAGAAAAAAATCTTGGTCCACATGATCGTCTAATTCATGTTTATCACTTTACAAAAGAGACAGCTCAGAACCAGATGGTAAATACCTCTCTAAGCTATGTAAATAGTGAATCTCAAATATTTCATTTATATCTCACCATCTTAACACTATCTCTATTCGGCAGCAAATTCAGAACTTCGGTGAACCGTTTTTCTTAGTTATACATGAAGGTGAGACTCTGCAAGAAATAAAAGTGCGAATACAGAGGAAACTGCAAGTTCCAGATGAAGAGTTTGCTAAGGTATATATCCCTTGGGTTTGTGTCTCATGTTCTACCTAAATAAAGTTTATTTCCCTTGGTTCGATTGGAAGTGGAAACGTTTTATTAATAAAGAGCGAGGACTGGATGAATGGTTACTTGTTTTACTAGAACTAGTTTTCTTGCATTTGTCCCATGTGCACTATTAGAACCCACCTTTCCGGCTTGTGAATGATCTGTGGTGTTCAATAAATTATATTCTTTACCACATTATTCAGTAAAGAAAGTTCCTATGCATTGCTGATTTTTCTTTCCAAAAAATAATATTATTCGTAGCTTATAGTTTTTCTTATTGGTGAATATCATCTGAGAAGACCCAATTTTGTTATTATATTTTCCATTTGCAGTGGAAGTTTGCATTCCTTTCTCTTGGTCGCCCAGAATACCTTCAGGACACGGACATTGTTTCCAGTCGTTTTCAGGTGCTGTATAGTGATTTTGATTTATCACTGTTTGAATCTTTGTTAAAGCATATGTTGAGAAGTCACTGATTTTCTGTCATTAATCCACAGAGAAGAGATGTTTATGGTGCTTGGGAGCAATATCTTGGATTGGAACACTCAGACAGTGCTCCTAAAAGGGCATATGCTGCTAACCAGGTATGGCTAATATGTCAATGTTGATTCTTGAAACTCTATATTTTTGGGTGATTATCAAGATGTTCAGGCTTTATTAGATTGGCGACCAAAGTGTCTCATTCTTGCTTATTAAGTTCTGCAGAGCTTATTATTGAACTTCTTTTGGTTGACTGTTTGCTACTGCCAAAGTGTGTGGTGTTCTTTGACCTATCCCCCGTTCCGCAAGAGTGCAAAATGAATGAAAAAATCGACTAGATATGTATTGACTGTCTATTGATACGTAATTGTAATGGTTGTTTTTCAGAATCGGCATACGTATGAGAAGCCAGTTAAAATCTACAATTAGGAAACATTTGAAGATGCATGAATTTCATTCATGGCTGTGGATTCAGTTGGTAAGCCTCAACACCAATTGATCTGTAAAAATGGGCAAAATGAAAAGGGATCGAGGCTATAAAGGTGAAAAGGGAAAGCATATGGTTGTTGACTTTATTGGGGTATTGTAATTCTTCTTCAGCTAGCTTGGATTGGGAGGACATTTCCCCTTTAGCAAATGTGTATCTATCTGCAAGTGTTGTCACAGATATATTTATAGGGTATAGTGGGTGATCCTTGTTTTCTTTTTTTCCCCTTTTTAATTAATCCTTGTTTCTTTATTTTCCTTTTTCATCATGTTTGCTTTCCTGATTTTTGTTTTCATGTAGATGGCTGATCAGCCACTGTTGTGAGCCTGTTTCCACACAGAGAGATATATATACATATTTTTTTGTATACGGAAGTTTACAGGCCCTGCATTTTCAATTGTCATTAGATAATATTAGTTGCCTTCTATTATTTTCTTTCTTTCTTTTTTTTTTTTTTTGGCGTTTTGATTACGTCCGCATTCTAAGATCATGCCAACAGGGTTAAAAGGACGAAAAGAGCATATACTCCAATTCATCCTTTTTTTGTTAATTTCCCTTTTAATGTTTTTCTCTTTTAACTGTCTCTGTGATTTTGAAATGCAGACATCTGCAGCTAAGCATAATTTTATCTATATAAGATAAAAAGAGTTACATCATTTGATGAAGCAAGGTATTGTGATTATAATAAGTAGAGAACGTGATCTCTTAATTTATTAAACTACAGCTCGAACTTGAGTTTTGCAATATTTGCGACATTTTGACATTGAAACAAAGAGAGTTCCATTGAGCTATAAAATGAGAGGGGTAAACCGGTCAATGCCCGTAATTGTATTAAAGTGAAATTGAAAACACAGGAACGAAAATGAAAAAAATAAAATAAAATTGAAGGACGCCTGATATCCACATATTATATTATTATTGATTTCTTCTTCTTCTTCTTCCTCTTCTTCTTCATTTGTTTGTAGCAAAGTATCCATCCATGGCTGCACTGTGTTTCTGCTCCCTGCAATTCCACCCTCTACTTTCAAAATCAAACACTTTGGTCCCTCAAATATTCGCTGCAAAATCAGAAACCGCAACTCTCTCCCGCTGCAGCATTTCAAAGCACAAAGAAAGAGTCATTAAACCACCACCCACCAAAATTAAAAAGCTGTTTCTGCATCCACTTCCAATTCCAATGTTGCTGCTCAGTAGGTTTGAATTTGATAGGCCTTTTGTTTTGGATACTCAAACTGTTCTTGCTACTATCAGCGTTTTTGTCGCCATAGCTCTCTCCCTTTTCCTCGGCTTCAAGGTTGTTCTCGTAGTATTAATAAATATTTTCATTTTCCTTTTATTTTAAATACCTATTTTCTCTATCATTTCAAGCATCTTACCCTTTGTTTCTTTTTCTTTGCAGGGAGACCCTGTTCCCTGTGACCGTTGTGCGGGAAATGGTAACTTCTATCACCCCATTATATTTTTATGGTTTTTGTGATTCATTCAATAGGAAAAGTGCAATATCTCTTTTTTATTTTGGGGATAATTTGGACTCTCTGTGTTGAACATAGGTGGTACAAAATGTGTATTCTGTAATGATGGTAAGATGAAGATAGAATCCGGATTGGTTGATTGTCGCGTCTGCAAGGGAGCAGGTTTTATTTCTGAAACAACAAAACTCGAGAGATTTCACATGAGTGTTGTGGATATGTGAAAATAAAAAGGAAATAAAATTAGTTAAATGAGATTATGTGGAGTGATATAGTGATGATACAGCAGTTTGTATGAAAATGTGTGCTTGTAGGAGTTTGTATGCACACTATTGTTCTTTTTAATAACGCTCTGCTTTCTTGGTGGTGCTACCCTATATCACTGAGATTGAATTAATTCATTTTGTTTTGGGTAACATAGCATTTGCAATTAGAGAATTGTGCAATTTTATTTTTTTTCCTCTCCCTCTTTTTAGCACTTGAAAATATTTTTTTTTTTGGTGGCTTGCTCGGAGTACTTTCACTTAAGCATTTTGGTATTTATATTTGTTAATATCATTCTGGTTACTGCTAGTATGAGCTCTATTAGACATTCTTTATGTGTGGGCATACAATTTGAATGGAACGTAGCTGTTTGATTTGAGTTCAAAGATTTATATATTTTATCAGGCTAATATCAATTTCACCCAAACACTGATTTAAAGTGATGCTCAATTTAGTCATTTTAAAATCAACATCCCTGATGATATATCAGATTACTTAGTTCTCTTAAATTTAAATACTTGTATATTAATTCCATCTACATTTATCTTTTTAGTGTTAAAAGAATTTCCTCTCTCTGTAGGATTGATACTCTGCAAGAAATGTGGAGGTTCTGGATATTCTAGACGTCTATGAGCTGTTGTTATCTACAGCCAGATATATTTTTGATCTGTAAGAAAAAAAATTACTGAAGCTTTAAATTCTTTTGTTCATATCATTGCTTTTCAACCCTTTCCACCTCCCGCTCTCAATTTTTCGCTTCTCTCACATCCAACTTATTATGTAATTGTGGTGCAGTGGAAATAACAAGAGTTGTAAATGCTGATGTAAAATTCTATTTGTTTAGATAATTGTATTACTCTTACAGCCGTCTCGTGCTGACCAAATATAATCCTCGAAGAAAAGAAAGTACTGAGTTTTCGTTGCTTCTTTTCTTTTCACTGAGATAGTAGTATATTATTGGTTACTTTTGCTGTGCCATCAAGAAACAGAAATCAGTATAATTGTAAATCACTGCAAAGATGGACTTACCTTTGAACAAGAATAATGGAAACAAATTCTGGCAAAATTTTATCCTCAAAAGGATGCCCTGATCATGTGGAGCATCAGTAAGGATAAAAGAACATTTACTCAGTACCTTTATTAAGAAATGTTGGAGCTTACAGTCTACGATATTCAAATGCCAAAATAACTTGTTCCATCTTTTCAACATTTACTCGGTACCTTTTAGTAAGAAATATTGGAGCTTACAGTTTGTGATATTCAAATACCAAAAATAGCTTGTTCCATCGTTCCTTTATTGTGCTATAGACAAATTAAGAACTTCAAAACAATTACTGGGTGCGAAACAGGAATTGTTATCCAAATCACCCTTTGTTTATTTGTTCCATCACAACATGTTTTTCTTGGGTGACAAAAATAGTTGATTCATGAATCATTGCATTGCTTCTGCTATATATGCAGTGGGGGTTGTGAGTTGAGAACTTTATAGCTCCTGCCTTTGCCCACTGCATAATCCAAATTTATGACTAGTGTTTGTTTTGACCCTTTGGAAACTAGTGCTGCATCATCTTCCTTAATAATTGTTGGTTTTTCTTTTTGGAATATGTATATGAAGACAAGTATCATCATGTCATTACCAATAGCATAATGAGAACAAAATAAATCTGCACTTACTGTTCCAGAAATGTGCATGGAACGACACTTTGAAGGCTATATAGGCCTTTCCGAAAGCTAGATCAAGGATGTGTGAACAATTCACTGGTTAGCTTAATTTTTATATGTAGAGAGAGAATTGCTAACAAAAAGAAATTGCTGGTATTCACTTGATCACTTCTGAGCTGCAGTATTAGAAATATTACACTATACTCAATAGTCTTATATTCCAACAGTTATCATGCAATTGCAATGTTTTATTGGCCGTTGCTGCTAATCTGATATGCAAATACTAGCTATTACCTACTCTTGGACTCTTAAAGGTTCAGAGTTCAGAGTAGGCTGTTCAGGAATTGTTTCTTAATGCAATATTTTTTTGTTTTTGTTTTGTTGAGTGATGTAATTATTAGTTTGCCTGCAATGTGTTTATTCATGTGCTATCTGGAGAGAGAGGTAAAACTTTTTAATCCTACAAAAATGTTGGTACAGCAATCTGTTGGCTTGCAATGGATGGATTGATGCTCTTTGTAGCAGTATCTGACAAAATTGATGAGCTTTATAGAGCGTCATCTTCATACTTTGTGTTTTTGTCATCATATTGACAAACCCACAAGAATACAGAAGCAACTTGCCATTAGGCCACCACCCTTTTTAACTCTTTCTCTGTTGTTTGTTCTCTCTTTCTCCTTATTCTCCCTTCTTTTTATCTGCGTTTTTCTCATCTTCCTTTCTTGTAAGAAAGAAATGTCAAACACTGGTACAGCTGCCACTGCTTCTTTAGTTGATGAATGCCGTGGAGTCCTTTTCGTGTACAGCGATGGGTCCATTGTTCGCTTGCCTAAACCAAGCTTCAGTGTCCCTGTACACGATGATGGTTCCGTTGTATGGAAAGACGTGGTGTTCGACCCTGTTCATGATCTTTCTCTCAGGCTGTACAAGCCGGCTTTACCTGTTTCCACCAAGCTACCAATCTTTTACTACATTCATGGGGGAGGTTTTTGCATTGGGTCACGCGCTTGGCCAAACTGTCAAAACTATTGCTTCAATCTGGCCTCAGAACTCCAAGCTGTGATCATCTCCCCGGACTACCGGTTGGCCCCAGAGAACAGGCTCCCGGCTGCAATTGAAGATGGTTACATGGCTGTGAAATGGCTCCAGGCTCAAGCAGTGGCAAATGAGCCCGACACTTGGTTGACTGAAGTCGCTGATTTTGGAAAAGTGTTCATATCTGGTGATTCTGCAGGTGGCAACATTGCTCATAACCTGGCGGTCCGTCTCAAGGCTGGCTCGCTGGAATTAGCTCCTGTTCGGGTGAAGGGTTATATTCTTCTTGCTCCCTTTTTTGGTGGAACAGTGAGGACCAAATCAGAAGCTGAGGGTCCTAGAGAAGCTTTCCTCAATTTGGAACTCATTGATAGGTTTGTGCAAACTTTACACGGGCTTCTCTTTTATTTATTCTTTTATTGAGGAAAAGAAAAGCATACTGAGATTCCTCCGCGATCAAGCTCAATTTACGTGAGTAATTGATAGTTAATTTAATAAAAGAGTTATTAAATCACATACACTACAATTAACCAATAGACACTATTTTTAAAGGCATATGAAAGTTCAAATCACGAGATGACCCTAATTCGCGTGTTAGTTCTTGATAAAGAAGCTTATTGTTTTTGTATATAATGGTTTTAGGTTTTGGAGACTCTCCATACCAATTGGAGAGACAACAGATCATCCACTAATAAACCCATTTGGGCCAGTCAGCCCTAGTCTTGAGGCAGTGGATCTTGATCCAATTCTAGTTGTTGTTGGGGGAAGCGATTTGCTCAAAGACAGAGCTGAGGATTATGCAAAGACACTTAAAAATTTTGGAAAGAAGGTTGAATATGTTGAATTTGAAGGAAAGCAGCATGGATTTTTCACCATTGATCCCAACTCTGAAGATGCCAACCGCTTAATGCAAATCATCAAACACTTTATTGCTGAAAATTCCTCCTAAGCTATAAGGCTTTATGATCCTGTTATGCAATGCGGGTCTTTCTGTATTTTCAAAATAAAAATGTAATCTTGTATCTTTCATTTTGGATTTTTTTTTTAAATTGTCGTTTTATGATTTTACAGAAGTAAAGTCTAAAATTTAAATTAGTAATTCCCCATGGTTAAATCTAATCGAGGAGGGTTGATTATTATTATTATTATTATTTTTGAGGTAAGGAGGACTGGTATTAAATGAAACGACAATTTTTTAATCAGCATTGAATAATTATTAATTTAAAATTATAAACTTATGTAAAATCAGCATTTAACTGAATACTCTCTCGTAGTTGATGTATACATACAATAAAATAGCTCCAAATAATATATACACTCACCACATCATATATTTGTTATGGATTACTTCATTCTTTTATTAAAGCATAGTTTCAATTTCTCTATCATCAATGGTTATTACAAAAGTGCTCCTGCAACATAAGAGAAACAATAAATTAAGAAGATCAATAAATATGGGTCGGAAGGCTTCCTTCAGGAGGTATTTTGTATCATCACTCTTGTATATAAGAATAATGATAGAGTTATAAACTCTCATATAAATTTATTTCCTACAAACTGATACGATATAATTAAATTAGTTGTATTAAATATCCTAAATAATTTTTTATTATTTTATATTTTCATACAACCAATAACTTATGCTATATTAGTTCGTACAAAATATGTCTCTATTTGATATAATAATTAACAAATTGTAACTTAAAAATTACACCATTAAAATATTTAGTAAATAACTACTGTTGTGGTTTGAATTTTGAAAGTTAAGTTGATTTTAATGTACACTTAACGTGTGTTTGGTGTGTGGTATTGCATATCATTAAGTGTGGGCCCAACATTAATTTAAACCAATAACATGTTTGGGAGTAATTGAGGTTCATTGGGATTGGCTATTTGGGGGGGGGGGGGCGCTAATGGGGGAGTTCCCGCATTACCTTGTTTTTTTTTTTTAACTTTTTACTTAATAATAATAAAAATGAATAAATATATAGTTTTTTAATTTATGATATAATAGAATATTAATTTTTATTTTTACATCATAATTTATTAATAATTTAATATGATTAATAATAAAATACTTAAAAGTATATATAATATAATATAATATAATATTACACTATTTTATTATTGTAATATAATTAATATACAAAAATTAATTATTTTTAATTAATTTAATATAACAAATAATAAATATTTAAATATGAATGAATTTCAATAATATTAATCTAAAATTAATAATAACATAAATAATAATATAAAATATTAGCACAATTCATTTTGCTATTAAATATGTTATAATAATTTTGTCGCTTTATCATTTTGTGATGTATATGAACAGATGTCCTAAGATGACTTTTGAACAAATCTTGTAGGTTTTAACTATTGTTTTGTTATATTATTTCAAGATTATTTGATTAAATTATTTGTTTCGATATTTAACAAGTTATATATTTAGAAAATATAGAAAATAAATGTTATGCTTCCGAAAATTAAAGGATATAACCTTCGATCTTTATGAAGAATTATGATATTTTTTAACATTTATACTAAAAAAAATTATTAAATTTCTAAAATTTAAGACCTCTATATTTAGTTTTTTTAAGTACTAATAAATATTATTTTATAAATATATAATGTAAATTAATCACAAAAAATTAATACAGTACAGTGCAACACCAAACATAGTATAAAAATTATACAGTACAGTGTAGTACCAAATATTGTACAACATTATTATAATACAATGTTAATACAATATAACATAATACAATACACCTGCATTAAAATAATACAATACAACATAATACAATACAATGTACCAAACACACCCTTATATGATAAAAAAAGCACTTATATATTTATTATTTTTATCATAATTATTATTTATAAGTCATATTTGCCGCACATAAAATTTTTTTATTACAGCACCTGATGCATACTTGAATTCGGTCAACATGATAACACCTTAGGGACGTTTCAGTAATTTCATCTCACCACATCCTCCTCGGCAGTCAGCAACTCCGCATAGAAAAGTGGCTCCACAATTCGACAATTCAAAATTTTTTAACACCCCGAATCCAAACGGTCACTAGCATCAAATCCACTCGAATCCCAACCGTTCATCTATCCAACTCTCCACCGTCCGATCTTCCCCCCAAGCATTTCAAATTCTTTCCCCCGTCACTTCTCCAATTCCCTACTGTCCCAAAAGCTTTCTTTCCTAATTTTTCCGTTCATACGAGACGACATGCCGTTTATTTCAGAGACGGCCAGTGCGATCAAGAGCAGGTTTGGTTTCCACAGCCGTTCCACCTCCTCCGATTCCGCGCCATCGTTTTTCACTTCACCAGATCTTTCTCTCAAGTCTGTGTCGAGAGACAATCATCCGGGCCAATCTCTCGCTGCCACGTCAGCAGTTCGCAGCATCGGCGACTGGGACGACAATGCAGCCGCCGCCGCCACTGCTTCATCTCACAGCTTCGAGTTCTCCGACGATCCTTCCTTCTGGAAGGACCATAACGTGCAGGTAATTTTTTATTTTAAAAAAACAAAAAAACTTTTTTTAGTTGAAAATTGAAATTTCTGTATGCTTCTATTAGAAATCTAATTTAAATGCGACAAGTGATTGTTAGTTAATGCGCTCGATTTAATTTCATCTAATTAATATGTTTAGGTAATTATAAGAATCCGTCCACTGAGTAGGTCAGAGATTTCGGTACAAGGCTACAACAAGTGTATTAGGCAGGAGAGCTGCCAGACGATCACATGGACAGGGCATCCTGAGTCGCGTTTCACGTTTGACATTGTCGCAGATGAGAATGTTAGCCAGGTATTGCTTTTAGCTTTCGGTTGTTTAGGTTAATGCTGCTTATGTTTTGTTATTGCTGGTGTGTGGTAGTGGATCTTATTGGACTAATTTGACAGGAGAGGTTGTTCAAAGCTGCTGGTGTGCCTATGGTGGATAATTGTATGGGAGGATACAACAGTTGCATGTTTGCTTATGGCCAAGTGAGCTTTTAATTTGGTTATATCAATTGGTGTACGAAAGAGTTAGTGAAATGTGTTTATGATTCAATTTACCATTTCTTTGTGCAGACGGGTAGTGGCAAAACTCACACGATGCTGGGAGATATTGAGGAAAGCACTCAAAGGCATAGTGTGAATTCTGGAATGACACCTAGAGTATTTGAATACTTATTCTCAACAATTCAGAAGGTATTCTATTGGTATTGGTGGAAGATACTTGTTAATATAGTGAGATAGAATGCATGATAAATGAAATAACAATACTCTTTTGGGTATAATTTGGTGCTAAAAAGCAATGCAATTTTGAATTTATTGCAGAAGAGCAGCTTTGACACTTGTATATAAATCTAAGATGTCTTTTAATTGAGGTGCTTGACATTTACAAATCACTGGTTACTGGGAAACTAAAATTTTTAAGTACTTTTTTGTAACCCTGAAGATTTGGATATATGAAACTAGAAATCTTTTTATTACTATTATTATTAATATTTTTTTTCTAATTTTGGAGATCACCATCTTCTGTATATAAGAGTTAAAATTTTATCATGTTTTCATTTACTTTTGAATTTTTCATTCCGAGGATCATTTAATAGCTTTGACTACTTTGTTGTGTGGCAGGAGAAAATTGTCCGCAAAGACGAGAAGATAAGATTTAATTGCAAATGCTCATTTTTGGAAATATACAATGAGCAAATTCTTGATCTTTTGGACCCGTCTTCCAGTAATCTACAGGTAAACATGTCTTACACTGCATGTTAGAGGTTCATCTCTTCAGTTTCTCTTTTCATTTATGATTGCCCCGGTACAAACCAAATAAAATTTCATTACCAATAATGAAAACATGTCGTTTTCATTTTCCTCACTAATTGCCTGACAGAGATTACACAGTAACTGAAGAAATCTAATGGTTACTCTTTTGCATCCTTATTTTATTAAGAACATTTCTTCATGAATAACATGTTCACATGTGATCAAGGCAAGATACTCTGTAAGTAAACCAGCTCATTTTGAAATAGGACTTAGATAGAAGTTCTTTTGCTCCATATTGTTTTAAATTCTTTTGTGCTAGATAAAGGCATGTCTATGCATAGCCAAATTTTTAGTTCTTTTCAGACCCTCATATTTTGTTTATAGTTTGGAGGATTTCTTAACTCTTAATTTATGTCAAACAAATGGTAAAACACTTTGGAGTTAAGGGGAAATTTCCAAATACTTGTCCTAGTTAACTTGGAGTCTTGGACTGATTCATCTGTACCTGGCAGATAAGAGAAGACAATAAGAAAGGGGTTTATGTTGAGAATTTGAAGGAGATAGAAGTTACAAGTGCTCGGGATGTGATTCAACAACTTATTCAAGTATATAGTCATCCTCTCTGGCTCTTCTCTTTGATATGTTTCACACCTGTAGTTGAATTATGTAACTGCTAGTATTTCTATAGTGCTGCAGGTTTTTGGTGGATGTTAGTGGCTGTGTTTTGAGTAAAACCTTTGTCACAGTTGTGTAGTTATTTTACATGTTGAAGTGCTTTTGTTATTTGAAATCAGTGCTGAAAGTACAGTCTGTTCTGTGTTTTGCAGCAGTCAGACATTTTCTTTTTTCTCATTTGAAATTAAGCATTTGAATTTGCAAAGAAGACAACAAAAGAAACCATTTTCAGATTTTTAGGAATTTATTAGTACAAATCAGACAACTTTTGATTTCCTTATTCAATTTTGTTACTATTTTGCAAAAAGAAGCCAATAATTGTTTTCAAAGTCAATCATTTTGATTGCACCGAAAATTTTTTTTCTGTGCTCTTTCTCTGTTAATTCATTCACATAGTATGTATAGCTGGTGCAATTATTACTTCTTATGTCAACACATCACTGGCTAGTTTGTATTAATAACTTAAATGGTCAAATTTAATTTTCTCTGTGTCTGAACTTCTAAATGTACATTGGTCTTAGAATTTTTTTGACATTTGTTTGTTTTCCCTTAGTAATTTTTGTAACAGAATGCTTATTAACACTTCGATATTTCAGGGTGCAGCAAACAGAAAGGTTGCTGCCACTAATATGAACCGTGCAAGCAGTCGTTCTCACAGTGTATTTACATGCATTATTGAAAGTAAGGTGAGTAAACATACAAGTTCTTTTCTTCTTTTTCTATTTTTGGGCTTTTTTGTTAAACTTTGTCTTTTTCCTAAATATTTAGTACTTGGAGTTAAAAAAACATGTTTAATTGAGTTTTTATTACCAGTGGGAATCTCAAGGTGTAACTCACCATCGGTTTGCTCGGCTTAATCTTGTCGATTTAGCTGGCTCTGAAAGGTACATGCATATAGAAATGAGTTTGCATCAATTTCAGACTATTATTTGCATTGATTTCAGTTACTTTTCACAAAATACTGTGTTTACACGTGTTTATGCTTTGATCACAGGCAGAAGAGCTCTGGTGCAGAAGGTGAACGTCTCAAGGAAGCTACCAATATTAACAAGTCACTTTCAACATTGGGGTGCGCTGTCTTTACCTTTCACCAACAATCTTCTTGTTAACGAAATGCTTGACCGTTGAATGGTTTTTGTCTTCTTTATTGATTCATGCAGACTTGTGATTATGAACCTTGTTAGTATCTCCAATGGAAAGTCGCTTCATGTTCCATACCGTGATTCAAAGCTTACATTTTTGCTTCAGGTATACAACTGCTGCTGATTGAAAATAAACCTTATGAAGCAAATTCTCTCTCTCTTGAAAATAAACCTTGAGAAGCAAATTCTCTCTCTCTCTCTCTTTGTTATCTTCTTTCTTTTCTTTTGACTGGATAGTATCTGCTGTGGTATGTAGTTATTTCTTGCAATAATCTCCTGCTCTGCTGAACTGCGAACTTTTTGAATGATCATTCCGCTCTCTCTGTCTCTCTCTCTGTCTCTGTCTCTATGTGTGTGTGTGTGTGTGTGTGTGTGTATGTATGTATATGGACACGCGCGCACACACATACACATTACATAAACCATGGTTCTTTTAAACTCAAGATTAAGTAAGTATTAAATATTGAAATTTGTTTACTTAGGATTTTTTGGCAATATCTTGTATAATGCCAAGATCTTCAGCAAAGAAAGGGATATCTAACCATCTTGTTATTGTACATGGTTCTTTTAAACTCAAGATTAAGTAAGTATTAAATATTGAAATTTGTTTACTTAGGATTTTTTGGCAATATCTTGTATCATGCAAAGATCTTCAGCAAAGAAAGGGATATCTAACCATCTTGTTATTGTTTTACTTTCAGGATTCTCTGGGAGGGAATTCAAAAACAATCATAATTGCAAATATCAGTCCATCTAGTTGGTCAGTCAAAGCATCATTCTTTATTAATAGCATGTCTTACTTACATATAAACTTCTTTAGAATTCTTACCTTGTCTTTTAGGAACCTTTTTTCACTAATTTGCTTATTGATGAACTTCAATAGTTAACTGAGTTTCAAATTTCTTGTACTTTCCAACTCCTATGGATATTTTCACTACCTTTTACTTTTGAAAGTATACATTGGAAGTTTTTTTAAACTCCAAGTTCATGACAGTGTTAGCTCATTGTTTGTCATTTCTTTTCTATTTGTTTCAACAACCTCATTTTTTTTAAACATTAAATTCATTTCATATATGGGAAATGTTTTGGTGCCTTGCAGTTGTTCGTTGGAGACACTTAGCACTTTGAAGTTTGCACAACGTGCTAAATTCATAAAAAACAATGTATGTGATCTTTGCATGCCCTTTTTTAATGTTTCTTTGGTGACATCAGATAGGGTATCACATTCAAGACTTCAGGTGCAGGGGCACATCTCTGCTTCTTTGCACAGCTTATCAGTTTTACATTTTATCCATTTTTTCTGTTTCTAAGTCATTAGCAAACACTTGAGTACTTATGTTTTTAAGTTTCAATCACCATTTCTTATAGAAAGTTGGTTCTAATTTTTCTACAGGCAATTGTAAATGAAGATGCTTCTGGGGATGTTATTGCCATGCGGATGGAGATTCAACAGCTTAAGGTATTGTGCTGAATTTGTTTCTTTATGTTATTTTACAACATAATGTTCTGTACTTTCACTGACTCTACGAATAGACTTTTTCCCTTGAGATCTTTTCTAGAAGACATACCAATGTATGAGAAACTTTGCGACTTTCTAGTGACTATTAATTTCTCTTTCTCAAGAATTTTTTTTCTTGATGATTTAAGATTAAATCAAAAGCTAAAGTTGAATTTCTTTGGATCATTGAAGTTCTTTGGACTAAATTTATTATCTCAAAAATGAGTTTCTGTGTAATGAATTACTGTTTACTCTGGAAAAATAAAAATGGATAATTTGTGCGTCATCCCCTAAAGGAATAACTTGGCAATTTGTTAGATTTATTTTTTGCTTCAGTAAGTATACTTGGTCTTGTAAGTTAAGTGCCTGTAGAATTTATGGTGATTTTCATTTGCCTATTACACACTTCAAACGTTCCCTTCTTTTTCTTCAGAAAGAAGTATCTCGTTTACGGGGTATAGCCCATGGAGGGGCTGAAAGTCTGGTCAATGACAGTCCTACAGTAAGCTTTCCAGGATCCCCCGGATCCATTAAGTGGGAAGGGCTTCATGAGTCATTTAGTCCACTTATATCGGATAAACGGATGTCTCAGGTGAACATAATTTTAGTTCTTTGATTTATAAGAAGACATCTGGTTTACACTTATTGTTTACCAATTTATTTGTTTCACTGCTCTTATCAGAAGAAAGATTATGAACTTGCGCTTGTTGGAGCTTTCAGGAGGGAAAAGGAGAAAGACATCTCTTTACAAGCCTTGGCTGCTGAAAATCAGGCAGCTCTGCGACTGGTATGTCAATGAGAAATTTTGACATGTTATTTAATGGATTTTAGGGCCGAAAATTTTGGGACATTTATTAATAAATGCTACACATTTCTTCTTAAATAGAAGTGAACAGAAAGAATTTCAAAAGATTAGTTTCTATGTTCTCTTCAACTGGATGTTAAACCTCTAATCATATTTTGGCATATAAGTTGTTTGTGTGGTATTTGGGGAATTGTATACTTGTAAGGACCCATCTATTATAGTTTATATGGATACTGTGATACATAACTTCTCTAAACATTAAATGCTTCATTTGAATTAGGCCAAACAAAGAGAGGACGAGATACAAGGCCTAAAGATGAGATTACGTTTCCGGGAAGCAGGAATCAAGAGGCTAGAGGCTGTTGCTTCTGGAAAGATTTCTGCTGAGACCCATTTATTGAAAGAGAAGGAGGAGTGTTTGAAGGAAATTGAGGTTCTCAGGACGCAGGTAGATCGCAACCAAGAAGTAACAAGATTTGCCATGGAGAACCTGCAGCTTAAAGAGGAAATAAGGAGGCATGTACTTTCAACACAGTTTTATTATAGTGGTTTCACTATGATATTAATTATTCTTCATTTGCTTATGTAGCATGTATATTTCTCAAGCATTAATGATTGTTTGGCCTTTCCTTTGGACATTATAATTTTCTGATACACTGTTAATCGTATTTTTTTTTAACCCACAGATTGAAGTCATTTTATGAAGGCGGCGAACGAGAGATGATGAGTCAACAAATCATGGTGTTACAGAATAAGGTGTCAAAATTGGTTTTCGAAACCTTTGAACCTAACTAGTTGTATTATATTTTTTACTTAATTTACCTGCATCTGTTCAAATATGCAGTTGCTAGAAGCACTAGATTGGAAACTTATGCATGAATCAGACTCTTCAGCAGTTCAGGTTCTTTGCTGGCTTTGTTTTCTTATTTGTCAATTTGAATTAATTAGTGGGAATCATAACTTTGAATTTTGATTGTTACATATTAGAAGGCAAATTCAGTTGCAGTGACTGAAGCTTGCAGTGATGGTGATTTACTGATCTCTAGCAAGGTAAGATCATATATCTTTTTTAATGATTTCTTTTTTTTTTAATATGTATACATTTTTATATTTGTCCAGTATGGCTAATTTCTATTATTCACTTTATATGGAACTGATTGAAAATAATATGATGTTGCACCTAATGCACTTCATTTGCTGTGGCATTTATTGAGTTATGAGTTAATCTGAGTTACAGACACTCAGAAGGTTTCCACATCACTTTCATCCTCATAAATTCGTAATTATAAACTAATTTATGTTTGATGCAATTTTAAATGCATGATTTCCTTTTTTTTTTTTCCTGACACCCTTGTTTCCTAGCATTAGTTTGACATCTAAATAAGAGATTCGTCTATGACTTATAAACGTCCTATGTCAATATTGTGCAAGTCATTTAAATTTTCATGGCGTGGTTAGCTTTTTCAGTTATGCTTTTATAAAAGTAGTAATCAATGAAATGATGACTCAAAGCAATCGTTATGCCCTTTTTGATTGGTTTGATGCTTAAATTGCAACAATTCTAAGTCAGGCATAATAGTTTGCCTTTGCACTAAATAGGTTTTGATTTCACAAAAGCGATCCTCTTGTTCTGTTTATGACAGGAACCAGGTTCACCTTGGCGCACGTCAGTTAATGAGGAAAATGAGTTCCTTCGCATGCAGGTAAATAATGCACTTGGATGAATTTTGAATGTTTGAACTTGCAACTTGGTAGACGTCTCTTATATGACATTAATCCATTGGACTTGTTTCGTTACAGGCTATTCATAACCAAGCAGAAATGGAAACTCTCCGAAAACAGTTGGAATTCTCACTTGACGAGAAAGAGAAGCTGGAAAGGTGATTGTAAATCTTTAATTTTCTTGCATAATTTAAACTAATTCAACTGCTTTTAATTCCTGGTTTGGTGTGTCCAGCAGCACTGTCTTTTAATACAATTATTATGATTCTTATTATTGCTGTTGATAATTGTCATTATTATTATTGTTATTACGAGTCTATCATCATCATGATCATTTCTAGTGGAACATTTATCAGGGTCAGATATTATCTGCTGGACTTTAGTGTCTTAATTTACTAATTTGGCAGGCATGTGAGCGATCTGGTTAAGAAACTTGAGGAGCAGACATGTCCCATCTCTGCAAAAGAAGAAACGCAGGGATTTCAGTTGTCAACAAATGTGCCTACGATTAACTTTGATGACCAAGTTGAGCTGAAAACCATGGTTGACGCTATTGCTGTGGCCAGTCAGAGGGAAGCAGAGGCTCATCAGACAGCAATTGGGTTGTCCAAAATGCATGATGAGCTAAGGTTAGAGCTTGAGGTCTTGAATAAGGAAAAGAGTGAATTCAATAAATTGAATGATGAGCTGCAGTTGAAGCATAAGGTCTTAATCGAGGAAAAGAGTAATCTTATAGAATTATATGAAAGAAAAGAGATGGAGATGAAAAGAGAAGCTGAGAATCTAGAGCTTCAACTTGCAGAAATGAATGAAGAAAATGAAAAATTATTGGGACTGTATGAAAAAGCCATGCAAGAGAGGGATGAATTCAAAAGAATGATTTCTTTATGCGGACAAAACAGAGCTGAAGCAAGCGGAGAGATTTATTGCCCAGAAAAGCTCGTTGAAATTGATGGAGGTAAGCAGCACATCACGTCTGTTGAACCTGGTCTCCCAGCATTGAATGGGCAGGATAGAAGAGAAAATTCTAGATTTGAAAATCTTAAGTCTGGAGAGAACATTTCCAGAATGGATGTGCATAATGGATTTAGCCTGTATCCTGGAAATTCTCAAGCTAATAAAGAAACTCACATCAGTTCTCAAGTTGAAGGTCTCCATTCGTCAGAAAAAACTCCTGGTTCTGCAGAAGCTGCCTTTGCTGACATGGAAACAGAGCAGTTGAATCTTGCTAACATAAAGGTCCCTGAAGATCTAAATTTGGTCAGACTGAAGCTGGAAAAAGCCCAAGAGAAGCTTTCAGATTCTGCTAATACTATTACTCTATTCGGTTCGGTTGAGAAAGCATTCGCTGAGGTTGATAAACTCTCTGGAGATATTGTAGCTATGGAAGATAGTATCCAGGCCAAGCAACAACAGTGCGGTTCCCTCAAACACCTTTGTTCTGAAATGCAAGAGAGAAAAGCTCTTGTAGATAATAAATTGATGGCACTCAAGTATTCTTTGTCAAGCTTTTCTTCATCAGCAGCATACTTTGAACAGAGAGCAGCTCGATCAAGAGCTAGGGTAACTACTTCATCGACATACCTGAATCAGAAAAAAGAGCAATTGGTGCATCTGGAATGCTGCAAGAGAGAAATTGAAGATGCTCTAGGAAAGGTTCAACGATCTGAAGCTGAATTGAGGAACAACCTTTCACTTTTGAAGTCAAAACTTGAGGAAGAGAACAGAAGGCAAGAGAATGAAAAGGTTCTTTTTGCTATAGATAACATTGAAAAAGTAGACCATCCACAGAGAAATTGGAATTTGGGTGGTAAAGCTACTGAGTTGCTGAAGTCCGAGGAAGAGAAAACCAAGCTGCAAACTGAATTGAAGTTGTGTCGGGAAAGGCTTGGAGTTGTAAAAAGGGAATTTGAGGATTTGACTAAGAAATCCTGGAAGATAGATAGTGACTTGCAAACTGTTCAAATGGAGATACAGAAAAGTTCAAGATCTGTCGAAGAGATGGAACTTGCACACCAGGCTGTACTCCAAGAACAGGAAGCTCTCTTGGAGATTAGAGAGAAGGGAAAAACAGAAATCGAAAGCATGATTCTTGAATATATGCAACACGTGTTTGAGGCAGATTTGAAGGAGGCGGAGATGAGGATTGTAGAAGAAGAATTGCAACTTGAATTGAGAAGAATGGATGAGTTGCGAGTATTGAGGGCTGCAGCTGCCGAGAAGAAAGCCCAACTGTTGGAGCACACAAAGAGTAAATCATGCTTGTTCTCGGAAAAGATGGAAGAGGAGCTGAAAACCGTTTGGTCATATCTCATCGAAGCAAAGTCATTACTCGTCTAGGAATATTCAGATGACCGGTAAGTCTTCTTGCTTATCTGTGATGACATTTAGAATACATTCGCAGAGAAAAGGGCTCTGATTCTTCCTCTTTTTTTTTTTTTTTTTTTTTTGTAATTAAATTGCTACTTGTCTCAGCAATATTATTGTGATTTTGTTGTGTAAGCCAATGCAAGTATTCCTTGTTTCATAAGTGGTAGTTGTTTCCTTTTTTGATGTTCTAAATTAGATGTGATTAAAGCTAATAGATGTAGTCTTTTGAAGCTACTACGTGTTGCAATGCCAGAATTGTTGGAAAAAGAATGAAATTTTGTAATGATGTGAAAACAGAATGGCATGAGCTAATTTTTTTAGCTTATGGATAACTTTAACGAAAGGAGCTCAGACTTAAGTAGTAGTAATAGATTCATATACACACTTTGTAAGGAGTTTATAATAAGCTTATATAAAGTCAATAGTTATAGCTTAAAAGTTATAATTGTAAAGTTTGATAAACATTTGCACTTGTAACTAATGATAAATGTGCATTTAGGATTCTAATACTTTACCTCAATGATAAGGGAAAGAGATAATTGCATAATTCTCTTTATTATTATTCCAAAAGAAAAGAACAGTAAAATAAAATAAAGAAAGTGAAATATGTTATACAAATTGGACTCTTGCACCATATTATAGTCCTATTTGGTATTGAGATTTTGTAGCTTTAAACAATAATGGTTGTGGGAAAAAAGTTATAATTATGAAATAAAAGTTAATAATATGCAATAAACATAACTTTAAAATAATTATTTTGAAAAAAAATAAAGATATTATAAATTTTTCATTATAAAAGTTGTTAATTAAATTAACTTACTTTTTAAGTTATAGTAATTAATACTTACCAAACACTTTAGTGTTGTAATTTTTAAATTATAACTGTCGAGTCTCAATATCAAACGAGACAAATATTAAAACATGGTAATTAATTACTGCAACGTTAGGTGGAAACTATGTTTCGAATAATAATAGCCGGAGGTCCATGTCCAAATAAAACATCTTGCCTATTAGTACAAACGACTTCACAATCATAATTACTCTCTTTGATGTTCACTCCTACAATATGGAATGCCTTGTGCCTTGCATTTGTCCATGCATTCTTTTGTTTGAGTACATGCCATTCCCACGGTTGATGCAATAATCAACAGGGTTACAATGGTAATTTTAGCCCATAATAATATTCCTTCTATTTTTCTTTGGAAAATATAGAAATTAATTTGGTTGCTCCTAATGAGTTAAGAGAGGTGAGTATACACACACACACACATATATCAAGAAAAGAGTTAAAAGTGAGAAATTTTATGTTTTCTAATAGTGATGTGGAAAACAAAAGACGTTGGTGATTGTGTGTGTGTGTTTTTTTTTTATTTTTTTATTTTTTCATGAGATTAGAAACAAATTTGTTGTTGAAATTTGAGAACCTTTGATTTTGAAATAATATTATTATACACACTAATGATCTTGATTTGTCTTTTCAAGCAACAGGTAAAGTGAAGCTAAATTATAGTTTAGATTTGGCGATGGATTGGGATGGTCCGGGATTATACCATTCTTAATCCGGTCTTAAATAAATATTACAAGACAAATAGCCTCACCCATTAGACATTGATTGCTTTCAATTCGAAATAAAGATTACATGCATTTACTTATAAACCTATGGTGAATTTCAAGATGGAAAGCACATATAATACAATATTATTGATTATTGGAGCGATTCTGCATTGATAGATGATTGACTACCGCAATTAATCGTTGATAAGTTGCCTTGCGTAGCAGTGGTGGCCTGGTGGGAATCTTCTCGCATTTGCATTACACAAACTACAAAAATTGGTTTCCAAGCAGGTGATTGTTCTGTAATATGATGAGGATTAATTTTTGTTCATTTCTAGTTGCAGACGAATTTGGCCCATCAAATCCGGAGTTGGGATGAAAATTTTCCAAGCCTGGGCCAAGCCTATATATATATGGCCAAGTTTTTTTTTTTTTTTTTTTTTTTTTAAATCAAGCCTAATCGTAAGTGATAGAGATAAATTTATATTTTTAAAAAATAACAAGTATGTTCCTGGACAACTTATTTATGTTTATTTTAGTATTATAGAGGGAAACAGTACTTTAAAATAAAAATTTACCAAAATCATATATTATGCTTTTGAAATTCACATTGTTTATAATATTACAGTTTACCAAACATCTACGTATATTTTTGTCCATTTGATTATTTTGTCAACATAGTAGAGTGTGAATAAATGCACCGGCATTAGTCAAAGAACTTTTTTTTTAAAAAATAAATAATGTGCTTCCGTAGACAGATATATATAAAATGTCTTATTTGGTATTCTAAAATTGAGTAGCTATAACTTAAAAACTACTGTCATTTTAAAAATTAAGTTGATATTATCTTACACTTATATAGTTAAAGACCTAAATGACACTTGGTTTCCAAATGTTTCTCACTTTTACTACTAGGTCCCTAATTTTTCTTAATTACTCATTGATTTGCTACCGAAAGAAACATGCCATTTTTTAAGGAATAAACATTTTCTATCTTTTGACAAATACATCATGTCATATAACAAGGGTTTCAAAATAAGGCAAAACTATGGTACCGCAGTGGTACCATATTACAGTTGGATTCAGCCATTGGATTCAACCCACAGTTATCACCATTATTGGATCCAATGACTGGATTCAGTTGTGGTATGGCCGTGGTACCGTACCACCGTGATACCATAGCTAGACGCCTCAAAATAATACCTTTGTATTTATATTTTAGAAGTTACAAATAAGTTTGTTAGATTTGTTATGTACTCTTTCTAAATTTTTTTTTCTCTTTCTTCAAATATTTTTCGAATGTAAGAAAATATTTCACTTCCAAAATATCATATACATTTACAATAAGATCATGCATGCCAAACTTACAGTAAATATATGCGCATGCATATTTCGTGTCAAATTAATGTCGTGACCTATTAACTGATTAATTATTAATCATGTAATAAGTAAAACACACTTCCTAGTATCCCGCAAAACAAAGTTGAATTCAGCTTCAAGTCGGCTCATTCAAGTAGGCTCAAACAAGTGATTAGTACCAAATATAAGTTCATTTAAATCGATACTGTACCAAATATGCATGTAGTATTAACTTAAATACTATTTAACTTCATTTAAATTTAATTTAACACAATTTAAATCGATATTGTACCAAATATAAGTCACTACTGTTTATAATCTAAGCTAATCTAATTTAATTTAATTTAGTCCAATCATAATATTTAGTCCAATTTAATCTTACGTGCTAAACGTCCCCTAACTCTTTACCATATGCCCTAAACCCTCATTTTTCTAAAAAGGGGTTGACATAATTGAACGTAAAATAAATTAAAAGATATTTATATTTTTTTATTTCAAAAAATACTTCCACTTATCAAAAAAAAAAAAATTAAAAGCTAACTCACATGAATCACCATGTTCTTTCTTTCTTTCTTCATTTTCTAACTCACATGGATCACCATGAATGGTAAGAAATACCACTTAGTCGAGCCGCCAGTAATTGATCCGCAAACCCAACATAGCGAACATCATGGGAATGGAAATCCTAGTATTGATATTGTTCCTGGGAGATAGCTCAACTCCTGAGGCTATATCAGGCACAAATACAACAATGTTTAAGCTCATTGAAACTTCTTGGTTTCTAGTACAGAGTTTACGTGATGTTTTTCTTTTGCATGTCAGACACCTAAAAGTCGTCATATCTGAATAATGTAGGTGCAGATCCTCCAGATGCTGAAAAAATATTACTTGCGTTAGCTCATTCTATTAGGTTATCTAGAATATAATCTAGCTTTTCACAGCATAATTCATTTCAATCACCATGAAGTTAGTAATTGATATTGAAGTGGAGGCTTTGATAAAAAAATGATTCCGATGTTAGCAGCCCCGTAGCATCCAGCCTATCCAACCAAGGAGGTTGTGCTGGTCTGTCCAATGACAGCTTCACTAACTCTTCCCGAGTCACAAATCCTTCGAGACTCCATCAAATTCAGATCCAATTTCAATTGATTTAACTCTTCTGCTTAAAAAATATTGAATCCGAAGGAAGGGATTCAACGAGACTCTCATTTTGAAGCACTAGCGTGAGTAGCAATGAACCTGCAACTCGTAGCACACCAGCAGCCATCCCACAGATATTTTCTTTCTGTCATCGGAAATTCTTTAGTTCTCAGGCACTTGGTGAGCATTAGAATGAGCATAAGATGGAAATAGGGATATTTTTTCTGACAGGTGTACCAGTGTAGCATCTCTCTCTCCTCAAGGCTGTTTTTTTAGGTCTTTAGGGATCAAAGCACACTGATCAGTAATACACCAAGGCCTTGCACCACAAATGAGACCGCCAGAGACTAAGAATATCAAAAGATTTGAATACAAATACGCTAGTCTACTAGTATTTGTGGAGGATGATGAGGCAGAGACGTCTATGACCAGTAGTTTCCATCAGGCAGCGAGGTAGCTAATACTCATCCATGTTCTGTAGCGACTGGAAGTTGCGGTTTGGAGATTAGTCCGACGGTGAATTTGTATAAGTCAGCACCAGATCTTACATTCAAAACTTTAAGAGCTTGCCTTACTCCTCTATGGCTAGCTATTATTGTCACATTATACCGTCAAATGTGCATATTTCAACTTTGAATTTTTTAAAAATAAATATGTTTTCTCGCGTTACGACCCATGTAACTTCAATGTGTTCTCATTTAGATTGCATAGACCATAATCTCTTCGTATTTTAATTTATTTTTTCTTTCTCAACTTATTTTAGTGTACTTATTGTAGTGAATTAGTGGCAATGCTATTTGAACTCATAAACCAAGGTATATTTTGCGAGTGTTATGCTCCTAGTTACTTTGAAGGTAGAATATCTTTAGTATTTTGGCAATAAGTCAGCTAACCTCGTACACGGAATAAGTTTACAGCATTAAATTATCTTTTAAAACATTTTACAACATTGTGAACTCATCCAGCATTCTAATAAATATACGAAAAATTTTCGATGCTCACTTTACTTTTACTTCACTATCAAATATTTTAACAATCACTTTGTCACTTGTACTTGAAACTAATGATTGAAATCTACAATAATTATGTATTATTAAAGTCATAGAAACTCAATCTCAAACATACTATATACTGACCATCGATCAATAAAACACTGGTCAAACAAGCTCCCAAGCCATAGCACTACATCACTTGTTTGCTTCCAAATTATGTACACACAGTGATATCTTGCAACTCACGCAGAATACATGTATTATAACAGTCATCGCTACTAAATCTCAAACATACTTTATACCGGCCAGCGATCAATAAAATACTAGTCAAACATGCTTCCAAACCATAGCTCTACGTCACTTGTTTGCTTCCAAACTATGTATACACAATGATATCTAGCAACTCATATTATCATAGCATTTGCTCTAAGCAGCTGGAAAGCAGAATACATGTAGAAATACCAAGCAGCAAATATACATACATGGCATTGTATTCATGGCATACTTCATTTTGGAGTCTTCTCCATTTCACTACGGTGATGAGCAACTCGAGCACGAGAGTAAGTTGAAAGTGCTGATCCAGTCATGCCCAAGAAGTGCTTAGCCAGACCCACACTTTTCTTTGTAGCCAACCAAATAACACAGAAGAACCCTATCCAGCCTGATAATCACAAATATCCAAAACAAAAGTTGAAAAAACCATAAAGTTACATTAGTTGAAGTGCCCAAGATATTTTAACAAGAATACAGTCAAGCTTTAAATAATATACAAAGAATTTTTGGAGGGTCTAATTGGATGAAAAAGAACAAGCAAGCCAATGATAGATCCATGGAAACTTTAACCAATTAATTATAGGCAGGTTGGCAGATTTATATGAACACACATAGGCATTAACCAATCAGCAAACAACAGATTCGCAGGCAATTAAGAGCGAGAGGAAAGAAAAGATGGAATGGTAGAGAGCCCTAGCAGTTTTTATCATACTGACATACTATCTCGGTATATATGTGGCACAATTGGTGGGAAATCAAATTAGCAGTTGAGAGTTATGTTTGTTTATGCATAAACAAAAAGTGTTAGGAACCAAAGAACCATTGGGAAACAAACAGATGATGATAAATGGATAATTAACATGTAGAGTTACAAGTTATAATTAACAAATTATGGATGAGAATTCATCTTTCCCCCCCCTCCCTTTCATCAAAAGGAAATGTTAGAGACCCTAAGCAGATAAAGGGCCACCATCATCTTTAGTTAGAAATTCAGCCAGTTCAATTTTATAAAATTCCCAGGAATTCAACATCAATAATGGTAATATTTGAATAACTTTTAAGATATGACTTGATAAGAAAAACTTGTCCAAAATAAAGAAGAAAAGGGTAGGAGCAAATAACTGTACCTGATGCGATCAAAACAGCCACAATTGCAGAAACTGTTGCAGCAGAAATAACAAAAGCAGCAACGGATAAAGCCCCAATATAAATAGCAGTTAAACAAGCAAAGAAAAGTGCCAAAAAGCCTCCTGCTGCAGCCAAAGACACGAGAAGGGAAATGATAATTGCGTTGATAGTTGCAGCCAGAAAGAAAAGCATAAATACAAGCAACCCTGTCAAGGTAAGAAGAGTAATTGTCCCAACCTGCACGAATTTAGAAAGCATCAAACGAAATTGAAAAACAAATCTCAAAAATAAGGGACAAGTAATAGATAGGAAAGTATAAATTTCAATACACTACGAGAGAAAACACGCTAAATTTGAATGAGCATTTTTCTAGTCTTTTAGGAATTACAGAAAAGTATATATTACAAATAAATGATTCAATGAACGACTTTTTCTATGGTGTGCAACTGTACACGTGACACAATTATGTAATTCCTTGTGTATATTGAAGATGTGTAGTAACAAAACATTGCTATGCGACAATGTCAGTCATCGTAAAGTCAATAACGTTGCCTGCTAGATCACTACGTATAAACTTTCACTAATTGCAAGAACCTTCTGAATTTTGACAAACATAAAATTCTTTCATTATACACACTACCTGCCTAACAGTCATCTATCAAACACATCCACCCAACAAATAAAATTTGGTAAATTTCTATCCTGACCACCCCTGCTTATACAGCACAGTTATCTCTTCATACAATTGATTTAACACAAAATGTAAATAAACACTCCAAGAATCTCTTCACATCACCCATCCAACTTTGATTCTCTGACTGTTGCCTAACAGGGAATAGAAAGGACTCAGCTCTAATACCAGTGATGAAGAGAGTAATTCAAGCACTCAATTCTTTAGATTAAAGCCTTATTTTCAGTGGCATGGATTTTGGAATTTTTTTTTTATATATTTAAGGCACAAGCATCTGTTTATTTCAGAACAAATTACAACGACAGTTAAAATACAGTAAAAAAACCTCTTTATAGTGAGACTCCATATAAGAATAATCTCATGTAGTCATAAAAAACTCTGATCCCAGTTTGGGTCACCTATAAATAACAATAAACTTCACTTGTAATAATTTATAACTTTTCAAATTCCCCTCTTAAAAAACTTGTATCCACATAGTAATAACTATCAAAATGTTACAAAATATATATGTCTTGTTACATTAAAAGTTAAGGATGGAGTAAAATATTTTTTTACAGTTGTTTGGGATAATCAATTACTCTTTAGAATTATTACCAAATTATTGTATTGTATTTCTAGAATTTAATAGACAGAACTTTAATGCAAAACTTGCATATTAGAAAGCTACAATATTATATATACTAATTTTTTGAAATTATGCCTTTTTTTTATTATTAAATTTTGTATTAATTATTAATGTAGTACCTGCTTTACCAGGATAATTTTAAATTTCAAAGTACTTATAACTTTCTACTACTAGTGGTAGTAATAAAATTAGGGAGGATTTAGTGTACATGACGTGAGCTTAATGTAAATTACTTATCCAAAAAGTAACAAATTTGAATTTTATTAGAGTACTCACGGAGATGACGAAGAGAGCACGGATAGGACTCCCTCTACGGGTCCAGAGAAGAACTTTCCGGCCGGTGTTTCTAGAAGCTTGGCGAAGGTGCGATCCATTCTCCGATAGAGAGATCTTGATCCGGCGCAGCAGAGAAAACGACGCAACGCGGCTGTTGGAATCGGGGAAGAGAATCATGGTAAACATACGGTGGATAACACCGTAGAGTGTCTCGTCATCACAGGGGATCCCTTTATATTTTTTGGTAGCGTCATCGTCGTCCACGGGGACGCCGACGCCGACGCCGACGCCGTTGAGTCCGTCCGATTCGTACGATGATCCCTGCTCCATTCTCTTTCAGTCTCAGTGTCCAGTGGCTGGATCAATACGACCTATCGTTATTACTTCTCTAGAGTTTGAAACTGTACTAAGCTGCGATTTGGCAACTGAGGAAACTGGATTTGATACACGTGGAGGGAGGCGTTTTCTGACCCCACGCTTTAATAATTGCGGGTCCCAACGCTTAAGCCCTTAAATGTAAGTTAACGGCCCCCGTTTGTGTTTATCACGTTAACATTGGCTGAAATCAATCAAAAGAAATATAATAAAAAAAATATTTATAAACAGTATAACAAAATTCAACGGCCAGAATTTTGTTATAATCTTTGAACTCCTTAGGATGGCAATGGGGAGGGGAGGGGAGGGGACCAATCTCCCCATACCCATCCCCGATGTTTTGCATATGTCCCCGTCCCCTCCCCGTCCCCGTCAAAATTGCTTGAGAGAATCCCCATCCCCTCCCCGAATAATAACAGGGGATCCCCGAGGGTCCCCGGTCCCCGAATAATTAATAGTCTAATACATTTTTTATTTTCGATTTTAAATTAATCATATTAAAATAAACTCATACCGCTATTGTAAGCTCGTAACCAACTTTGACAGCACATTAAGTCCTCCAATGTGCTTGGATGAAGTTTGTTATGGTATGAGCTCACAACTCTACCACTAGTGTTAAAAGCTGATTCAGAAGCAACTGTTGTAATTGGAATTGCCAAAATATCTCTAGCAATTCGAGCTAATGTAGGATACCTATTAGCATTTGTCTTCCACCAACTCAAAATATTAAAATCTTCCATCCGAGATATAACATTCTCATCCAAATATGAATCTAATTCATCTGCAACAACTGCACAATCTCCATTGTTTACATAATCATTAAAACCTGTCATCCATTTGGTTGCTTTCTTATAAGAATCCCCTGTAGATCTAGTAGAAGAACTACTACCAGTATAATCAAAGCAATAAACAGTTGGTGAAAACTTCAATTAATACTCTTCAACTAATTCCCGGCAAAGGGTGACCACTTTCCCAACATACAACTATTTTGATATTTATTATTTTTAACAATATTTATAATTTTGTTATTTATTTATTAGTAATTTTAAAAATAAAAATAAAATTAAAAATTAAAATGGGGAAATGGGTAGGGGATGGGGATTCCACCTCATCCCCGTCCCCTCCCCGAATAAAAAGTTGGGTAAAAAATTTTCCCCGTCCCCTCCCCGAAAAAAAAATTGGGTATAAAATTATCCCCGTACCCTCCCCGAATGGGGAAAATCCCCGAGGGTACCCATCCCCGTGGGGATTTTTGCCATCCCTAGAACTCCTGCTTGGGTGAGTGAGCGACCTGGTTTAAAAACTTGAGGGGTTTTTAATTAAATATGCCTTAAAAGTAGGGTATTTAGTTAAATATATTTTATGTTTGAAAATTATTTAAATATGTCTTTTTATGTGGTACATTGTCTAAAATATTCCTAAAGAAAAATATAAAACACACACAACTCACAACACTCTTTACTTCTCACAACACAAACGCCCACTCGTGAAAAACACTACACTACACACAAAATCACTCATAAACAGCTAATGCACTGAGATTTTTGTTTGCAGCTGGGTGTATTATTCATCCCATGAATAAGGTATTTGAAACTCGTTTTTTTTTTAATTTTGGGCTATCTATTCAATTTGTTGACATAATATTATTTTTAGCGTTTTGTTTGGTTTGTGATAAACACTAAAGCAACTCATATTTTCATTACATTTGCATCATATGACTGTTATTTGATGGATTTTATAACTACATTTGTTAAAACTTGAAGTTGTTGTCAAATTTTTTTTTTGCACCCGACATACACGACAACAGTCGTGTATGTATGTATTTACACGACTATAGTCGTGAAAATGTGCAAAAAAATTCAATTATTATGACATCTTATCATTATATTGGTTCAAAAAATATATTTTTTCACTATATATATCCTTTTACTATTACTGGACTATAGTCGTGTTTGTTAATAAGTTACACGACTACTAGCGTGTACGTATAAACTTACATACTATAATTGTGTATATATGTAAAATGTTCCAATTGTTATGAGATCCCAACATTTTTTTAAGAAGAAATATGTCCTTTGATTATTTACTGAGTCATGTATTTTGCAACTTACACGACTTCTGTCATGTATGTATGAATTTACACAACAACAATCGTGTAAGTTTGAAAGATATAGTAGTTGTTATGACACCTAGCATTCTGTTAGTACAAAGATTACAATTATATTTTATTAAATATATCATCTGACTGTTTACAGAACTATAGTTATGTATTTTAGCAAGTTGTGTATTTTAGCAAGTTACACAACTATTATCGTGTAAACTATCAATTACACAACGTCAGTCGTGTAAATAGGCAGACAGATCCACACTTCGTTATAAATCTTGTTTGATTTTATTTTTGTATTTGTTGTATAATCAACTGTTGTATTATTACAGGAAATGACTTCAGTACGTGTGCCTATTATGTTTTATGGTGAATGGATTGAGCAAAACGGTCGGCCACAACATAAACAAGCACATGTACTACTATGAACCTTATATGCTTTTGCCCTCTGTGGAAAAGCGAAAAAAAGGTTGGCCACAACAAATTAGGATACTATCACGAGGCGAAAAGAAGTTGCGCCGTAAGTGTGGTAGGTGTGGTTCTCAAGGACATAATCGACTAACTTGCAGTGCACCAATCCCACTGTCTAACAATGAGCCCGTAGTTAGACCGAATGAAACATAAACAAGCACATGTACTACTATGAACATTATATACTTGTTATTTTTTGTTGTTTAATTTTTTTAATATCTTTCATATTTAGTGATAAATTTCTACCTTTTTGTTTCGTAGATGAATAACCATGTTTGTGTGGCTTTCGAAGAATAAGTATTGAAGGGAGGCGACCAGAGGCTTATAAAATATGGACAGCGTGTTTGGGTTGAATATGCCAAAAATTTATTATGAATGTTAAACAACTTCTATTGTATTACGACTTATTTACGATTTCAATAAGTATTAGATTTATGTTATTTGATAGGCAACCGGACTATAGTTAGTTTCATTTATTTGAAGTTTGATATGTTAAAATTTATATTGATTGTGTCATCAATATAATGAATGATTGAAAAATTTTTTTATTATGTATACATACCCGAGTACAATCGTGTATTTTGGCTGTTATAGAACTTGTCATGTTTATTTCTAAATACTCGACTACAGTCGTGTATCTGTGCAAATACCTGACTGTCACAGAGAGCTTGTAATGTTTATTTCTAAATACCCGACTGCAGTCGTGTATCTGTGCAAATACCCGACTGCAGTCGAGTATTTTGTCACAGAGAGCTTGTCATGTTTATTTCCAGATACCCGACTGCAGTCGTGTATCTGTGCAAATATCCGACTGCAGTCGAGTATTTTATCACAGAGAGCTTGTCATGTTTATTTCCAGATACTCGACTGCAGTCGTGTATCTGTGCAAATATCCGACTGCAGTCGAGTATTTTATCACAGCGAGCTTGTCATGTTTATTTCTAAATATCTGACTGCAGTTGTGTATCTGTGCAAAAACCCGACTGCAGTCGTGTATTTTCTTACAGCGTATTCCCTGTGCATATATGGCAATCCTGTAATATCACATAGATTGTACAAACTATCTTATCTATCATTAATATAATTAACAAAGAAATAAAATATATTAATGCTATCAACTTATCTTTAATGACATTAAATATCAACAACATCCTCATCATAACTATTACATCTCATAGTCCAAAAAATGACACTATAAAGTTTTTTTTCCATGACCTATGCCCAAATAATTTTACAGCCAAGGCTTTTCGAAATTGTGTAACATGATCTTGTTGGCAATATGAATTGACATTAAGTCCATGCGTTAGGACCTCCAAGTACCGCAACAAAAATGCTCCACAATCACCACTAAAAAAATTCATAGAAATCAATTGTTAAAAATCATCATTCTCATTATTATGTTCAAAACACATTATATATATAGTACATACCCTGATTTTTGTTGCAGGCTATCACGCGCTCGCACGATGGGCCAAGGATTTTTCAATATAACCTCACTACAGTCTGGATGTGTTTCGTGATATGCTATCTTATGAAGTACTAGAGGTATCATGTCTGCAACAGGCAGCAATTATCTCACCAAAACTGAATCTTTTGTTAAATCTATCATGGAGTCATAAATAGAAATCTTGCCCTCAAATATATCGACCACACCGAGAATCCAATGATCATTCATGAATATTGGCAAATACACCTATGGAATACAGACAATATTCTTAACAAGTAACGGCAAATATATCTACGAAATGCGGTAACTTTTTTTATCTACTTGCAGTGCATATGATGTAAAAAACTAAGCATACAATGTGAAACTTATAGTGGAAACATTTTTCCAAGGAGTGGCACAGTCTAATTTTGCACCATTAGCATAATCAATGCAGCAACAGAGAGTCAGGAGAAGAGAGTAAGGCGTTGGGTTTAGGGGACGGTGAAGAATAAGAGGAGAGCAAAGCGCCAATGGCGCGCGAAGCGCATGCAGAATGGGTACGGAGAAAAATTAGTGTGGAGGAGAAGCAGCCGAGCTCATTCCCTTCACTTCTGGGGCCAAAGCAGTGTAGTTGTTCCTGGTCAAATCAAGGATTTGGGGCTTCTTGTTACACCTACGCTACTTAAGAATGTTCTTCGGGCAGAGAGAGAGAGCTTTGTATCTCTGAAGAAGAAGAGATAGTAATCAATTGGAAGAAGAACGAACGGTAATCAATTGGAAGAATAAGAGCTTTGTATTCACCTCTAGCTTCAACTCCAGGGATGTGTGCGTGTTTTGTGACTGACTGTGCATGATAATTTGGATGATTTAGGTTTTTAATTAGGGTAATTTCGTAACTGCACATAAAAAAAGACATATATGAGGAATTTTAGAGTATGGGGGTGTTTTTAGATAAATACCCTTTTTTTGGGGTATACGACGGACAAATCCCTGAAAA
Source organism: Citrus sinensis (assembly GCF_022201045.2). NCBI lineage: Eukaryota > Viridiplantae > Streptophyta > Magnoliopsida > Sapindales > Rutaceae > Citrus > Citrus sinensis. The sequence goes on from NC_068563.1 coordinate 22,821,512, forward strand.
CTCTTGAGGAGCAGACGTGTCAACGAACGTTAGCCGGGTACTGCTTCTAGCTTTCGGTTGTTTAGCTTAATGCTGCTCATGTTTTGTTATTGTTGGTGAGTGTTAGTGGATCTCATTGGACTAATTTGACAGGAGAGGTTGTTCAACGCTGCTGGTGTGCCCATGGTGGATAATTATTGTATGGGAGGATACAACAGTTGCTTGTTTGCTTACGGCCAAGTGAGCTTTTAATTTGGTTGTATCAGTTGGTGTACGAAGAGTTAGTGAAACGTATTTATGATTTTAAGTTGCCATTTCTTTGTACAGTCGGGTAGTGGCAAAACCCACACGGTGCTGTGAGATATTGGGGAAAGCACTCAATGGCATAGTGTGAATTCTGGGATGACACCCAGCGTCTTTGAATACTTATTCTCAAGGATTCAGAAGGTATTAAAATAGGACTCATGTCGAAGTTCCTTTGTTCCGTATTGTTTTAAATTCCTATGTACCAGATAAAGGCATGTCTATGCATAGCCAAATTTTTGGTTCTTGTCAGCCACTCATATTTCAGTTACGGTTTGGAGAATTTCCTGAACTCTTAATTTATGTCAGAAAAATGGTAAAACACTTTGGAGTTAAGGGGAAATTTTCTAAATACTTGTCTCAGATATTGTGAAATGCTTTCTTTAATTAGTTAACTTGGACTGATTCGTCTGTACCTGGCAGATAAGAGATGATGATAAGAAAGGGGTTTATGTTGATAATTTGAAGGAGGTAGAAGTTGCAACTGCTTGGGATGTGATTCAACAACTTATTCAAGTATATTGTCATCTTCACTGGCTCTTCTCTATTGTTTATTTCTCTCTTGTAGTTGAATTATGTAACTGCTAGTATTTCTGTAGTGCTGCAGGTATTTGGTGAATGTCAATGGCTGTGTTTTGAGTGAAACCTTTGTCACTGTTGTAGTTATGATAATTGCATTGGAGCATATGAGTTATTTATTTCACGTGTTGAAGTGCTTTTGTTATTTGAAATCAGTGCTGAAACTACTGTCCATTCTGTGTTTTGCAGCATTCAGACATTTTTTTTTTCTCTTTTGAAATTAAACATTTGAATTTGCAAAGAAGACCACAAAAAGAAACCATTCTCAGAATTTTTGGAATTTGTTACTGCAAATCAGATGACATTTTGATTTCTTTTTTTAATTTTTGTTACTATTTTTTTTTAAAAAAGGCCAATAATTGTTTTCAAAGTCAATCATTTTGATTGCACCCTTAAATTGTATTTCTGTGCACTGTCTCTGTTGGATCTGTTATTCACTTAGTATGTATGACTGGTGTCATTATTATTGCACCTGTAAATTGTATTTTCTTTGCTCTTTCTCTGTTCAATCTTTCATTCACTTAGTATGTATAGCTGGTGCAATTATTACTTGTGTCAACATGTCATTGGTTAGTTTGTATTAATAATTTAAATAGTCAAATTTAGTTTTCTTTGTATGTTAACTTCTAAAATGTTCATTGGTCTTAGAAATTTTTTGACATTTGTTTGTTTTCCCTTAATAATTTTTGTAACAGAAAGCTTATTAATACTTCGATATTTCAAGATGCAACAAATAGAAAGGTTGCTTTTACTAATTTGAACCATGCAATTAGTCGTTCTCACAGTGTCTTTACATGCATTACTGAAAGTAAGGTGACATACAGGTTCTTCTTTTTCTATTTTCGGATTTTTTTTTTTTGGGTTGAACTTTGTCTATTTCCTAAATATTTAGTATGAAGTTAAAAAAATATCTTTAAATGAGTTTTTATTACCCATGGGAATCTCAAGGTGTAACTCACCATCAGTTTGCCTGGCTTAATCTTGTCGATTTAGCTGGCTCTGAAAGGTAGATGCATATAGAAATGAGTTTGCATTGATTTAAGACTATTATTTGCATTGATTTCAGTTATTTTTGACAAATACTGTGTTTATGTGTGTTTCTACTTTGATCGCAGGGAGAAGAGTTCTGGTGCAGAAAGCGAACGTCTCAAGGAAGCTACCAATATCAATAAGTCTGTTTCAACATTGGGGTGCATTTTCACTACCTTTCACCAACAATTTTCTTGTTAGCGAAATGCTTGACTGTTGAATGATTTTTTTCTTCTTTATTGATTCTTGCACACTTGTGATTATGAACCTTGTTAGTATCTCAAATGGAAAGTCGCTTCATGTTCTGTACCGTGATTCAGAGCTTACATTTTGATTCTGATATACAACTGCTGCTGATTGAAAATAAACCTTAAGAAGCAAATTCTCTCTGTCTCTCTCAAAAATAAACCTTGGGAGGCAAATTGTCTCTCTCTGTCTCTTTATTTTCTTCTTTCTTTTCTTTTGAATAGATAGTATTTGCTGTGGTATGTAATTATTTCTTGCAATCATTTCCTGCTCTTCTGAATTGCGTACTTTCTGAATGATAATTCTGGGGTGTGTGTGTGTGTGTAAACCACTTCTTTTAAACTCAAGTTTAAGAAAGTATAAAATTTTAAAATTTGTTTACTTCGGATTTTTTTGGCAATATCTTGTATCATCCCCAGATCTAGCAAAGAAAGGGTTATCTAACCAATGTGTTATTGTTTTACTTTCAGGATTCAGTGGGGGGGAATTCAAAAACAATCATAGTTGCAAATATTAGTCCATCTAGTTGGTCTGTGAAAGCATCACTCTTTATTAATAGCTTGTCTAACTTATGTATGTAGAATTCTTAGCTTGTCTTTTAGGATCCTTTATAATTCTCAACTATCCTGTCTTTTAGGATCCTTCTTTCACTAATTTGCTTATAGATGAACTTCAATAGTTAATTGAATTAAAATTTCTTGTACTTTCTAACCCGTATGGATATTTTTCACCACCTCGTACTTTTGAAAGTATACATTGAAGTTTCTTTTGAACTCCAAGTTCATGGCAACGTTTTCATTGTTTGTTATTTCTTTTCTATTTGTTTCAACAACCTCTTTCAGCCTCATTTTTGTTTTCCAGTTTAAATGCATTTAATATATGGAAAATGTTTTGGTCCTTTGCAGTTGTTCGTTGGAGACACTTAGTACTTTGAAGTCTGCACAATGTGCTAAATTTATAAAAAAAGCAATGTGTGTGATTTTTAAATGTTTCTTTTGTGACATCAGATAGGGTATCACATTCAAGACTTCAGGTGCAGGGCCACATCTCTGCTTCCTTGCGTAGCTCATCAGTTTTACATTTTATGCATTTTTTCTGTTTCTAAGTCATTAGCAAACATTCTTTCAATCACCATTTCTTATAGAAAGTTGCTTCTAATTTTTTTGTGGGCAATTGTAAATGAAGATGCTTCTGGAGATGTTGTTGCCATGGGGATGGAGATTCAACAGCTTAAGGTATTGTGCTGAATTTGTTTCTTTATGTTACTTTTCATCTTACTATTCTGTAGTTTCATTGACTCTATGAATACACTTTTTCACTTGAGATCTTTTCTAGAAGGCGTACAAATAAATGAGAAACTTTGGGACTTTCTGGTGACTATTAATTTCTCTTTCTCAAGAACTTTTTTTTTTCTTGATGATTTAACATTCAATGAAATGCTGAAGCTGAAGTTCTTTGGATCTAACTTTATTATTTTGAAAATGAGTTTCTACATAATAGATTACTGTTTACTGTGGAAAAATAAAGTGGATAATTTGTGTGTCATCCCCTAAAGAATTAATTGGCAATTTGTTAGATTTATTTATTTATTTATGTTTTGCTTCTGTAAGCATACTTGGTTTTGTAAGTTAAGTTCTTATAGCATTTATGGTGATTTTATTTGCCTATTACATGCTTCAAATGTTCCCTTCAGACAGAAGTATCTCGTTTCTGGGGTTTAGCCAATGGAGGGGCTGAAAGTCTGGTTAACGACACTCTTACAGTAAGCTTTCCAGGATCTCCTCGATCCATTAAGCTTCATGGCTCATTTAGTCCACTTATATCGGATGAAAGGATGTCTTAGGTGAACATAATTTTAGTTCTTTGATTTATAAGAAACAGCTGGTTTACATGTATTGTTTACCAATTTATTTGTTTCACTGTTCTTATTAGAATAAAGATTACAAACTAGCTCTTGTTGGAGATTTCAGGAGGGAAAAGGAGAAAGACATCTCTTTACATGCTTTGGTTGCTGAAAATCAGGCAGCTTTGCAATTGGTATTCCCATAAGAAACTTTTACATTTCATTTAATTGATTTTGTGGCCAAAAATTTTGGGACATTTATTAATCAATGCTACACTATTCCTCTTAAAATAGAAGTGAACAGAAAGAATTGCAAAAGATTAGTTTCTAGGTTCTTTTTAATTGAATGTTAAACCTCTAATCTGATTTTGGCATACAAGTTGTTTTGCATGGTATTTGGAAAATTGTATACATGCAAGGATGCATCTATTATAACTTATATAGATACTGTGATACATAACTTCTCTAAACATTAAATACTTCATTTGAATCAGGCCAAACAAAGAGAGGACGAGATACAGGGCCAGAGGATGAGATTATGGTTCCAGGAAGGAGGAATCAAGAGGCTGGAGGCTGATGCTTGGAAAGATTTCCCCTGAGACACATTTATTGAAAGAGAAGGAGGAGTGTTTGAAGGAAATTGAGGTTCTCAGGACTCAGGTTGATTGGAACCAAGAAGTAACAAGATTTGCCATGGAGAACCTGCAACTGAAAGAGGAAATTAGAAGGCACGTGCCTTCCACACAGTTTTATTATAGTGGTTTCACTGTCATACTAATTATTCTTCATTTGCTTATATAGTTGTAATGATTTTTGGGCCTTTCCTTTGGGCATTGTAATTTTCTGATGCATTGTTAATGGTATATTTTTAACCCACAGATTGAAGTCATTTTATGAAGGCGGTGAACGAGAGATGATGAATCAATGAATCAACAAATCCTGGGTTACAGAATAAAGTATGTCAAAATTGATTTTCGATACTTCTGAACCTAACAGGCTGTTAGGTTCAAAAATGCAGTTGCTAGAAGCACTAGATTGGACACTTATGCATGAATCAGGCTCTTCAGTAGTTCAGGTCCTTTGCTAGCTTTGTTTTTTGTTTTGTGAATTTAAATTAATTAGTGGGAATCATAATGTCGAATTTTGATTGATATGTATTAGAGGGAAAATTCAGTTGCCATGACTGAAGCTTGCACTGATGGTGATTTACTGATCTCTAGCAAGGTAAGTTCATATTTCTTTTTAAATGATTTTTTTATATGTATTTTTATTTTTTTTCCAGTATGGTTAATTTCTGTCGTTCACTTCATATGGTACTGATTGAAAATGACATGATATTGCACCTTTTGCACTTCATTTGCTGTGGCATTTATTGAGTTATGAGTTAATCTGAATGATGGATACTCAGAAGGTTTCTACGTCATGTTCGTCCTCATAAATTCATAATTATAAACTAATTTGTGTTTGATGCAATGTTAAATGGCATTATTTCCCTTTTTTTTTGGTCATCCTTGTTTTCTTGCATTAATATGACATCTAAATAAGAGATTTATCTATGACTTATAAACGACGTATGTCAATACTGTGCATGACATTTAAATTTTCATGCGTGGTTAACTTTTTCAGTTATTCTTTTGTAAAAGTAGTAATCAACGAAATGATGAATTAGAGCAATTGTTCTGCCCTTTTTTATTGGTTTGATGCTTGGAATTCTCACTTGAGGAGAAAGAGAAGCTGGAAAAGTGATTGTAGATCTCTAAACTAATTCAACTGCTAGCATTTTGTTATAATGTTTTGATTCCTGGTTTGGTGAGTGCAGCCGCACTGTCTTATAATACAATTATTATGATTCCTATTATTGCTGTTGCTAATTGTCATTATTATTATTGTTATTACCAGTATATCATTTGATTGTGGTCAGATGTTATCTGCTGGACTTCGGTGTCTTAATGTTAATTTACCAATTTGGGAGGCATGTGAGCGATCTGGTTAAGAAAATTGAGGAGGAGACATGTCCCACCTATGCAAAAGAAGAAACACAACAACTTCAGTTGTCAACAAATGTTGCCCGTGATTAACTTTGACAACCAACTCTAGCTGAAAACCATGGTTGATGCTATTGCTGTGGTCAGTTGGAGGCAGCAGGCTCATCAGACAGCAATTGGGTTGTCCAAAATGCTTGATGAGCTAAGGTTAGAGCTTGAGGCCTTCAATAAGGAAAAGAATGAAGTCAATAAATTGAATGATGAGCTGCAGTTGAAGATCTTAATCGAGAAAAGAGTAGTCTTATAGAATTGTATGATGGAAAGGACATGGAGATGAAAAGAGAAGCTGAGAATCTAGAGCTTCAACTTGCAGAAATGCATGAAGAAAATGAACAATTATTGGGACTGTATGAAAAAGCCATTCAAGAGATGGATGAATTCAAAAGAATGATTTCTTTGAGTGGACAAAACAGAGCTGAGGCAAGCGGAGGGATTTATTGCCCAGAAAAGCTCGTTGAAATTGATGGAGGTAAGCGGCATCTCACGTCTGTTGAACCTGGTCGCCCAGCATTGAATGGGCAGGACATGGGAGAAAATTCCAAGTTTGAAAATCTTATGTCTGGACAGAACATATATATATATATATATATATATATAGTTAAATAAGATCATTAGAATTTGTGTGTGTATTTATATTAACAAATTTAAGTTGAAACATGTCATTTATACATGAAATAAATAATACAAAGATGCAAACATTTGATGTAAGTATGAATCATAGAAATAAAACACCAAACTTCAATGATGCAACGTGTGATATAACCATGAAACTTAAAATTTACATGTGAAAAAATAGCATGATAGATGCAAAAATAATAGTTAAATATGCAATGTTAGACATTAAACATGAGAACAATGTAAACAAACAATAGAGTACTTAATACATATGATAGACGATGTTGTGCATGAAAATGAATATTAAATATGAAAGGGGTAGGAAAATACTAATTTTTTGCACCATTTCTAACATGAAACACGAAATTTAAATATAAAAAAAAATGAAATAAGTAATAATAAAAGTTAAATATGCAACATTAGACATTTAACATGTGTATGATATAAATATGTAATAGGATATATGATATGTGTAACAAATGATATTATACATGAAACGTGAAATACATACATGAAACAGCAGGAAAATAATCATTTTCGGTACTTTTTATAACATGAAATGCCAAACTTCAAATCTGTAAATCTGATGTAAACATGAAATATGAACTTTAAATGTAAAAAAATTACATGAAATATGCAACAATGAAAGATAAATATGTAACGTTTGGACATTAAACATGAGTACAATGTAAACAAGTAATAGGGTACATAAAATCATTGTCACAAGTAACTTTAAAAAGATATTTTGTTCCATCTTAATTATTTAATATAATATGGCATATATTTTTGAAATATTATTATTATGTGGATGTAAGTTTATTTAAGACGGGATCTATAAAAAATACAACTTATTACAATGTGGAGTTTATTTCTAATTATAACTGGTCATCAGTTGGGACCACAAATTTTTATTACTATAAAGAGATTATTCCTATGTAGAGTATTCTTATTTTGAGGTTCTACTGTATTATGGGTGTGTTTGACACACTGTATTGTATTATGTTGTATTGCATTAGCACTGTATTATAACAATGTTGTACAATGTTTGGTGCTGCACTATACTGTATTGATTTTTTTTGTGATTAATTTAATTTAAATATTATATTATATTAATATATTTATATTGTATTAATATATTTAAATTGTATTAATGTTTTATATTATTTATATTATTATTAATTTTAAATTAATATTATTCAAATTTATTCATATTTAAATATTTATTATTAGTTATAATAAATTATAATGTAAAAATAAAAATATAATATTATTGAATAATAAATTATTTATTAATTTAAAATTAATAATTATAATGTAAAAACAAAAAATAAAAAATTTAAATAATATTATATTAAATTAAAAATTATATTTATTTATTTATTTATTATTATTATAATAAAGCAAAGCTAATCCGGCAGTTGTTGCATTAGCCACCCACATTAATCCCTTACAAATTTGTTCCAAATATAAGGTTAATATTATTTTAATGTGAATAATATTTTAATACCCCATAATATAATGTAACAAACATGCCTTATATACACTAATGATCGAGATTTGTCCTTTCGAATAACAAATAAAGTACAGTCAGAACCATTATTGGTTTCTTACCCCTGTCTTGAATAAATAGTATAAGGTAAATATATCAATTGAAAGAGAAGAAAAATCTCTCCTCTCTTTCCATATTTTTGATCCATCAACATCCATTTAATAGCAAATAATTAGCCAAAGCCTGCAAATGCATGCTCTCTAGTCAAGTGTATGCCAACAAATGTCAGTTCAAGTTTTCAGTTTTACTCAAGCAAGCAAATGGGGTGAGTGTGACATCATATAAGAACAAAACATAATCAAATCATGTTAAAAAATTTACAACTTTTGATACCCTTTTTCCTCTTATAGCCTGTGGGCATATCCTTTCCTGCAAAGTGTTTTTCTCACAACTAACAAGGGGAAAAAAAAAAGGTAATAATAATAATAATGATGGGTAAAAGTTACTATGCAGAGTCTTTTTTTTTAACCCCAACAACCACAGCCATCATTTGTTTCCTTCATCACCTCAAAGCATTAAAGTCCAAAAAAAAGAACAAATTTATTACAAAAAATCATAATTGAAGGTTGAGCCTTTTTATGGCGTCGGGAGCCAAATCTATTTACTTGTTGTCAGCAGTGGCAATGGAAACGTAGGTGAAATTGATTTGAGGATTTAGGATCTAAAAAGTTCGATAGTATATTATTGCCTATTGTTTGTGTTTGAGAAGATGAAAATGGCTAGATCGATTTACCATCTTTAGGTATTTTGTTTCACTGTTTTAATTGTTTTGGCTTTTACTTTTATTTATTAATTTGCAAATTACAAACTATTTTTTTGGTGTGGGTACATAGTATACTGATAATATTCCATTTTGTTTAACGACAGAATTGCCCTTTAAAAAAGTCAATTAACAGACAATATTTTAGCATTTGGGGGATTTTAACTAGTTTTAAAACTTGAGGGGATTTACTTAATTTTGATAAGCTGTTGGAGGTATCACTCATTTGCCCAAATTCTAAACAATGACATCTTTTTTAGGAGAGGCCCATAATTTTTTTATTCACTCGATATATATTACATCAATTAGTATATAAACTATAGACCTCAATTAAATTAGAGTAGCATTATTATTATTAATAAGCAAAAGAAAAATATGTACTTCAAATTCTCCCTTTCATCAGAAACATGCTCACGATGTAGCCTAATTTTTCTTTTTTTAATCTATCAATCAAGATCTTTGCCCCGAACACAAACATAATTTGCGTAAAGCCTAATCTATTTTTTTCTTTTTCTTTTTCTTTTTCTTTTTCCCCCTCATTTTGCCGTGAAGAAATTTAAACTTCAAAGTTCTAACTTTTTGTACCACTTTAAAATCTATTTATTAGTAAAATCAATTAATTAGTACTGACATTCACTTCATCTATTTAAGTCCACGATGATTTCAAAATTTTTACGTGCTTGTTCATTTTTTTTTTTTTTTTTTACTTTTCAATTCATTATTACTCATTTTTATATTACATTAGCAAAAAATGGTTAATTAGGACCGCCATGATTGAGACGAGGCTGACGTCTAGCTAGCTAGATTGAAGAATCAAGAGTGTATAATCCGTCTAATCAAAAAATTTCCACAATCACTATCACAGACATGATATATAGCCATAACATCTTCAACAACAAAGCCTTGACAATTTGACAGGAGTTCCTCTATATATATAACACGTGCTTTTTCAATTATTGTTAAATTACTTTCACGTGATCAATTTTTTTGAGACATTAAATGCATCAATCAACCATTTCCTTGTTAAAGGGTTGTTTCAGGAGTCAGGACCACAACTTCTTAGTCGGTTGTTGAAATGTCAGAGTCCTAGAATACAAGATAGTGACGTCTTTCAGACGAGTAACTCGAAAAGTTTCAACACTTTTTTTTTTTTTTTTTTTTTAATTCCTGCTCCAACATCAAGAAGAAGTTTCTATCATGGGGTATTTATTTTGCCCATGATTTTTGTGGTATTTTTTTTTTAAATTGATATTTCATCATGTATTTATAATATACAATCTGGCAATAATTAACTAGCATTTCGTAAGGAAAAAAAAAATAATACAAGTTAGTTCTACTCAATTATACTTAATTAAGGAATAATTTAAATACATAAATATTCGATCCGCTAGTTATTAATAATAATAAATACATTTATTATTATTAAATTTTATTAACTTTATTATTTTAGTTATTATTAATTATTCTTATTATTATTTTTATTAATATTATCATTATTAACATTTATTATATTATTATTATTAAATTTTATTAACTTTAATATTTTAGTTATTATTAAAATAAGCTTCATCAAATTTTATTAAAATAAGCTTCATCAAAGAGTACATAACTAATAAAAATTAGGGACCTAAATGGCAAAAGTAAGAAACATTTGAAAACTAAGTGTCATTTAGGTTTTATTCTATATAAGCTACCGTGAGCTAACATGAACTTATCTTTTAAATCATAATCGTTTTTAAACTACAACTGTCTAATTATAATATCAAAATTAAATATGGCCTCACAAGTATCTATCCATTGAAGCTACAAGTACTTTAGGCGGTAAATAAGAATGATTAAAACTAAGACCAAATTATTAATTTTATCCGCACACACGTAAATTAATTAATAGTTTAATACCATAGTTGATTTAATTACAAGTAGATTAGAAGTAGCATAAGATGTTGATACCATACGTTGTTGATTATTTAATAACATAAGATGTTGATTCATCTGCCTGTATAATAATTAATTATAATGACTAATGAGATTAAATATAGTTTGCTGCATGACGTGGCTAACTTACTGACAATGATAGGTACGAGGACAGGGCATGTGTAACATGGAATAATCTGGGTCCAGCTGCGTACAATTCAAGAGTTGCAGGAGTAACATGCAATACAGGACTGGCACATGTAACACGCAATACAGGACTGGCACATGTAACACGCAATACAGGACTGGCGCGCGTAACACGCACTAGTCTATGGTGATATAAATTGTGGCACCTGGTGAGTGAGCACTACAACGTGTACAAAATAAACAAATCCTAATACATTAAATTAAACTAATGGCTCATCAACTGATGACTTCAGTGCCTGCCTTGACTAGATTGCAGGAACCTAGAAGTTTCATCTCATCACTTGGATCACCCAGCATCAGCAAAAGCAACAGCAATGGCTTCTGTGCATCTCCAATCCAATGCATGTCTGCTACAAAAGTTCGTGACAAGGCAATTAATGATAATAGGCGATCAGCCAATTATCAGCCTTCCATGTGGAGCTATGATTACCTTCAATCTCTGTCAAATGGCTATGTGGTATACTTAATTACTACTATGGTGTTGATTTGATTATTTGGAATCGATGATAAGATGCAGAAGTAAAGCTACAACAAATTAATTATGTTTGTTCCTTTTTTCTTTTTTTCCCCCTTTTGGATAACCTTTGTAGGGAGAATCATGTGCCCAACGGATCGAAAAGCTGAAGGGAGAAGTGAGGTTAATGCTTGACAATTATAAAGAGGTTGACGATTATGTGGATGCGCTACATTGCCTGGAGATTGTTGATAATTTGCAAAGACTTGGAGTATCTTATCACTTTGAGGGCGAAATTAAAAGATTTCTCAATAGTATATACAACAAGAGAAACAGTCGCAGAAGCAGTACTTACCATGCCAAGGAAAATCAAGAAAGTTTATTATATGCCGCATCTCTTGAATTTAGACTCCTAAGACAACATGGTTATGATATACATGCACATGGTACGGCCAAATCCAATGGAAGTTTTTCTTCTTAGTAATGATGTAGTGGTTAGTGATGGTGCTCACCTAGAGCAACAGTATCACGAGTCACTATTTAATAATTAAGTTATTGCTTAAATACTATATACAATATATCGGGTATTACAGAATTCTGTCACGTGTAGTCCAAATACTCATCATATGATAGGCACAGATGCTTACTAGAGATTATCTTCATTTTGTTCTGTATACCTGTAATCAAATAACATTACTCTTCATCACAATAATTTGAAAAGAAATATTCCATTAATGTATTTCTTTGAGCTTGTTGATTTAATATATATGATTCAAATGTGCTGTCGCAGGAACCCTTTCTAGTTTCATGGATGAGAAGGGGAAGTTTAAGTCATGCCTCGGAGACGATATCAAAGGAATTTTAGCATTGTATGAAGCTGCATATCTTTTGGGAGAAGAAGAGAGCACCATCTTCCATGAAGCTATCAATTTCACAACCACACATCTCGAAGAATACGTGAAGAAGCATAATGATGATGATGGATATTTTTCAGCATTAGTGAACCATGCATTGGAACTTCCCTTACACTGGAGGATGGTAAGATTGGAGGCAAGGTGGTTCATTGATGTATATGAAAGAGGAACGGACATGAACCCAGTTTTGGTCGAGCTTGCTAAACTGGACTTTAATTCTGTGCAAGCAGCACACCAAGACGAGCTCAAGTATGTGTCTTGGTGGTGGAGGAAGACGGGACTTGGCGAGTTGCATTTTGCAAGGGACAGGATACTGGAAAATTTCTTCTGGGCTTTGGGGGAGATATGGGAGCCTCAATTTGGATACTGTAGAAGGATGTCCACAAAAGTTAACGCATTAATAACGACCATTGACGATGTTTATGATGTGTATGGTACCTTGGATGAACTTGAACAATTCACAAATGCCGTTGAAAGGTTAGTGCACTACACTTGAATTAGTTATTTTTATTTAAAAAAATATTTTTCAATTAATTATATATATATTTGGATTTGTAATTAATTAATTGATTGATTTCAGATGGGATGTCAATGCGATGGATCAACTTCCATACTATATGAAGCTGTGTTTTCATGTTCTTCATAGTTCAACAAACGAAATGGCTTTTGATACTCTCAAGGATCAAGGAGTTCACGTCGTTCCTTACCTTAAAAAAGCTGTAATTAATTAATTTTTCATTAAATTAATTTTCGTCATACGTTTTCATTAATCTGTTTTAATAAAATATATTGTTAATTTACAGTAGAATAGGTCTATTTACACTCTAAAAAAATAGTATGGACACTCTATGAATACTGTAGACAGTCACTTATCAAATTAACAATATAAACTATTACTTAGAACGCAAAAAAGAAAATCCCAAATATACCCTTAATAAATCTCTCTTTCCCTCTCTCTCTTTTTCTGTTTTTTAGTCTTTCACACCCATGACATCAATAACTTGAAAATTATCCACGGAAGACTTCTAACAGCTTTTATGTCAATTTATGTTTAACATCAGTGAAAGAAAATATTAGTTTTTAACAATTTTTAGTGGGGTGTGTTAGAAGGGTGTCAAAAGCCATATTTTTTTATTTAATTATATTGAAAGTATCCTTAATAGTAGTTTACTTTAAGCATATTTTAGTAATAAATTTTTTTATTAAAACTTTAGTGTTCAAAATATTTTTTAGAATGTAAATAATTTAGTCCTTTACAGTATTATAAAAGTCTATCACAAATTTTAATAAAGTGTAGAATTTCTTACCTGATAGTTTTTAATATGTGTGTATATACACTGCAGTGGGCAGATATGTGCAAATCTTTTTTGTTGGAGGCAAAATGGTACAGCAGCGGATACATACCAACCCTTGATGAATACATAGAGAATGCTTGGGTTTCAGTCTCAGGACCTGTAATTCTACTCCATGCTTATACCTTGATTGCAAATCCAGCAAAAGAGGAGGCCTTGCAATTCTTACAAGAGTACCCCCATATAATTCGTTGGCCATCAATGATTTTTCGACTTGCCAATGACCTGGCAACATCATCGGTACGTACGTACGGTACCTATCGAGGCAAGAGCATACATGCAACAATATAATTAATTAATTAATTAACATGCATCTTATGTATCTCTAATTATCTTCGCTTTTCATTAAATAGTTTGATTACTTTTTAATTTCTTCTCTTGACATATTTTAGGATGAGGTGAAAAGAGGAGATGTTCCTAAGGCAATTCAATGTTACATGCATGAAACTGGAGCTTCAGAAAGCGATGCTCGTCTACACATAAGAGATTTGATCACAGCAGCATGGATGAAGATGAACAATAAAAGAGAAGGAGATGAAAATCCTGATCACTTATTACTGCCCAACAATTTTGTCCAGTTTGCAATGAATCTAGCGAGAATGGCTCAATGCACATACCAAAACGGAGATGGGCATACCGTTCAAGACAATAGTAAAAATCGTGTATTGCCATTACTCATTCACCCCATTAAGTCCTAAGGTTAAGGGTGCAACCAAGAATTGATTAATTAAGCCTACAAATTAAGCACCCTGTTGAATCGAAATTGATTAATTAAGCCTACAAATTATTGAAGCATGCAAATCATCAAAACGACAACGATCGTCATTATTGAAGAGGATCTCCTCAGCGGCTACAAAAATCTTGGAGTCAACTCAGTTTGTAGCTCTCACTTTTGAAAAATTAGCTCCCCTAATTAATATTTTGTAATTTATAGCTTCCTAAAATCACTTTATATTTGTCCTTTGCATCCAAATAAAATGAACACTTTTAAGTTTCTGTTCTCTAGAATGTGAGACTCTCTATTTTTGAATTAATTACCGTCAAATGTATTTTAAACTAATCAGATAAAAGCAAATATATGCATTGGTTTTTTCTTAGAATCTTGCTGTTTCACATGTGATGAATCATTTCATCTGTTTATTTCGAATCCATTAACAAACTTACTTTGAAGCATGACATGAGTGACCAATAAACACAGGACAATCATTTGTAATAAAATATCGGAGCTTGATGTCTTTCATTCATTGCCTACGTAATCTTAAGTTGAGTTATATTACTAACTAAATATCAGGGCGGGAAAATATTTTGCTAAGTGAATTATGAACTTTCGTCCTTCTCAAGCACACCTGGTCCACGTCAATTAAGCATATGTACGTGGTAGGAGTAATTGAAAGTCCAAAAGAATTATTCCAATATATAGAAAGGAATGATTCAATTCTTTGGCCCCAAAAGCAATGAAACCAAACACGCAAAAGGATCAGGACGAAGGATCTACGATCTATCAATATCCACTATAATCTAGGGTAGTAGTGAATAGTGATGAATAATCTTTTTCACTTGTTTTCAACATATGTAACTCGAGTGCTACAACATCTCCTGCAACTCACAAAGATTCATAGAGCTTTCACAATTTCATTAAGCTTTTATATTGTTATATATTTGTTATACAAGCCCAAAATATATAAATTATTCAATCTATGATTTTGGATATTGTTACAGTCCAAGATCCTGGACAAAATCAATTACGAAAGAGTTAAATCAAAGAAATTTTAAGATTTTTTTAGTAGTGGTGTGAAGAGAAATGTGGAAAATAGAAGAGTTTGGTTGTCTTGTCATTTTCTAGTAAAAACATCCCAATTTCAGCGAGCTGCTAACTACTAATAATTGTGAAGTCATAAAATAACAGAATAACATTTTAAAAATTAATATAATATTCACGATTAATCATAATATTACACCAAATTATCCTATTGAAATTCATATGTCAACACATATATGATGGACATAATATTCTTGTTTTTGCTTGACTTAAATTCATGTATGAAAGTTTGTACTTCAAGTTTAGTACCCAATTGATTTTTTCGAACAATAGTTGTTGTTCAAAAACAATTTTCTTTTATTTTCTATTTGCACTTTATTGCATTTTTTTTTCACTAATGCTATGCAGAGTTGCTGACAATTGTAATGAAAATTTTATTATAGAAAGAAATATTAGGAACGTGTGCAGCAACTAATGTGTGCATGGAGCAACTAATGTGTGCATGGAGCAACTAACATGTGCATGTGCAGTAACTAACGTGTGCATGGAGCAACTAACGTGTGCATGTGCAGTAACTGTTGTAATATTCTCTTTATATAGCATTTGTATTCCATTAGGAATAGAAGGAGCAACTTTTGTATTCCGTTAGGAATAGAAGGAGCATATTTAGGAGACTATTTAGAGATTTCGTAGCTATCTTTGATTTTGGGCATAGATGTATATATGAATAACCGTGTAAGATACAAGGGCAATACAGATTTCTTCCCCTCTCACAAACGTTTTCATGGTATCAGAGCCTTGAGCCAAACCTTCTAATAAATCAAAATTTTCCATAGCCGGCGCCGAAGCTAAGCACCATGGCTGAAAGGGAAAAGGAAAACCGAATATGATAGATTCATCTTCACCTTATTATCTTCATCCCTCTGATCATACGGGCATGATTATATCCTCAGTGAAATTAAATGGTGAGAATTATGAAGAGTGGTCAAGCTCGATGCGTAATGCATTTCGGGCAAGAAGAAAACAATCATTTTTGAATGGTAAGATTGAGAAACCTGCCGAAGAAGCTCCTGAAATTGAAGATTGGTGGAGTGCGAATTCAATGCTTGTAGGATGGATATTTACATCTTTTGAACTGCATATTCGTTCAACAATCACCTACTATGATACTGTTAAGGAACTCTGGGATGAATTAAAATTGAGATTCTCAATTGAGAATGGACCACGGGTGCTGCAGTTGCGATTCGATTTGGCCAAATGTAGATAAGATGGGCAGACAGTAGCAGCCTACTTTGGACGTCTCAAGATTCTGTGGGATGAACTTAGCAACTATGTGCAACCTCCTGTCTGCTCTTGCGGGAACTGCACCTGTAATCTGTCAACGCTGTGGGTAAAATAAAGGGAAGAAGAACATGTTCACCAATTCTTGATGGGACTTGATGATACGATTTATGGGACGGTTCGTTCTAATATTATTGCTCAAGAACCTCTTCCCTCACAAAGTCGTGCTTATGCCTTGGTGGTACAAGAAGAAAGACATCAAACCATTACAAGGACACGTGATGTGCGTGTCGAAGCCGTGAGCTTTGCTGTCTAAGCACCCAAGGCACAACAAGGAGCTGCTGCGTCTTTTTCGAATAAAGAAAATGGAGAAAAATCAGTGTGTAAACACTGTGGCAAAACCGGTCATGAGATATCATCTTCCTTTAAGATTATTGGATATCCGGAGTGGTGGACTGCTAATCGTGGAAAGGGTAACACAGGCGGACGAGGGCAGACAAATAATTGTGCTGGGCGTAGTAAATCGCATGCTGCTGTGGCTAACACTGCTCTTATGCCTACTGGTGGAGGATGAAACCAGGCTAGTTCGACTCTGTCAACACAAGATCGAGTTGCCCTTGCAGCTACTCTCACAGATGATCAATGGGCAACTATGGTGAATATGCTTAATTCACAAAATAAGGATGTTTCAAAAGAGAAGCTTTCTGGTAAGTGGATTCTTGATACAGGGGCTTCGAGACATATGACAGGAAGCAGAGAATTAATGACTGATCTGCAAAATATTGGGCTTTCGCCCATAGGTCTTCCAAACGGCACATGCTCTCATGCTCAGTGCGAGGGCACTGTTGAGTTTGGAAACAATTTGAGATTGAATCATGTTCTATATGTACCTGATCTTAATTATAATTTAATTTCTTTGGCTGCTTGATTAACGATTTGCAGTGCCTTGCCACTTTAACTGACAAACTATGTGTGATACAGGACCGCACTATGAGGACTTTGATTGGTGTGGGTGAGCAAAAAGACGAGGTCTATATTTTTTGGAATCTGGCATCAGCAAAGGCGTGTCGTGTCTCTATAAAAGGAAATTATTATCTATGGCATCAACGTTTAGGTCATGCTTCTAATAAGATTATTTCTTAACTTCCTGATGTTAGCAAAATGGAATGTCAGAAATTTCGTGATGAACCATGTGATATTTGTTTTAAAGCAAAACAAACTCGAAATGTTTTTCCTATTAGTATGAATAAAGCCAATGATATGTTTGCTCTAGTGCATTGTGATGTGTGTGGTGCTTATCGTATTCCGTCTTCCTGTGGTGCTCATTATTTTCTTTCCATTGTTGATGATTATTCACGAGGAGTTTGGGTTTATTTGATGGCACATAAATGTGAGGTGGCTCAGCTTTTTAAAAATTTTTGTGCTATGGCCAAGACTCAATTCAATAGGCAAGTTAAAGTGGTACGAAGTGATAACGGTACAGAATTTAAAGTTTTGAATTCTTTTTTTGCTGAAAATGACATTGAATTTCAAGCTTCTTGTGTGGATACGCCTCAACAAAATGGGCGTGTAGAATGGAAACACCGTCATCTTCTCAATGTTGGGCGTGCCTTAAGGTTTCAAGCCAACTTGCCTCTTAATTTTTGAGGAGAATGTATTTTAAGTGCTGCTTATATAATTAATCGCATTCCCACTCCTTTACTTGATGGAAAAACTCCTTATGAATTATTGCATGGTAAGCCTCCTCCGTATGCTCATTTTCATAGCTTTGGGTGTTTGTGCTATGCTCGTTATGTTCCTCGTGACAAGAATAAATTTAATCCTAGAAGTAGGCAGTGTGTATTTGTCGGCTATCCCCATGGAAAGAAAGGTTGGAGAGTCTTTGATTTGGAAACCAATGATTTTTTTGTGTCCCGTGATGTGGTGTTTTTTGAGGATACATTTCCGTATCATGATATCTCATTGGATTGCTCTCCTGCTCATGATCCTTACGTCACACATGATTCTTTACGAGTGCAACATGTTGAGTCTCCTCTTCCTTCACTTGGTGGTAACAGAGACGTTTCTAATGACGCTCAGGAGGAACCGAAGTCTAATGATAGGGGGAGCCCATCCTCCCCTCGTGCAGTGTCTGATTTGTCCTCTGATTAGGGATGGCAAAAATCCCCACGGGGATGGGTACCCTCGGGGATTTTCCCCATTCGGGGAGGGTACGGGGATAATTTTATACCCAATTTTTTTTTCGGGGAGGGGACGGGGAAAATTTTTTACCCAACTTTTTATTCGGGGAGGGGACGGGGATGAGGTGGAATCCCCATCCCCTACCCATTTCCCCATTTTAATTTTTAATTTTATTTTTATTTTTAAAATTACTAATAAATAAATAACAAAATTATAAATATTGTTAAAAATAATAAATATCAAAATAGTTGTATGTTGGGAAAGTGGTCACCCTTTGCCGGGAATTAGTTGAAGAGTATTAATTGAAGTTTTCACCAACTGTTTATTGCTTTGATTATACTGGTAGTAGTTCTTCTACTAGATCTACAGGGGATTCTTATAAGAAAGCAACCAAATGGATGACAGGTTTTAATGATTATGTAAACAATGGAGATTGTGCAGTTGTTGCAGATGAATTAGATTCATATTTGGATGAGAAAGTTATATCTCGGATGGAAGATTTTAATATTTTGAGTTGGTGGAAGACAAATGCTAATAGGTATCCTACATTAGCTCGAATTGCTAGAGATATTTTGGCAATTCCAATTACAACAGTTGCTTCTGAATCAGCTTTTAACACTAGTGGTAGAGTTGTGAGCTCATACCATAACAAACTTCATCCAAGCACATTGGAGGCCTTAATGTGCTGTCAAAGTTGGTTACGAGCTTACAATAGCGGTATGAGTTTATTTTAATATGATTAATTTAAAATCGAAAATAAAAAATGTATTAGACTATTAATTATTCGGGGACCGGGGACCCTCGGGGATCCCCTGTTATTATTCGGGGAGGGGATGGGGATTCTCTCAAGCAATTTTGACGGGGACGGGGAGGGGACGGGGACATATGCAAAACATCGGGGATGGGTATGGGGAGATTGGTCCCCTCCCCTCCCCTCCCCATTGCCATCCCTACCTCTGATTTAGCTGCCCTCCATGAAAGGGGGAGCTCTTCTTTTGATGTTTCACTCTCTTTGCCATCATCAGCTGATGAGAATATTGGTATCTCTGTTCGTTGCAGTACACGGTCAAAAATTCCCAACACTCGTCTGCGTGATTTTGTGTGTCATACAGCTCGAGTTATAGACCCCGCCTCCGTATCCCCTGTACCATTACTGTCCTTAGGTACGCCTTATCCCATAGCTAATTTTATGACTTGTGCTAATTTTTTTGCAAATCATTCTCGTTTCCTAGCGGCTATTACTACTCTTATTGAGCCCACTAGGTATTCTGAGGCTGTAAAAGACCCCCGTTGGCGTGAAGCCATGGCCAAGGAGATTGACGCTCTTGAACAAAATGAGACTTGGACACTAACCAATCTTTCTCCGGGCAAAAAGGCTATTAGTTGCAAATGGGTCTACCGCATCAAGTACCATTCTGATGGCAGTATTGAGAGGTGCAAAGCTCGACTAGTTATCCTTGGTAATAACCAGATTGAAGGGGTGGATTATAATGAGACTTTTGCACCAATTGCTAAAATGGTTTCTGTTCGAACTCTCTTAGCTGTTGCTGTTGCTCGAGATTGGGAGTTACATCAGATGGATGTACATAACGCTTTTCTTCATGGTGACCTTGCTGAGGAAGTGTACATGCAACTTCCTCCCAGTTTTTCAACTACTTTTTCTGGCAAAGTATGTTGTCTTCGTAAATCTTTATATGGTCTTCGTCAAGCCCCTCGTAATTGGTTTGCTAAGCTTGCTGGTGCCTTGAAATCTTTTGGATTTGACCAATCATATGCCGATTACTCTCTTTTTACATTTGCGAGTCATGATATTTCTATTCATGTGCTTGTTTATGTTGATGACTTGATTATTGCGGGGAATAATACTACTGCTATCTCTACGTTTAAAGCCTATTTAAGCCGTTGTTTTCACATGAAGGATTTGGGTGTTCTTAAGTATTTTCTAGGCATCGAGATCTCTCGAGGACCTACTGGCATGTTTTTATCTCAACGCAAATACACGTTGGATATTTTGGCTAAAACCGGTCTTCTTGGTGCAAAACCAGCTTGATCTCCTATTGACCAAAATCATCGTCTTGCTCTTGATGATGGTCCTATGTATTCTGATCCTGTACGGTATCGCAGGCTCATTGGTCGCTTAATTTACTTGACTATTACTCGTCCCGAGCTTTGTTATTCAGTTCATGTTCTGGCTCAATTTATGCAATGTCCTCGTGAGATTTATTTGGAGGCCGCTATTCATGTTTTGCGTTATCTAAAAGGTCATCCAGGTCAAGGTATTTTCTTACTACGGAATAGTGCCCTTCAACTTATTGCCTATTGTGACTCGGATTGGGGCGCTTGTCCTCTTACCCGTCATTCTCTTACTGGTTATTTCATTTTTTTGGGTGGTTCTCCCATTTCCTGGAAGACAAAGAAACAACATACTGTTTCTCGTTCTTCGGCTGAAGCAGAGTATCGATCTATGGCTTTCACTTGTTGTGAATTAACTTGGTTGAAGGCTTTATTAAAGTCCCTTGGTGTTTCGCATTCTTTACCGATGCGTCTTTACTGTGATAGTCAGGCAGCGCTTCATATTGCTGCCAATCCTGTTTTTCATGAGCACACTAAGCACATTGAAATTGATTGCCACTATGCGCGGGACCAAATCCATGCTGGTAATATTGCTGCTTTTCATGTTCGTACTTCAGAGCAACTTGCAGACATTTTCACAAAGGCGCTTGGTCGACACCAGTTTGAGAATATCCTTCGCAAGTTGGGCATTCGTGATCTTTATGCTCCAACTTGAGGGGGAGTATTGGGAACGTGTGCAGCAACTAACGTGTGCATGGAGCAACTAACATGTGCATGTGCAGTAACTAACGTATGCATGGAGCAACTAACGTGTGCATGTGCAGTAACTGTTGTAATATTCTCTTTGTATAGCATTTGTATTCCATTAGGAATAAAAGGAGCAACTTTTGTATTCCATTAGGAATAGAAGGAGCATATTTAGGAGATTATTTAGAGATTTCGTAGCTATCTTTGATTTTGGGCATATATGTATATATGAATAACCGTGTAAGATACAAGGGCAATACAGATTTCTTCCCCTCTCACAAACGTTTTCAAGAAAAATTGGGTATAACACATATGAAGTGAAAAATCAATAATAACACTAGTGAAAAGCATATCTAAGAAAAATTAGACAACTGGACTTACATTTTAAAATAGTACGAGTCTTGACTTATCACATGATGTGATTCATCTCAGTTAATTTATTTTTAAAATCCTTTAATAATAGCAAAATATCAAAATTACTTATTTGTAGGATATGATAAAATTAGGGAATTCGAAACCAAATAAAAGATTCAAGGAGCAGAATTAGAAATTAGAGTTGGCAATAGGTAATTATAAAATAAAAGTTGATCATTTGTAGTAAATCATCTTTTAAATAATAGTTTTGATAAAATTAATAAAGATAATTTTTTTTTATAATACAAGTGTGGATATCAAATCAATTTAATTTCCAACCTATAGTAATATGTATTTATTAAATACTTTAATATTATGTCTTTTAAATTACATCTATCCAATCTAAATACCAAACACAATCTTATCATTATGGAAAGGCTAAACAAAATGAAAATTAAAGTGGCTTACTGGTTTTGATTTGCAAGTTAGGAAGAAGAACCATGGCCGTGCACACACACTAGTCAATATTTAAAATTAGATATTTAAAATGAGAGGAAACATGAATTTTTTTTTAAATCAATAGACATTTTCATAATTTTAGAATGTATTTGGAGAATTTTGATAAAATCCTAAATTTAAAATACTCAATGATTTCTTTAAAAATATTTTAGAAGCCAGTCGAAGCCTGTCGACTGTGCCCCAGTTGGTGCCATATAGTGGACTCCAATTTCAAAAAATCACATGGGCTGCTTCCCGATTATTGAAGCTGTGTTTTCATGTTCTTTACAATTCAACAAATCAAATGATTTTTGATACTCTCAAGAATTAAGGAGTTCATGTCATTTCTTATTTTAAGAAAGTTGAAATTAATTAGTTTTAATTAAATTCATCTTCATTATACGTTTTCATTAATTTGTTTTGGTAGTAAATATTGTTAATTTATAATGGAATGAATTTATTTACACTTTAAAAAATACTTTGGACACTTTAATATTATAGACACTCACTCATTAAATTAAAAATATAAATTATTACTTAATACACTAAAATAAAATCCCAAACACACCCTCAATAAATCTCTCTTTTTCTTTCTCCTTTTGTTCTTTGGTCTCACACTCATGATATCAATAACTTGAAAACTCGCCATGGAAGACTTCTATCAGCTTTCCACAGTTTAAAAACTTTCTTTATCATGCCAATAACTTGCTTTTTTCTTTTTTCTTTTTTCCCCTGACTTTATGCTTTGGGGTTTATTACCTACTATATTAATAGAAAATCTTATTTTCACAAAATTTGTCATCTTCAATGGTATAATTTTAAAGGAATCCTTAATTTTAGTTTCATTTCATAAATTATAGTCATTTTCTAGTAAGAACATTCGAATTCAGTGAACTGTTAACTACTAAATGATTATAAAATTATAAAAGAAAAAAACATAACTTCAATTCAAGTAGTTGCATATTTTATTTCTTGTCATTTACTACATGTCTGAATGTGTAGTGCTAGTTCAATTCAATCAAATAATTAGTAAATTAATTAAAATCACATTTGGAGTCTGATTTAGGATTTTCATTTCTTATTAATTAGGATTTTTATTTCTTATTAATTATGATTTGTCTTCCATATTACAATATTTTTTTAACTTAGTGAAACATGATCGAAGTACCAAATCATTATTGGGCTGTATTTTCATTTTTATTTTCATTATATTTTACCATGCACCACTAGATCGGGTAATGGGAATCGAAATTGTGGTTCCACCCCTATTTGGGAAAAGAAAGTGGGAGACTGATTTCCAATGGATGGTGGAAATTAGTCTCTCATTCTCAAGGATGACGATTTTGCCCCTCAACAAAATCAATGATCTCAATTTTGTCCTCAGTTCAAGGTAAAAAAAGGGAACGCGATCCTGTTGACGAGCTTCCCCATTGTTGTCGGTTATCGATCGTCATAGGCAGCAGTAGTCTCGAGCAGTCGTCACTTTCCGATTTGCTGATGTTGCCAACGACGACGACGACGACGACGATTATTATTATTATTATTACTATTATTACTATTATTATCATTTGTAATATTTATATTATTATATTAATTTTAATTATTATGATTATTAACAATATTTATTAATAATAATAATATTCTAATAATAATAATAATCACAATAATTAAAACACAAAATAATAATTATGACAATAGTTACTTAAGGAACTTTTAGTAATTTGCAACAATCTAACTTATTCTAATTATAATTCTAAGACAAAGTAAACACATTAATGGGAATCCAACTCATTTTGATTCCAATTCTTATAGTTTAAATAAACAACTTATTCTAATTCTCATTCCATGTTATAATTCTAGCTTATTTCGATTATAGCTCATTCCATTTCTATTCCATTCCAATTCTCATTTAGTAAATACATCAATAATCTCCTATATTGGAGGCCAAAATAGCGTAGCAACATTTAGGTATTTAAGTACAATATTCAGATTAATCATAATATTGCACCAAATTATCCCATTGAGATTCATATGTAAATATATATATGATTGACATAATATTCTTGTCTTTGCTTGAATTAGATTCATGTATGAAGTTTTTGATTTCAGATGTTTAGTACCCTTTTTTTTTTTGAACAACAGTTGTTGTTTGAAAAAATATTTTCTTTTATTTTCTATTTGCATTTTTTATTGCATTACTTTCACTAATGTTATGGAGAGTTTCTAACAATTGTAATGAAAATTTAATTCCAGAAGGAAAAACTAGGTACAATACGTATAAAGTGAAAACCAATAACAACACTTGTGAAAAAGCATATCCAAGAAAAGTTAGACAATTCGACTTACATTCTAAAGTAGTATGGATCTTGACTTATCACGTGCTATGATTTATCTCAGTTAATTTATTCTTAAAATCCTTTAGTAATAGCAAAATTTCAAAAATACTCATATGCCGGAAATGAGAATTAGGAATTTTGAAATTACATAAAAGATTCAATGAGCAAAATTAGAAATTAAAGTTAGCAATTGGTAATTATGAAATAAAAGTTGATAGTGTGTAGTAATAATTTTGATAAAATTAATAAAGATAATATAGGTTTTCTTATAATACAATTGTTAAATGAATTCAGTTTAACTTTTAAATTATAATAACAAGTATTTAGTAAATATTTTAATATTGTATCTTTTACATTACAATTTAATTTAACAACAAGACCTTAATTTAATTTATGTTTTAATATTGTCCAATTTAAATACCAAACAAGACCTTTATCATTTGGGAAAAGGCTAAACAACAACGAAACTAAAGTGGTTTACTGGTTTTGATTTGCAAGTTAGGAAGGAGAACCATGGCCATGCACACACACTAGTCAATATTTAAAATTAGATATTTAAAATAAGGGGAAACATGATTTTCGTTAAAATCAATAGAGCAATTTCATAATTTTAAATGTGTTTGGAGAGCTTTCATAAAATCTAACTTTTTGCTTTTGGGGTTATTACCTACTTTATTAATAGAAAATCTTATTTTCATAAAATTGTCATTTTCAATGTACTATAATTTAATTTAAAGAAATCCTCAATTCTAGTTTCATTTTATAAATTTATCCATCTGGTCTCATGTGCCAATTCTTAAAAATTATAAGATTGAAGAAATGTTGGAGAATTAATAAATAAAACACACAAAAACACACTATTTTATTTCTTCAACAACACTCCTCACCAATTACAACTCTTATTTTTCACTCTCTACACCTTAGAGATTTTGCTACTTCACTTGATATTTAAACCGAAGGGGAGATGGGGTATTTATACATGAAACAAACTAATCACAACCATTCATTTATTAAACTAATAAACAAATCCTCACCATCCATTAAAACCTACCACTCACCTATTTCACCAACCACACCTAACACACCTAACACACCTAACACAAATAATTCAAACCTCACCAACCATACCTACTCATGGAACCTTCCATGAGTTGGGCTTGATTTATTCATCTTAGATCAAGTTTATGATCCAACACCTCCCCTTAAACTTGATCCTGTGACACCAAGCAAACTTCTGAATCTTACAAAGTCTTCTTGCTTGAGTGGCTTAGTGAAGATATCAGCTGCTTGATCTTGTGATTTTACATACTTGATTTGCACTTCTTTTCTTGCAATACACTCTCTTATGAAATAATAGCGAGTGTTTATGTGTTTACTTCGATCATGAAAGACTGGATTCTTGGATAGGGCAATTGCTGATTTATTATCAACACAAATCTCGGTTGGCTCTTCTTGTACCAAACTCAACTCTTTCAGCAAATTTCTGAGCCAAATTGCATGACAAACACTTGATGTGGCAGCTACATATTCAACTTCATAGGTGGATAGCGTGACAATTGGTTGCTTCTTTGACATCCATGTGAAAGCAGTATCTCCCTTGAAGAACACAAATCATGTTGTGCTCTTTCGATCATCTACATCTCCACCCCAATCGCTATCGCTATATCCAATAAGCTTGTAGTCATTAGAAAATGAGTATAACAAGCCGAAATTAATTGTACCTTTGATATAGCGAAGGATTCTTTTTGCAGCTTTAAAATGGGTGATCTTTGGATTCTCCATATATCGGCTCACAAGTCCAACAACATAAAGGATATCTGGTCTTGTGCATGTCAAATAACGTAAGCTTCCAACCAAACTTTTAAAGAATGTTGGATCTATATCTTCGCCTTTATCATATTTGGATAACTTGACTCCGCATTCCACTAGCGTGCTTATAGGCTTGCAATCATTCATCTTGAACATTTTGAGAATCTCTTTTGCATAGCTTTCTTGGGAGATAAATATGCCTTCTTCTTTTTGCTTGACTTCAATGCCGAGGTAATATGCCATCAGTCCGATGTCAGTCATCTCGAACTCTTTGATCATCACTCTCTTGAACTCTTCAAACAAGCTTGGATTACTTCCAGTGAAGGTGAGATCATCCACATACAGGCACATAATCAAAATATCTCCATCTTTTTCTTTGACGTAGAGAGCATGTTCATATGGGCATTTGGTGAAGCCTTTCTCTTGAAAATACTTGTCAATTCTGCTATTCCATGCCCTTGGTGCTTGCTTTAACCCGTAAAGAGCTTTCTTCAATCTCAAAACTTTGTCTTCATGTCCTTTCACCACATAGCCTAATGGTTGTTCGATGTAAACTTCTTCTTCAAGGAATCCATTCAAGAAAGCAGACTTCACATCCATTTGAAAAATCTTCCACTTGTTCTGAGCAGCCAAAGAAATAATAAGTCTAATAGTTTCAAGTCGAGCTACAGGAGCAAATACCTCGTCATAGTCTATGCCAGCCTTTTGACTATAGCCTTTTGCAACTAGCCTCGCCTTGTGCCTTTCAATTTCTCCCTTCGCGTTTCTTTTTGTTTTATACACCCATTTGACACCAATCGCCTTGTGACCTTTTGGAAGAGTAGTAAGCTCCCAAGTATCATTCTTCACAATGGCTTTGATTTCTTCATCCATTGCAATTCTCCACTTCTCATCTAGTGCAGCTTCTTGGAAGTTGACTGGCTCACAATCAGCAAAGAGGCAAAAGAGAGTGAGATTGTCATGTCTCTCAGTTACCTCATAGAGATCTTTAAGACTCCTTGTACGTTCTTCGGTTCTTTCATTTAAGAAAGACGGCGGTGAATCTCTGCATGTGGTTGATGCTGGTGAGATAGGTGGAGTGGCAGGCTCTTGTTGTTCATCTACTTGTTTTATCTGTATATGATCATCTTCTTCAATGGTAAAGAAGTTGAAGTCATCCACACCAGAGCCAAAATCCCATTCTCATTCTTCATCAAAAATTACATCTCGACTGATCACGATCTTCCCGTTGTTTGGATTGTAAAGGTTGTATCCTTTGGAGTTGTTGTCATAGCCGATGAAGATGAACTTCTCACTTTTGTCATCCAGCTTGGCTCTACTTTCGTCTGGTACATGTACATGGGCAATGCTTCCGAAAACTCTTAGATGGGTGATGCCGGGTTTTCTTCCACTCCAAGCTTCTTGTGGCGTCTTGCCCCACACGCTTCTTATTGGAGATCGATTGGATAAATAGACTGCACATGCAACTGCTTCAGCCCAAAATTCTTTAGGTAGCCTCTTACTCTTAAGCATGCTTCTTGCCATGTTAAGGATGGTTCTGTTCTTCCTTTCTGCAACACCATTTTGTTGGGGGGATCTTGGAACTGTCAAAGGGTGTCGAATTCCATTTGCTTCACAAAACTCAAAAAATTCTTTGGAAGTGAACTCTCCACCTCGATCAGATCTCATGGCTTTAATCTGGTATCCACTTTCTTTTTCAACTGCAGCTTTAAACTTCTTGAAAGCTTCAAAGACTTCTGATTTTTGCTTCAAAAAATACACCCAAGTTTTTCTTGAAAAATCATCTATGAAGATAAGGAAGTAGTTACTTTTACCAAGGGAGTTTGGCTTGAATGGACCGCACACATCAGTATGAATGAGCTCGAGTGGCTTCTGAGCTCTTGAGTTTGACTCATTTAGAAAGCTCTTTCTGAACTGCTTGCCAAGTAAACATCCTTCACAAAGTTGATCAGGGTGATTGATGTATGGTAAGCCTTTCACCATGTTCTTCTTAGATAGTAGCTCCAGTCCTCCAAAGTTGAGATGCCCATATCGAAGATGCCAAGTCCAGGATTGATCTTTGTGACAGGCTTTGAGACATTTTGCAACATCATTTTGAATATTTAATGGAAACATTCTATTCTTCGACATTTTCACCTTTGTAATTAGATTTCCTTTGTCATCTCTTAGGAAAAGACTATAATCTTTTAAGTGAATATCATAGCCTTTTTCTAAAAGTTAATCTAAACTAAGAATGTTGCTTTTCATATTGGGCACACAGTAAACATTCGAAATTATTTGGTGGCTACCATCTTTTGCACGAAAAAGAATGTTACCTCTACCCTTCACTGGTACTTTTGAATCATCTCCAAAAGCGACACTGCCATTCACAGATTCACTTAGTTGCACGAACATGCTTCTATTTCCACTCATATGATTGCTAGCACATGTGTCAAGATACCATGTATTTTCTTGACCTCCACTTGTGTCATTGCGTGCTAGTAAAAGTGTCATTTTCATCATTTTTCTCTTCAGCATAGTTCACTCTCTCTTCAATTCTGGTGCTTGGAGCTCTGCATTCTGAAGCATAATGCCCAAACTTTTGACAATTATAGCACTGTACTTGGGATTTGTCATACCTCAATCTTGGATTGCCTCTGCCTCGTCCTCTGGTTGAGCTTTCTCCTTTAGCATAATTGGAGTTGTTGTTGTTGAAATTCCAACCTCGTCCATGACCACGACCTCTACCTCGTCCTCGGACATAGTGCCTTATCTCGTTGTCGGAGCTTTCTTCTCTTTTCTTTGGATTGACTTCCATCTTGAGAAGTTGTTCTTCGATTCCTTGCTTCTTTTTTTGTTTTTCTTCATAGGCTTGCAACCTTCCTTGAAGTTGTTCGATCGTCATATCCTCCAGATCTCTTGTTTCTTCAATTGTCACAACAATATGGTCAAACTTCGAGTCTACCGATCGAAGTATCTTTTCAATGATCCTTACCTCTTTTAACTCATCGCCATTTCTTTTTAATTCATTGGAAACGGTTACAACCCGAGTAAAGTAGTCAGAAATTGACTCCGACGCCTTCATGTGTAAGGACTCAAATTCTCCTCGTAATGTTTGGAGACGAACCTTCTTAACTTGCTCCGCTCCTTTGTAAGAGGTCTCTAGTTTCTCTCATGCTTCTTTTGAGGAGGTTGTACCAGCAATTTTTTCAAAAGCATCTTCATCTAATGATTGAAAGATGAGATATTTTGCTTTATTCTCTTTCTTCTTCAAGTCTTTTAAATTCTCCTTCTGCGCCGTAGTTAAAGTGGCTTCATTTTCTGGCACAATAAAGCCTTTCTCCACAACATCCCATACGTCATGTGCGCCCAATAGAGCCTTCATTTTAATACTCCAATTTTCAAACTTACTTCCCTTTAATTGTGGAACTTGAAATGACATCATACCACCGTTTGCCATAACTCACAAATTGAGTGAGAATTTGGAGATTCTGAAAGCACAGATGGATCCGGCACGTCGAAAAACCTTGGGAAGGACTCGAGTCAACTTTTGGTCAACGGTCAACTGTCAACGCTGGTCAACGGTCAACGTCGGTCAACGGTCAACACCGGCTTGGTAGTCTTGGTTCGGTCCGGATTGGTTCAGCTCGAGTTGACTCGGTTCGACTTGATTCGGTTCAACTTGGTCGGCTTGGTTCAGTTCAGCTCAGCTTGGTTCAACTCGGTGAGTCGACTCAGCTTCAGGACAGAAAACTTCCGGCGGCAAGTGTGGGCGCGCTCGGTCTCGGATCGGGATGATTTTTGTGGCGTCACGTTCCTCTCGTCGAGATCTTCGATTTGATATGCTATATGACTATATATATCATCAAGCACTAGCTCTGATACCACTTTGTTGGATAATTAATAAATAAAACACACAAAAACACATTATTTTATTTCTTCAACAACACTTCTCATCAATTACAACTCTTATTTTTCACTCTCTACACCTTAGAGATTTTGCTACTTCACTTGATATTTAAACCAAAGGGGAGAGGGGGTATTTATACATGAAACAAACTAATCACAACCATTCATTTATTAAACTAATAAACAAATCCTTACCATCCATTAAAACCTACCACTCACCGACTTCACCAACCACACCTAACACACCTAACACAAATAATTCAAACCTCACCAACCATACCTACTCATGGAACCTTCCATGAGGTGGGCTTGATTTATTCATCTTGGATCAAGTTTATGATCCAACAGAATTGAGAAAATCAAAACACTTATTCCTTTTGAAAAAAGCTCTCGAAAGACAAATTTAGAATGATATCCACTTAATTTCGTCTTCTTTCAAGGAAATACACATATTAATTTCATTACGAATTTTATTGGAAAATCTATCACATATACCTTTTGTGTCAATTTAGGTTTAATATTACTGAAAGAAAATATTAGAGTTTTAAAAAAAATTTAGCAGGTGTGTTAGAAGGGTGTCAAAAGACATATCATTTTATTTAATTATATTGAAATGTATCCTTAATTGTAAACTAATTTAACTTTAAAGATATTTTAGTAATAAATTTTTATATTAAAATTTGAGTGTTTAAAGTATTGGTTAGAGTGTAAGTAACACCATCCTTTACAATATGGATTTGGATCCTGTCCTAATCTAATATTTCCTAATCTTTATAGGAGACGATTAGATCTATTTTTAACTTTCCTTAACAATTACAAAAAAAATCACGGTCTTGGACTATTTACAATTCTAAACTTACTGTTTTGGATTAATTAGAATTCTAAACTTAACAAACAAATCGATTGCCGTTAAATTTTTTTCCATTTTCTTTAATCGTCTTTTTTCTCTTTTCTTTTTTTATTTCTTTTCTTCAATCGTTATTTTACTTTTTTTTTGGATTCTTCTCAAAGCCCTTTAAGAAAGGCTGCCAAACCTTCAAAAAAAAAAATTTCAATAAGCAAAACTTTTTATTTTAAAAGATTAAGATTGTAACAGACAAAAATTTCTAGTCTAGATATTAAAAACTTGCAAATCAAATGATAAAAGCCTCTTATTAGAGTACACTAACTTTAAAATAAAATAAGATGTCAAAGAAGTATTATAAATTAAACTAAAATTTCCAATAACTAAATTCAAATGTTGTTGTTCCATTCTTGAGAGTCTTGAATTGTATCCAGAATTCCGACACTATTTTGTTGAAGCAACTCTCGGAAACTTGTTTGTTGAGATTGTTGATGAAGTGTCCATGGCATTAGAGCAGGCATATTGTTACCCTGTAATTGCAGTTCTGACTGAGAACGAAAAACAAAGAAGACATAGACTTAGTCATTTGGACACCATATTTAACAATTTGACAAGTTCAAAATATGAGCATCAGACATAAAAATGATAATTGTCTCATCTAATATTAAAGTGTGAACCCACACTCATAATTTTGACATTCATAATTCAAAATGAGCAATGAAAACTAATACTACAAAATGAATATAAATTCTTCAGTTGTTTTATAAATTGAAAAATACTTACAAGGTTGGGATTACGGAAGCTTGTTGATACATAAGGGATTTGGTCGTCCAACCGACTTAATTGGAGTACCTAGATTATAAACCATTATAATATGAATTACAATAATATAAACTGCTTCATTTGACACTTAATAAATGAGCATTGATATTAAAAATAAAATGATTAGTCAAAAGACATATAAAACTCACTTGAGGCTCAGGTTGTGATGGATTATTGGCCTTCTTTTTTCTTTTGATTAAAGCTTTCTCCAAATTGCTCTTAAATCTACGTCTTCCGCGTGATGTTTCTCTCTTCTTTAGTCCTTTGGCTAGGAAAAAATTAGAGTTTTTTGCACTTTCCAGCGTGTCGTTGCTTGTTTGTTCTAGGGAGGAGATAATTCATATTCTTTTTCCTTGTCACCCTCCCTTTCTAATTGTAAAATATTTTCGACCAATTTAGCTAAATTACTTGCATGTAGATACGTTAGATTATCGGCCTTTTCACTCTCAGAAGCTCTATTTGATATCCTGGTGAAAATGGAGCACATAGATCTATATCGACATGTTTGTTGTAATTTTGGATCTGCTTGGATCTCACGTCCATTAATGTCTTGTACACTTTTAAATCTGGCTTGTTTTGTCCACCTTTTAAAGATATATTCGTTGGGGATTGATAAATCAACGGCATCTTCAAACTGATCTTGAAAATCTTCAAATATCTTTTTTGTGTAAACTTCTCTTGCCTGAATCAATATTTTGACAGATATTTTCGTATTAACCAACCGAAAGCATGATTCATATTTTGCTTCTAACTCCTTATATCGCATATCTTTCAACACTCTTTCAAAGTGCATGAAAAATTGTGACACATTATGGTCTGATTTCAAATAATCTTTCAAGCTAGCATGAAAACTTTTGCTAAGTTGAGTACTTTTCATCCCAGCAGACCACACATGTCTAACATATGTAAAAGCCCATTTCTCTTTTAACTTAAATATGCTACTTAGCCAATCATTGGTATGCATATCGTATTCATCAAGCATATTATTCCAAGTAGTAAAGAAATCATATTCTTCCTCTATTTTATCTATCAAATTAGGTAAGACACTTTTCACCCCATTAAAACCGTTAAACACAGACCTTATATGCTTTAATGCATTTTGCATCATATGCCACATACAAAGTTTATGGTATGTGTTTGGCATCACCTGTGAAATAGCCTTTGCCATTGCTGCATCTTGATTAGTGATAATAGTTTTTGGAGCTTTTCCTGACATAGCCTGCAAAAATGTTTCAAACAACCATACAAAGGAATCTGTAGTCTCATCATACATTAAAGAACCCCAAATACAACGGTCTCCCTATGATGATTCAATCCAACAAATACTGCAAATGGTCTACTTGCATTATTAGTTTTGTAAGTTGTGTCAAAACTTACAACATCTCCAAAATGACCATAATCAATTATCATTTTAGCATCAACCCAGAACATATTTGTAATCATTTCTTCATTGTCCAATTATATGGAAGAAAAAAATGATGGATTTTCCATGTCTGATCAGCAAAATATTTTAAGACACTTCCTGCTTCTCTATATGCTAAATTTTTTTTCTTTTCGATCTTAAATAGTTTTTATGATCTGGTTTTGTATATCGAAGAGACTTCCTTCCACCTACTTGCATACCCAGCAACTCAAATGCAA
The DNA here is from genome assembly GCF_022201045.2 of Citrus sinensis. Taxonomy (NCBI): domain Eukaryota; kingdom Viridiplantae; phylum Streptophyta; class Magnoliopsida; order Sapindales; family Rutaceae; genus Citrus; species Citrus sinensis. Next base: position 22,855,534 of record NC_068563.1, read on the forward strand.
ACTTCAATGGAATCTTCGATTGCTCTGTGAAGTCTACTTCAACAGCTTGAGAAAAAGTAATTTTACACTAAGATAGTAACATGTGTGCACACTCTTGCGTTACAAGAAGATGATTATGACTTTCAACAAAATGATTGACAAAAAAATTATTTTTTTCCTATTCAACTTGATTCCCATTTGAGCATGACAACTAGATCTTGTTTGTGCCCTAGCCTTTATTGTCCAATGATCTTGCTTATCTTTACTACAAACAAATATTCTTGATGTCATTTCACCAGTACTCTTAAGTTTAGCATATGATTCTCTTTTAATAAAAAATCCCAATTTTATCTAAATGTCTGAATCTTGTCTATAGAATTATTTAATTGCCACATGTCTAAATCTCCTATAAAGATTAAGAAAAATTAAATTAGGAGAGCGTCCAAATCCTTACAATATTATAAAAATTCATCCCACGCTTTAATAAAGTGCACAATTCCTTACCTTGTAGTTTTTAATATGTGTGTGTGTATATATATACAAACACACACCGCAGTGAGCAGATATGCGCAAATCATTTTTGTTGGAGGCAAAATGGTACAGCAGCGGATACATACCAATCCTTGAAGAGTACATGGACAATGCTTGGATTTCAGTCTCGGGACTTGTAATTCTACTGCATGCTTATACTTTAATTGCCAATCCAGCAACAGAGGAGCCCTTGCAATTCTTAGAAGAGTACCGCAATATGATTCGTTGGCTATCAGTGATTTTTTGACTTGGTAATGATTTGGCAACATCGTCAATACGTACGGTACCTGTCGAAGCAACAGCGTACATGTAACGACATAATTAATTAATTAATTAATGTAACATTCACCTTATATATTTCTAATGGTTCAAGACAACAGTAAAAATTGTGTATTGCAATTCCTTATGTTGGGAAAATTGGTGGGTGCAGCAGATACGTAATTAAAGTGAAATTGAAAAATAATGATTACACATGGACATCAGAATTTACGTGTTTCAACTTTTAATTTACGTTCACGGACGAAGACAAAAAGAAATATTTTATTAGTAAAAAAGAGTTACAAATATTGAAGTGTTTTTTCTCATAACCCAAAACCCCAAAACCCCATTATGAAATGCAAGTTATGCAACTCAAGAGGGGGGTGAATTGAGATTTTAAAATTTATACAATACAATTCGCATAATAATTTAATTTATTGCCTTAATCAAATAAATAATAATAAATTCAATCAAGTACAATATTAAAAGAGTAAGAGAAGAGAAAACAAACACAAGGATTTTTACGTGGTTCAGTTATCCCCGTCTACGTCCACGCCTCCAAGTTCATCCGGCTTGAGCATTTCACTATCCAAGTCTCCCAAGACTTCAAATGTTTACAATTGACTTCTAAGGTGTCAATGGACCTTTACAACAAGAGATTATATCCCCAATCTCTTCACCTCAAGTGTTTCTCACACTTGTACACTCACAATTTGATGAGAAATGAAAATCACAACAATGAAACTTAAGAGTGGATAACAAATTATAGCTCAATGATGATTCAATAAACGATGATTTACAAAATGAAAACTCAGTATATGTTATATGATCTTATTTATGCTTGCATTAGTTCTTAAAATGAAGTTGGAGTTGAGTTTTTATAGTTAAAGCCCGAAAACTAGCCGTTATAGGTAAATTCCCGCACCCAAGCAGTTAGCCACTTGATTTATCCGGCTAGCCGCTCATAAATAGTAATATTACCGTTATTTTGAAATTACTACAATAATACTGTTCACTAAAATTATATTTTAACCCAAAACTTGTTATAATTATACTACGGCCCAAAACGTCATAAAACTTTACAAATAGATCAAATTTCAGAATTTCCTAAAAATAATTGTCTTTCAAAAACTTTTTAAAATTATGATATAGCCCCAAAGATATTATTATTTTGTAAAAAGGTCAATTTTAATAGAATACCCATATTTTTTAAAGTTTTCAAAACCTTTCACTTTAGTCCAAAAATTGAAAATATGAGGTTTTCCTCAGGCGGCTAGCCGCTAACCTCCGCTTCCTCTCTGTCCAATTTTGGATTTCAAGTGTTTAGGTTACATTTGGGTCCTCAAACTTTTATAATTATAGTATGGCTTAAAATGTTTCAAACCCTTACAAATAAGTCCAAATTTGAAATTCAAAATAATATTTATTAAACTCAAAGATTACAAAACTTTTTTATTTTAATCCAAATTATTCAAATCCACAAAACACGTTATCTTATAAATATAAAATCTTTTAGTTTATAAAAAGTAATTAATTAAATTAATCTCTTGAGCTTCTCAAATGTTAAATCATGCATCAATTAAATCATACCGGCTTTACAAGAATTTATTGCACTAATTTTTCCGTTGAGCTCTAAACTTTACTCTTGATTTTGCAGTTGTCCGTTGAGTGTCTTGAGCTTGATTTCACTTGATTCACTTGCATAAATATTACCCTTAAAAATCTAGTGAAAATGTGAAATATAATATTTATTAAATTACTTAATACACATGTTTGTTATCATTAAAATTACATTATGTGTAGCCCTTTAGGCTAACACATTACACCTCTTGGCACTCTTACTTCTCAATTAGATTTAGAATTGAAGAAAATGGGATGATTGAAGAGGGCAAATGAATCCTCTATTTATAGACCAAGTAATGCCCAAAAATCAACAATGGCTGGCATTAAATAATATAAATTTTCACTCAATTTCCACTTTAGTGTCAAAGTCAAAAGTGTTGGGAAAATATGCTCTTTAAAAGCATATGTGTTTATTTATTATAATAAATAATTTTTCTAATTAATAAAATAAATGACGTATTTTATTCAAATATCTTAATTGCAATAATATTTTGATTAAAGTCCATTTAATCATATTATATGTATTTATGTGATCGCCATGTGGATTCACAGAAAAGATAAATACAAGTTATCTTATAATTAAATAAATTTAGTTCGCAATTAATAAATAAAATTGGGCACTTTATTTAGGTATAGACTATAATGAATTCATTGAATGATTTGTTTTAATCATGTATGAATTTATTGATGTAGTACGACTACGTTGAACATGATTACATATGAGATTTAATTAACTTTGTAATAACTGTAAGACTTATTAAATCTCATAGGTATTGATTTTACTGTAATCTTAATCTTGAGTTAATTATGATTGTAATTGTTATTTCATTTGACTTATCAATGGGCACGACACATACTTGTAGTCAAGATTACCCGGTATCTTGGTGGGAGCAATTATGAGTATTTGAGTTATAGATTAACAATACAGAATTTGTACAACACATCTCTTGATGGGTTTTCGGCACTTTATCATAGAATTCTCTGACCAGAGTATGTCAACATATTTAGTATGTTGAAAATGATCATTAGAGAAAACCAGTAAGTATCAAAGAACAAGATTTAATTAAATTGATTGGACAGTTGATATATCGATTTAATTAATGATGTGGTACAAAGAATTGTGCAGTAAAGAAATCAATGTAGCTTGGGATGAATTATTATTTGAACATACAATTATGGAGGTTAATTCCAATCTTATAGTAGAGTAGAGTTCGAATTAAATGATTAGACTTATTTAATTATAGGCTTAATTGTTGTGGCCATTATTGTATGTTCTCTAGTAGACTAATGATCCCCGGATTAGTTCATTTAATTGACTGCACCACAATTGAATTAAGAAGTAAGATAACTAGCTATTTGGGTCAAAAGCCTGAATATATCATTTAGTGAGAGGCTTCATTTAATTTGCTTGTTTGTAAGGGGCCTTATGTTATTTTACAAGGTGGGCCCCTTATAGAAAAAGGTGACTTTTGATTTTTATTATTTGGAGTTTAGGGTTTTCACTAAATAGAGATATATAAAGGCTTATTTTTTCTAAAAAAAGACAAATGCTACATTATACAGATCAGAAAAAAATATTTTTCTCTCTAATTTTGAGAGAAAAATTTTCTCCTCCTAGTTGCTTTTAGTGGTGATAAAGGCACCCACACGTCAAGTGCAGATCAAACTCGAGTCATAACTTGGAAGATTATTTGGTGGCGGATCGTGATCTAACATGAGTGGTGGTGACGAATCGTGATCTGGAAGCTTAAATCACTTCAGCGGAAAAAGCAAAGATTGTTCATCTTCTCATATTTTCAAAGTACGATTTTCAGATTACGGATTCTTATATATTGTATGAGATCGATCCTAAATTTTTTTAAAAAAAAAAAAAATTTCCCCAACAAAAAGTTATGTGCCTTTACTTACTTACGTCTTTCACTTACTCAACAAATTTATCCTAAGAGTCAAAAGTTGCATGCTAGTCACATGCAATTATTTACCACATGCATGCACATGTTCAACGACTTATTCATCCCAATAAGTCCTAAGGCTCAGGTTACAACCAAGAATTAATTAATTAAGCCTACAAATTAAACACCATGTTGAGTCAAACTTGATTAGTTCTTGACAAAAAACCAAGATTATTGAACCATGCAAAACACCAAAATGAGACGATCCTCACAATTGAAGAGGATCTCTCCAGCAGCTAACAAAATCTTGAAGTCAACGTAATTTGTTGCTCTCAGTTATGAATAACTAGAAAATAGAACAGCGCTTCACGCGGCTTTAAAAAAAAATTAGTATTATCTTTTTTTTTCTTTTTTTTATACTTGATCAAACTGATAAAAAATATGAATTGATTTTTTTAAGATGAGGCAGCCTTATAAAAAATAAAAAAATAACTATTAACCAACAATACAAATAAAGAAGCAAAGCAAGATAAAGAATAAAATGAGAGAATATATTATAGAGTGATTTTATTAATTTCAATTGTGTGTGTACAAAACAAAAAGATGAGCTCTCCTTTTATAGTTACATAATCACTCCATGAAATTAATGAAAAATTATGAATCATAATTCCTTGTGAGATAGTGGGAGTTATAGGGAAACTAAATGTTGCTAATGAGAGATAGTTGGGAGACTAAGAGATATATGTTATGAACATCTACATTTATTTTAATAAATTCATAACACTCCCCCTTAGATGTTCATTACAAAGAATATGTCTCATTAAAACCTTTACATAATTGTTATTGTGTAATAACAATAAAATTAATTATGAGAAGATGAAAAATCAAATCTAAAAAAAAAAATCTCTATTTATTAGATAATAGAGAATATACAAAGATGAGAAATGGTGATGCCACATCACCTCCTCAAGTCCTAGCTTTATATATATACTAAAAAATAGAACCGCGCTTCTCACGGTTTTGAAAAAAAAAATTAGTATTATCTTTTTTTCTTACTTTACACTTGATGAAACTAATAAAAAATATGAATTGATTTTTTTTTTAAGATGAGGCAGCCTTATAAAAAAAATTATTAGCCAGCAATATAAATACAGAAGCAACTCAAGATAAAGAATAAAATGATAGAATATATTATATAGTGATTTTATTCATTCCAATTGAATGTGTACAAAAAAAAAAGATGAGCTATCCTTTTATAGTTATATAATCACTCCATGAAATTAATGAAAAATTATGGGTCATAATTTCTTGTGAGATAGTGGGAGTTATAGGGAAGCTAAAGGTTGCTAATGGGAGATAGTGGTGAGACTAAGAGATATATGTTATGAACATCTACATTTATTTTAATAAATTCATAACACTCCCCCTTGGATGTTCATTACAGAGAATATGCCTCATTAAAACCTTTACATAATTGTTATTGTGTAATAACAATAACATTAATTATGAGAAGATGAAAAGCCAAATCTAAAAAAAAAAAATCTCTATTTATTAGATAATAGAGAATATACAAAGATGAGAAATGGTGATGCCACATCACCTCTTCAAGTCCGAGCTCTCTATATATATATAGATAGAGATAGATTAGCTCCCCTAATTAATATCTTGTAATTTATAGCTTTCTGAAATCACTTTATACTTGTCCTTCGCACTAAATAAAATGAACACTTTTAAGTTTCTATCTATAGATTGTGAGACTCTCTTATTGAATTAATTACCGTCAAATGTATTTTAATCCAATCAGATAAAAGCGAATATATGCATTGGTTTTGTCTTAGAATGTCGCTATTTCACATGTGATGAATCATTTCATCTGTTAATTTCGAATTCCATTAACAAACTTTCTTTGAGCCATGAAATGAGTGACCAATATATCACATGAAAATCATTTGTAATAAAGTGATTACAACAAATAGAAAATGACCTTGCATTCATTGGCCCCGCAATCATAACTCCAAGGCTGAGTTATATTACAAACCAACTATGGGGCCCAAAAATTATTTTGCCAGCCAGATGAATTATGAACTTTCGTCGTTGTGGTCCACATCAATTAAGCATGTGTATGTGGTGCGAGTAATTGAAAGTTCAATGAATTATTTCAATATATAGAATGCAATGGTTCAATCCTTTGGCCCCAAAAGCAAAATAACCAAAAATGTAAAAAGATTAGTACGAAAGATCTGTGATCTATCAATATCCACTAGAGTCTGGAGCAGTACTGAATAGTGATGAATAATCATCTTCTTTACTTGCTTTCAACGTATGTGACTTGCTAGTTAATTTAACTGGTAAGATCTCTAGACTTCCTTCGAAAAGCTCTCTCTCTTTTAGAGAGGCTTGAATGGAAGCATTAAGGGGTCGTAAGGACTCATGTAGTCACTCCCGATGAGTGGAAAGTAATCCAAACCAGCAAGCTTTTGGGATTGGTGAGCTGGTGGAGAAAGTTTCGAAAAGCAAAAGGTAGTGTAGAGCGCTAGGGCACGAGCTAAAGCAAGCGAGCTGAAATAACTCACTATCTGCTCTAGCTTTAATTACTATGGACACTGAAGAGCTAATTCGCAAGTGTCAAGCAATAAATATCAAAGAGGAAGACAAAGCCAAAATAACACTGGAGGTGAATTTGGAAAAAAAGAAAGAACAAATGATGGCAGGCTGCTTAATGGGTAAGGTAATGCTCGCAAAGGGAGTAAATAAAGAGGGTCTTAAGGCTGCGTTACAGCAGGTGTGGAGGACTTTCAAAGAAGTCAAAATCGAAAGCGTGGGAAACAACATCTTCATGTTTAAATTTACTGAAGAAGCAGACAAGAAAAGAGTGCTAAAAGGGGGACCATGGCACTTCGACAGGGCGTTGATTGTACTCGCTGAGCCAAAGGGGATTGGGGAAGTCGTAAAACAATCTTTTACTCATACATCCTTTTGGGTGCAGATTCGTAATGTTCCGCTAGCGTGTATGGATAAAGATTTTCTCCGGGACCTGGGTGGGAAGATAGGATCAGTAGAAGAGGTTCAAACTGATGATAATGGAGATTGTATTGGGGAATATGCCAGAATAAGAGTTTCAATTAATATAACACGGCTGTTAGAGAGGATTCTATTTCTAAAGCAAGAAGGTGAAACTGATATCCCAATGCCAGTGGTCTACGAACGTTTGCCGGATTTTTGTTATTGCTGTGGCATTATTGGACATCAATACAAAGAGTGTGGCAAGTACCAAGACCAACCAAGAGGAGATCTACCATATGGGAGTTGGATGAAAGCGATTACGGTAGAGGGCTTCACAAAGAGGAATCAGAACAAGGGAAGGTGGAACTATGGGGCTGGAAAATCGGATGAAAAATCAGCAAGCTCAGAAAATCACAGCTTCTAGCAGCAGCAAGGGCAAAACAAAGAAAACCCGATAGAGGCAAATAGGTCGGTACAAAGTGAGAAGGAAATGGGGCAAACCATGGAGCATGCTAAGAATGATGTGATAGGAGGAGTAGCTGAGCAACAATTAATGCAAGGAGTGATACAGTCAGTGGACAAAGAGCAAAATGACGGCCACAAGCAAGCTGAGAAAAGTGGCAATGCAACAGCCCCAAGGAAAATGGGCACACAAGCGGGAAATGGTATTCCAAAAGAGAGGGAAAAAATGCAAATAAGTCATGAAAAGGAAGCTGGAAAAAATGATGGGCTGAAAGTCTCTCAGCTACAGCCCAATAAGAGGAAGTGGAAGAGATTAATTAGAGAGCTAAGTGAAGGGGGGAAAAATGGAGGTACAAGCTCGGAAAAGGCCAAGGGGGAAAAAACTCGGGCAAAGCCCAAGGAAAAAAACAAAACTCTCTAGCTCAAACAAGCTCGAGACAAAAAATCTGGTGCATGTCTCTTCAACAGCAAGCCTTCAGTTGGGGTGGGAACCGCTGATGCTGGAAGAGGTGGTAGTAATGGAAGCAAACAATATGGAGATATCGGCGGAGGTTGGTGGCCAGCCCCGCCGAAAGCCATGAATATCCTCAGCTGGAATGTTTGGGGTCTGGAGAATCCCCGAGCATTTCAAGGCTTAAGAAAAATCCTCCAATTGCATGGTGCTCAGCTGGTGTTTTTGTGTGAAACAAAGGTATCAACCATGCAAATGAATGTAATTGCAAATAAGCTGAGTTTTGATAACTGCCTTACGGTAAACGGTAATGGAAGAGGAGGCGGAATAACAATGCTCTGGAAGTCAGATATTGAGGTGCAAATCAACTCATACAGCCAGCACTACATCGATGCCGAAACTCAAATGCCAAATGGAAATCAAATGCGAGTTACAGGAGTGTACGGGCACCCGGAAATAAGTCAGAAAAAGCACACTTGGACGCTCCTTAGGCAGCTGGCGGTTTTATCTTCTAGTCCTTGGTTGTGTTGTGGAGACTTTAATGAAATTTTACATCCGGATGAGAAGAGGGCGGCAATAACAGGAATGTGAATTTAATTAATGAGTTCAGAGAAGTCTTGAGAGATTGTGGCTTACAGGATGTCGGGTATCGGGGGTATGCTTTTACTTGGAATAATATAAGATATGGGGAGGGTTTTGTGGAAGAAAGGTTGGACAAATTTGTTTGCTCTAATGCTTGGAGTGACAGATTTGTGGACTGTGCAGCAAGTAACCTGGACACCTGGACTTCGGATCATTGTCCCGTGTTGATGGCTGTTCAAGAGAGAATGGAGGGTATGATCCAAAGGGGTAGACATTCCTCGCGAATCCATTATGAGGATGTGTGGAGCTCGTATGACGTATGCAAATAGATAATTAAGGAGGAATGGGGGCTGTTTAAAAATTGGAGCAGTGAAAATTCAGCCCAATCTTTTCGACAAGCAACAAAAGCTTCGATGGGTAGGCTGTTGGGGTGGAGCAAGATGGAATTTAGAAAGCGTGACAAAAAATTAGAGAAGCTGAAGAATCAGCTGCGGGAGTTAAAACAAAGAAGGATGCAATATGTAGATGGTGAGGAAATTCGGAAGGTGGAGAAGCAAATCCAAAATATTCTCATGGATGAAGAAATCTACTAGAAGCAACGCTCAAGAGCAGATTGGCTCCAAGAGGGGGACAAAAACACAAAATTCTTTCACATCAAAACGACGGCAAGAAGGAAAAAAAAACAGAATTTGGGGGATTGAAGATAATTTCGAGAGATGGATTGAGAAGCCAAATGAAGTAGAGCATGAGTTTTGCAATTATTTCACCAATCTTTTTACATCAACCCAACCGAGCCAAGATCAAATTGCAGCAGCCTTGGAAGGAATAACTCCAAGAGTTTCAGCCAGCATGAATGAGAGTTTGGGGGAACCGTTTACAGCCAATGAAGTCTTGGAAGCTCTGAGTCAAATGTGCCCAACAAAGGCTCTGGGGCCGGATGGTTTGCTAGCCGTGTTTTACCAAAAGCATTGGCATACGGTTAAGGAGGGAGTGCTCACCACTTGTCTGCATATCCTTAATTCACAAGGTACCATAGGCCCTCTAAACCACACTTACATTGCTTTGATACCAAAAATCGAAAAGCCTAGGAAAGTGACAGATTTTAGGCCTATTAGTTTGTGCAATGTCAGCTATAGAATTATAGCTAAAACAGTTGCTAATAGATTTAAGCAAATTCTGCACAAAATCATCTCTCCGTCGCAAAGTGCCTTCATCCCCAATAGGTTGATCACTGACAATATAATAGTTGGCTATGAATGTTTACACAAGATTAGGCATTGTAAAAGCAAGCGAAATGGATTAATTGCATTAAAGCTTGATGTTAGTAAAGCTTATGATAGATTGGAATGGAATTTTTTAGAGCAAAATTTGGAAAAATTAGGCTTCTCGCAGCAATGGATTAGCTTGATTATAAGGTGCATTAGTTCAGTTTCATTTTCAGTGTTAATAAATGGTTCAGTGAAAGGCTTAATTAAACCTCAAAGGGGCTTACGACAAGGATGCCCCCTCTCTCCATATTTGTTTATTACATGTGCAGAGGCCTTTTCATCTTTGTTGCAGCAAGCTGAGCAAAAACGGCTTATTCATGGGCTATCTTTTGGAAACAATTTGAAGATTTCAGACTTTTTTTTTACTAATGACAGCCTGGTCTTCAGTAGAGCCTCCATGGCCGACTGTCAAAACTTGAAGATGATCCTTGAGTATTACTCCACAGCTTCTGGTCAAATTTTTAATTTCGAGAAATCTTCCCTTTTTATCAGTGGCAACGTACAGCAAGATCAAGCTGAGGCAATTGGGAATCTATTTCAGCTCAATATTGTGTCGAGACATGAGAAATATCTAGGCTTGCCGTCTATGATCGGGAGAAAGAGAAGCAGGTTTTTCAATGACATCAAGCTGAAGGTTTCTAATAAGATCTCAAGCTGGTAGCATAAATTCTTTTCCTGCGGAGGGAAAGAAGTCTTAATCAAAGCGGTTGTTCAAGCCATCCCAGCCTACGCAATGAGCATTTTTAAAATTCCGGTGGGTGTTTGTGATGATATTCAAAAGATGGTGGCAAAGTTTTGGTGGGGCTCCAAGAGGGAAGGGAGGAGTATTCACTGGGCGAAGTGGGAAAAAATGAGCCAAGCAAAGTGGTTGGGAGGGATGGGATTCCGTGACTTCTCAAGCTTTAACCGAGCCCTTCTAGCAAAGCAAGGTTGGAGGATTCAGCAATGTCCAGATTCACTGGTGGCAAGGGTCCTGCAAGCCAAATATTTCCAGTCAAAAAATTTCTTGGATGCTAAACTCAGCTCAAACCCCTCATATATTTGGAGAAGCCTTCCGTGGGGAAGGAAAATTATTTGTTTGGGCTCTAGGTGGAGAGTTGGCAATGGTCAGAAAATTCATGTTCATAAGGCTAATTGGATCCCGCAGCCTTCAACTTTCCAGCCAGTGGTTAAGCCATCTTTGCCCCCTGATGTTATGGTCTCGGAATTAATCACTGAGGCAAACTGCTGGGATGAGAAGAGGATTTATGAGCATTTTGACAAAATGGATGCTGATTTAATTACTAAGATTCCCCTGCCTCGAAGACCGAGGGAGGATGAGCTGATTTGGCATTATGGAAAAAATGCCCAGTTCTCGGTTATAAGTGGATACCAGACAGCTCTCCAAATAAAATTTCCAACCATGCCTTCAAGCTCAGTGGCTTCCAAAAATGAGTGGAATATTATTTGGTCCCTTGCTTTGCCTCAAAAGATCAGAATTTTTGCCTGGAGAGCAGCCAAAAACCAACTCCCCTCAGCTGAGAATCTGTGGAGGAAAAAAATAATCTAGGATCCCACTTGCCAAGTTTGTAAAATGGGAACGGAAAATGTCTTTCATGCTTTAGTGGCCTGCAAATCGGCTGAGAAGATGTGGAAGCTAATCCATTTTGAGGATGACATTCATGCAGCTCACAATCAAGACATTCTAAGCATGCTGCATGCTATCAAAAGAATGAGAAGCAGAGACGACCTGGAGCTGTTGGTAACAATTTTTTGGGTTAAATGGAATGCTAGAAATCAGGTGATTTTCAAAGGGAAAAGGGAAAACCCCCAGATCATGGTAGCTAAAGCTGAAGCTTTGATTGCTGCTTATAAGAGGGTGCATTCTCCAGCTGAGGCCTGCAACGAAACAGAGTAGAGGGCACCTCCCCAGACATGGAATCCCCCTCAAGATGGCTTTGTAAAAGTAAACACTGATGCAGCTATCAGCTTTGAAAAGAACATTGTAGGGCCGGGGGCAGTAATCAGAGATGTTTTGGGGCATGTTACAGCAGTTGCTATCAAGGTTTCTAAGTTTCATGGAGATGTTTCTTATGCGGAAGCAGAAGCCATGCAATGGGGTATGTTAGTGGCGAGAGATGCCAAAATGAAAGTTGTCATCATGGAATCAGATTCTCAAGGTGTGATAAATTTAGTTAACAACAAGTAGGGCAGCAGATCCGAGATCTATTGGGTTGTGTTAGAAATTCAGAAACTAGCGGAAAACTTTGAACGTGTTAGCATTAAGTACACGCCTAGATCTTGTAATGTTATTGCCCACTCTTTAGCTAAGTTAGCTTTAGAGAAGTGCGAGACTGTTGTGTGGAAGGGTTCATACCCTTCACAAGTGATGTATCTCTTTTCTTCATTAATTTAATGGAAATCTCTTTTAAAAAAAAAACGTATGTGACTTGATTGCTTCAACACCTCGTGCAGCTCATGAAGATTCATAGAGGTTTCACAGTTTCATTAAGCTTGTATATTACTTCTTTTTTTTTTTAGAAATTCTGTTATACAGAAATTGTTATTGATATTACATTAGACATTACAATTAATATTTACAATTATACTATACAACTATGACCACTGCCATATATTGTTACACTGAAACACTAGTTCAAATACTTTAAATCCTCTATAATATTAAAGAGATGTTTACTCCACTTACATTTCGTAAGAGATAGGTAGTCTTTACTCACTTAGTTGATAATTAAGGGAGTACTGAAACTAATTTTCATAAAGCTCTTATGAAGGCTCGAATCCTAGCACTCACCGTTGTAAGTGTAAGACTTCTTCCATTAGACCAAAGGCTCATTGGTTGTATTTTGTTACATTGCTATGTCCACATGAAATAAAAAAAATAAGGGTGTCTGCATTAAAAAATGACTATATATATATATATATATATGGTGTGGAGAAAAATGTTAAACGACAGAAATTTTTAGTTTTTTATAGTGGTGTGGAGAAAAATGTGAAAAAAAAAGAGGAGTTTGATGAAAGTATAGATGATTTATAATTATTTTCTAGTAAGAGCATCCCAATAGGAGTGAGCTACTAACTAGTAAATAACTGTGAAATCATAAATAAATAAAAAGAAAGAAATCCAATGCAAAAAATAGTTGTAAACATTTCATTTCTTGTCATTTACTACATGTCTAAATGTGTGTTGTGAGTTCAATTCAATTGGATAATTAGTAAATTAATTAAAGTCATAGTATCTCAGTCAGGACTTTTTAAAAAAATTAATTATGATATATCTTCCATATTACATTTTTTTTAACACAATGATGTATGATTGACGTATCAAATCATTATTGGGCCATATTTTCATTTTTATTTTTATTATCTTTTACCATGTACCCACCTCATCCCCATAAAAATTAATATATATAGTCTCCTATACCACAGGCCAAAATAGCATAGCAACATTTTAGAGATTAATTATAATATTCATGATTAATTACAATATGATGTCAGATTATCTTATTGAGATTCATATGTCAACACATACATAAATAACATAATGAGGGATGTAATTAGGATTTTGATTGAGTTAGGGTACATTTAATTATTTAGGTGCGTCACTGTAAGTGTGGTAAGCTCTTATTTGGGGAACTATGTTGTGAAGCCCACAACCTCCAATTGGGAGCTTGACACGTGCACAATCGTGCTTCTTATGGAATGCGACTACGTGCATCTGATTAACACCCTATTTAAAATATAATACACTGACAAAAATTTAGATAACAATATATAACATTGCAACTATATATTCATTGATAATAAATTTATTTGTTTAAATTGGTCTTGTGAAAGACTCGACCAGATTTTATGTGTTGAAAAAAACGTATGATAGTTTTGTTATTAATATAATTGAAAATATATTTTCCAATATAGAAAACTAAGCTATTACTTAATTTGTTCTTAAAAGCTTTTAATAGTAACAAAAATATTCATATAGTGCAACATAAAGAGCAAAAATATGAATACATGCTAAAAGTAGGAAGTTTAAAACTAGATAAAAGATTATTCCAAAAATTGAAAATTAGAACTAACTACACTCACAATTTATTGATCAATGTTTAAAGACTAAATAATTAATAGAAATCATTTCTAGTTTTGAGCACTCGAATGAAATCCACCATTGACATTGTGATAAACAAATAAAGAAAGTGTGTTTTTGATTTAAAGTATTGGAAAGAACCCATAAAAAAAATTTAAGTGAATTTCTTTTGTTTTTTTATTTTTTAATTCATCTTAATAATCTATTGTCTTTTGTTTTTATATAATTTTCTTAATATGTTAATAGTTGATCAAATTATTTAGAATTAAAAATTTAATATAGGGGCAGAATGAATTTTTTAAAATTAATTAGGACATTTTCATAATTTTATAATTCGATTGGGGCACTTTCTTAAATAGAATACTTTTGTTTATGATTATTAAAAAAAGAAAGAAAAGAAATCCAAGCGCAACTTGTCCTATACTGGATGCGTCCCTACATTTTCGTTGTTGTTTGACTTTTTATTTTTTGAAGTCTGTTATACATAGATATTACTGACATTACATCAGACATTACAATTAATATTTACAATCATACTATATAACTGGGACCACCACCATACATTGACACACTGAAGTATATGCCCAGATATTTTAAACCCTCTCTAATATTCGAGGGGTGCCTGCTCCACTCACATTTCGTAAGGGAGAGACTGTCTCCACTCAATTAATTGATAATTGAGGAAGAACTGAAACTAACCTCTATAATGCTCTTATGGAGGCTCGAACTCTAGCACTCAACATTATAAGTGCAATGCTTCTCCCATTGGACAAAAGGCCCATTGGTTCGTTGCTGTTTGACTTAGATTCATGTGTGAAGGCTTTTACTTCACATGTGAAGTACCCAATTTATTTTTTTTTCGAGCAACAGTTGTTCAAAAAAATATTTTCTTTTACTCTTTATTTGCATTTTTATTGCATTTCTTTCCCTACTGCTATGCAGAGTTGCTAACAATTGTAATGGAAATTCTATTATAGAAAGAAAAATTGGTACAACACATCTGAAGTGAAAACCAATAATAACACTCAGTGAAAAGCACATTCAAGAAAAAATAAACAACTAAACTTGCATTATAAAATAGTATGGGTCTTACCTTATCACGCGGTGTGATTTATCGCACTTAATTTATCTTAAAATTCTTTATTAATAGCAAAATATAAAAAATACTTATATGCAGGATGTAATAAAATTAATAATTTTAAGATCAAATAAAAGATTCAAAGAGAAAAATTAGAAATTGGAGTTAGCAATAGATAATTATGACATAACAGTTGAAAATGGAGTCAATGGAACATTTTCATAAATTTAAAATGTATTCGGAGAACTTTGATAAAATCCTAAACTTGAAAAACCTCAAGGATTTTTTTTTTAATCTTTAAAAGTATTTTAGAAGTCAGTTGGAGCCTGTCGGCTGTGCCAGCTGGTGCTATACGGTGGGCTGCAATTTGAATAAATCACATGGGTTGTCTAATCAGTCGGTGCCGGCTTTTGTTTTTGCATTATTAAAACATTTTATATTTTTCTTTGCTTACGGGTTGACGGAGCGCCGACAATTTTACGTCAGTCAACATTCTTTGAGATTCAATCAATTTCATTTAAGGGACCTTGCTACGTTACAGACTCTGTATGTAACGTAGCAAATGAGGAGCATCCACGCGTTGCAGGAGAGAGGAAAAATTGTTGGAATTTAGCTGATACAAGACTAATTTCTATTGAGCTGTTACATACAGAATCTGTAAGGTAGTTTTGTCCTCATTTAAGTATCAGGAAGACCAAAAGAAAGACGAGAATGAAGTATCTGAGAAGACAGGGAAACAAAAAGCCAACAAAAGAGAGAGAAGAGGAACCACTGCTTAAATTGTAGTTTTTTTGTCTTTCTCTAACAATCAATATATATGGGTGGTTAGATTTTGATATTTTTTAATCTAATAGATGAAAATAATTTTAACAAAAAACAAGGTACGGGTGCAATAGTTATTTACAAAAAAATTTATTTTGAATCACATATTACTTATGTTTTCAAATAAGTCCTCATTAATTTTTTATAACTAAATCATTTTGTTAACCATCTCTTTTATATCTCTTTTAAAATTTTTAAAAATTTTTACTATATTTTTATAAATATCTAAATAATTATCATATTTATAAAAATTTATAAATTCTAAATATATATTTACATTTACATTTATAATTTTTTGTCTCTCT
The DNA here is from genome assembly GCF_022201045.2 of Citrus sinensis. Lineage (NCBI taxonomy): Eukaryota > Viridiplantae > Streptophyta > Magnoliopsida > Sapindales > Rutaceae > Citrus > Citrus sinensis. The sequence continues at coordinate 22,871,869 of NC_068563.1, forward strand.
TAAGATATAAACTATATTTTTTTTCTTTTATATAATTCAAGATGCTAAATTTAGATAAGAGATATTATATGTGATAAATATATTATGACTCTAATAAATTACTAGAAACATGGTATAATGAATAAATCATTAGAACCTCTAATAATTTCACAAAATATAAAACTAATAAATTTTCACATTCTAGCTATACACAAAGAGGATTTTCGTATGAAAGATTGAAATCCTTTGATTTGATCAATGATTCAGACATGAGGAAAAATAATCAATTAAATTAAATTTCACTATATTTATCAAATAAATTAGGAAACCCAAATTTATCTATAAATGATCTAAAAAACAAATGAAATATTAAATATTAAAATTTTCAATGAAGAAAACATACAACAAATTTTAATAAAGTTAAACAATTAATAAAAGACTTCAACATTAGAGATCATGATACATTAAAGTAAAAAATTATTAATATAATAAATAAAAACTCAACAAATATAAGATTAAACAAGTTGTAGATTCAATTAGATAAAATAGAAACTTGGTACTAAATTTGTTATAAATATAAATAAAAAAACTTCAAAAAAATTTAAACTTATTGACTTTTTTATAATTATATACTTTTTTGAGGATTTAAAAATTGATATTGTTTGTTACAGCTGATGTAAGATAAGCTTTGCCTAGCATTGGACTCCATATATCATAAAATCACATGGGTTATTTAATATTTTTATTTAATTAGTTGATCGTATTATATCACAATAATTTATTTTAAAATCTTTGATATTATCATTATCCGTACCCATACGATTGTAAAATATTTTATACTATTGAAATATCTTGAGGGTTGTGATATTTCCACCCCATAAATTTTATTAACCCACCCTAATTTTAAAAAATTATTAAGACAAGTGCACATTATTTTAAAAAAATTAAAATTAAGAAGAAATTTAAAAATTTAAACAATTAAATCCATATTCATTAATTATTTTTTTAATGAGACTGTTTTTTTATTATATTTGATCAATAAGATTGTTTTAACACAAATTACTATAATTATTCTAACCTCATAAGGTAAAAGTACTAAAAACATCTAAAAATTTACTCTAACTTTAATAAATTTTTATACAATTTTTTTATATTTTAATGATGTATAAGTAGTACTTTTTTCTTATGATTATTAATATTCCACTGAACTAATGAGATGTAATTAGGACGATTGGAGTATTGACAATTATTAAATTTTATATAAAACATAAAGCTAAATGTCTAAACAATTAGTTACAATAATGTATATTTCTTAGGGTAATTTGGTTATTTCATATTATAAGGGTAAATTAGTTAAATCAAACTTATCTTAAAGCAACCTTAAATTGTTAAAAACTGTTAAAAGACAAAGTAAGAAAAAAATATTATGAGAATTACTTTGACTTAAATAAGTTTTTCTGCAAAATTTTTTTATATTTTAATGATATATAAGTAGTACTTTTTTAGTATGATTATTAATATTCCACTAAACTAACGAGATGTAATTAGGATATCTGGAGTATTAAAAATTATTAAATTTTATATAAAACATATTAGATTATAAACCTAAATGGGAGCCTCTATGTTACATTGAATGTACCATACACAACCAACAAGAACCACACAAATTGTGAGACCCATATAATTGTGTGGTTCTTGTTAGTTGTGTATGGTACATTCAATGTAACATAGCAAAATTCTTTATATAAAATTTGTGATGGCATCATTATTTAGGGTTTACCCACGTTACGACGGTTTTGTCTTTCATGGTGCGGCACTGTAAATTTTCAGAAAACCCCTTCCACTCATTTTTATTTAAATTTTTTTCATAAATATTAAGCTAATTTCCACCTGCATCCATAGGTACTTTTCAATGAGCACTTTACACTATTTAATATTATTTTTATTTTATGTTGCACCGGTATCACAATACTCTCTCTTTTCTATTTTGAGATTGAAGAATTGTCATGTTTAATTTAGAACCTTAAACTCTTTTTTTTTAATATTAGGATTTTTTTAAAATCTACTATCAAATTTCGTTTAATACTTTATATTCTTTTTATCATAATTTTTTTTTCATAAATATTATATTTAGTACTTTTCACTTGCATGTATAACAAAATATGTAATCCCAACAACTCTATTACAAAAAATATTATAATTTTTCTTACTCTTATTTTAATCATGTTATTTATTTCCAGTATTATTATTTTAGGGGTGCATTTGGTTCGTCATTATTTGTTGTATTAGGTTGTATTGTATTATTTTCATATAGATTGCATCAAACTATAATTTAGTAAAAAGTCTTATCCATCATAGATAGTAATAAATATTTTTAATAATATAATGTCAGTCCATACCATATAAAAATATTTCAGCACCCATTTGGAGATGATGAATTATTATTTGCAAAGAAAATTAAAGGATTAAATAACATAATAAAAATAAAAGTATGAAAAATTACAATATCTTTTGTAATGGAGTTATTGGGGTTACATAATTTAATGTGAATGTAAGAAAAAATACCACAATATTTATAAAAAATTAAAACAAAAAGAGTGTAAAAGTGTTAAATGAAATTTGATAGTGAATGTATATAAAAAAATTGATATTTAAAATATTTAATTAAAAAGGAGCGTAAGATTTTAAATTAAAGATGCTAATGACTCAATTTGAAAATAGTAAAGAGATAAATAAATACGATATAGTATAAAGTGCTAAGAAAAATGTATCTATGGATGCAGGCAGAAATAAATTTAATACTTTTGAAGCAAATGTAAAATAAAAATAAGTGGAGAGTTTACATAAAAATTTATCACAAAAGACAAAAAAAGTTAAATGGTATCACTGTTGAAGATAACTGGACCCATTGTTTATACAAAATGTTTTTGCTTTATTGAAATATCATGATATTTTTTATCTTGCCAATAATAGAGAGGTCCCCACTATTGTAGACAAATATTAATTACTATAAGGATTTTATTATGTTACATGTAATGTAATATACACAATTCATAAGAATCACGCAATTATATGGGTCTCATAATTTATGTGGTTCTTATGAATTGTGTATGTTACGTTACATATAACATAAGGACTCTCTTATTATAATATTATTATATGCCAGCCAAATATGCCAGCCAAATATGCCAGATATGGAAAGTATTCAATCAATCGCATCAATACACTAGCACTAGACTCCAAATTCAATAAATCACGTAGTTCCATAAAATTGGGCAGCCACTCATTTGATTCCGCAATTAGAAGGATATCTTTCAAAATCATATCCACCATAATTTTTTTTAGGGCATGGCCATGTGCAGCAGATAGATTGAAAATGAATCTTAACTACAAACGTAAGTAATCAATAATAAAAAATTTATTATAACTTTATAAAAAAGTGCTTTATTTTATAATAATTTTAATATAATTAATTTTTTTAAAGTTGTATTTAGCACATTATATTATATTATGTTAGAACTGTATTATAATAATATTGTGTATAATAATATAATTAATTTTATTTTATATTAGTTGTATTTAATATTATATTGTACTATTTTAATTTTATAATTAATTTAAATAATATATTTAGAAAATAATATTTATTATTAGTTATATTAACTTGTAAAATAATAATTAATTTATATATTAATTATTAAAATATAATTAAATAATATATTATTTAGTTATATTTTTAATATAATAAAAATAAAAATTAAAATAATAAATTTATTAATTTGTATCAATAATTATAATGTAAAAATAAAAGAAAATAAAAATTAATATTATAAAAAAATTAAAAATTATATTTATTTATTATTATTTAAAAAAATGCTAATGCATTAGCATGGCCCCTTAATCCATTAAACTTTCATTCCAAACATAGCATACAAATTTTTAAGTAATTCAAAATAACAATAAAAATGGTTAAAGATTTCAGATTCTCTTGTGACTAATTATACCTGATCCTTTTGAGATTATTGGCACGTGGTGATTATCAAATTAAATGGTCATGATTTGTTTGGTAAAATATGTTATTGTTATTTTTGTGAGTTTAAAAAATAGAGTATATGTATTTCGTAAAGTTTATTATTAAATTATTGTTTCATTTTATAACATAATTAATAAAATAGACATAGGTTTAAATTATATTTATTTTTTTGAGAAAAATTTAATAAATTTTCTGGATATATTTTTTCTTTTAATATTGTTATGACCTAAATTTTAAAAATGTGTGATGGTTCATTTAGTGAAATACTTTTAAAAAGCAATCCTACCAATTTTAAAAGTTATTATCAAAATGAAATCTTATGAAATAAGCAGTTTTTTTATTAAAAAAAAATACACTAACAAATCAGAAAAATCTAACTATTTCTTTCTTTCTTTTCATACTTGAAAATAACACTGAAAAAAAAAAAATAACTAAGACATGAATTAACAGGAGACAGGGAAACCAAGAGAGATGTAATAGAGGAAAGGGATGATGGTCCTGAGTGATGGTTGTGCTGGTGGGGTGCAATGTGTCAGAATTCAAGTTCTCTTTTTCTTGTCTTTTTTTTTAAAAAAATAGTTTTCTATCTTATTCAACTTTTTTGTTCAGTTCCACAATGCCTCTCCTTACCTCAAATCAGGAGAGGATATGATTCATTAGTTAATCCCACAGATCACATGTTAGGAAAAAATTAAATTGTTGTTAGACTATAAATAAAATAATCATGGTAAGAATTCTTTCTATTCATATGTATTTATTAGTTGCCGTTATTTATATAAATTTTAATTTAATAATATTCCAAATTTATTTATATGAAATGACAAGGTATAATATGATTCGACCAGTGATTTTAGTAATGTGAATATCATGTAGCTAAGTTGCATTAGCTGTAGGACAAATCTGTGGTACCACTGTTGTATGGTACCACAGATGGATCCAACCATTGGATCTAGTTCACAGTTGTCACTAGAGCTAGATCCAATGGTTGGATCCAGCTGTGGTACCATACAACTGTGGCACCATAGCTGGATCCTTAGCTGTAATTAAAGTCCGAAATCCAACGAATGAGAAACATTGTAAGTACAAAAAAAAAAGTAATTATTAATATAATAATACTACACATCTTAAATTTTTTATCTTAAAAAATTATCCCAAATGATGTGGTATTTATCAATTGGTTGGTGAGATAATACAATTAATTCACTAAGATCCTGTAAAGAATTATCAACCACTCAATTAATACCACATAATTTAGGATAATTTTTTAAAATAAAAAATTTAAGATGTGTAACATTATTGTTACTAATATTATGTTTACTTTAAAATATTTAATGTATTTTTTAATGACATGACAACTTATATGTCAGACAATCACTCATTGACTGAACTTGAAAAAATGATTAAGAATAAAAGTAATTAACGTCATACAGATAACATTAAATAATTGTGATCCGGAGGTCGATTTTTTAGTTCGGTTCAGATTTTTAGTTTCGGTTCTTTTAAGCTAAAAACCAAATGTTAAATGTTGAACCAAACCAAATGGTTCGGTTTAATTTTCGGATCAAAAGTTACAAAACCTAAACTGAACCGCTAATATTGTTTGGATTTCTGTCCTATATAAAATTTTAGTATATCTCAATGTTTAGGAAATGTTTACATAGAGAAATTTTGTTATAGCCTAACGTTTTTTTGTAAATTTTTCAAAAAGGTCTTTGATCGAAAGTCAATAAGGAAAAATTTCATCGAATTCCTAATTTTTTTTGTTAAATTATATTATGGCGTAGAAGTTTATTTCATTTTATTTATGTTGTGGGCGAAAAGTTTTGATATTAAAAACAGTGATGATGATTTTGAAAATTCTTCATTTTAGTCTAAAATTGTTGCAATTTTGTTTTCTTTTTGCGAATACAAATTTGTAAATTATTTTATTTTTATTTTTGTTTATTATACATTGATTATAGTAGATCTTGTGTGCAGATTAAGCTGAATCGAAAAACTAATTTGTTAATATGAACTGTTTAGCAAATTATCATAAAAAAAGAAAATCGAACGGAGCCAAACTATCAGTTCTGGTTCGATTTTTATTTTCCTTGAAGATCGAATGATATTTTTTTTTAACTTTGGACATTTTTATTTTTCTTAAAGATCGAACGGTTTTTTTTTTTAAAAAAAAAACTTTAGACTGAAACTAAACTAAAGTCGAAGGCTTATCCCAAAACAAAATTGAATCGAACTGAACTGAACTGAACCAAATCGATGCCTACCCTAGTTGAGCTATAGCGGTTGGTGTAGCAACAAAGTAATCCCAACTGAGAAATCGTAATATTACTATTTAGATTTTATCCAATTGATGTGAGCGTTATTGAAGTCGCGACATGTGAATTATTAGTATATTTTTTGTTTGAGAATGACGTGTGAATAATTTGATTGTAAAGTGTCGCATTTCTTTACAAAGAACATGAACAGTACAAATCACAGTATAAGTCTATATAATATGTTTCTTGTTAATGGCTAATTCACTGAGCCAAAAAAAAAAACATCATCCACTCTACATATCTACCAAAAGAATGGATCTCATGAATTACTTATCCTTAAAGATATCATACAATTCTCCACCAAAACCAAAGTTCACATATTACAATCACATCAACGAACAAAATATCCCATTCCGTTCTTCTCAAAAGCCAAAAATATGTGCACCCATACAATCTTTAATGGGAACAAATTCATCCTACAACACCAAATCCGCGCCATCATTGTTTACAAACATTATTGATCGTCCTCTTCATCCTTCTGTTGATCCAAAGCATGTCTTCACCGGAAACTTTGCTCCGGTGGACGAGCTTGGCCCGACTGAGTGCCCGGTGGTTGATGGCAAGCTTCCGGACTCTCTAACCGGCACGTACATCCGAAACGGACCAAACCCACAGCACATGCCCCGTGGCCCTCTCCACTTCTTTGAAGGTGATGGCATGCTTCACTCAATGCAATTATCTAAAGGGCGTGCAATTTACAGTAGCCGCTATGTCAAGACTTACAAGTACAAGCTCGAGAGAGATGCCGGTGGCCAAATTTTCCCCAACGTCTTCTCAGGATTTTATGGGCTTGTGGATATGGTTCAATGTGTTGCATCGACAGCAAGAGTGTTGATGGGTCACGTAAATCTCAAGAAAGGATTTGGTTTGGCCAATACAAGTCTTGCTTTCTTTTCGTCTAAGCTTCTTGCTCTTGGTGAGTCCGATTTGCCCTACATTATAAAATGTACTCGAGAAGGCGACATTGAGACTTTAGGGAGATGGGATTTTGATGAAGAATTATTTGCAAGCATGACTGCGCATCCAAAGACAGACATGACCACAAAGGAGACTTTTGCTTTCAAATTTAGCCCCTTTTTTTCCCCTCATCTTACATTCTCCCGTTTTGATGCAAATGGTGTTAAGCAAAAGGATGTGCCTATATTGTCCATAAATCGACCAACTTTCATCCATGATTTTGCTATAACCAAGAGGTTCGCTATTTTCTCAGAGACACAATTAGCCGTTTCAGCAGCAAATGTGATGTTGGGAAAAGGCATGCCGACGGTTTTTGATCCGGAAAAAGTCCCAAGAATTGGGATCATATTGAAGTATGCAACAAGTGATGCCGAGATGAAGTGGTTTAATGTTCCGGGGTTTAATGCAATGCATGTCTTCAATGCTTGGGAAAATGGAGAGGATGAGGTTGTTCTTATTGCGACAAATGCTACATCCATAGAAAATCTTTTTCTCAAAGTAGACATGGTCCATATCTCGTTGGAGAAGGTGAGAATCAACTTGAGAACAGGAAATGTTTCTAGAAATATTTTATCAGCAAGAAATTTGGAGTTGGGATCCATAAATTCTTCCTATATTGGAAAGAAAAATCGCTATGTTTTTGTAGGAGTGGGTAAAGAAATTCCGAAAATGCAAGGAGTTGTGAAGATTGATCTAGAAAAGGAAATTGAAGTCTCAAGAAGATTTTACGGACCCGGTTGCTTTGGAGGGGAGCCATTATTTGTGCCAAGGAATGGGGATCATGTTGATGCTGCTGATGAAGATGATGGATTTGTAGTGACTTATATTCATGATGAGAATTATGGGGAATCAAAATTTCTTGTAATGGATGCCAAATCACCAAATCTAGACATTGTAGCAGCTGTTAAATTGCCTAGGCGGGTTCCATATGGGTTTCATGGCCTATTTGTTCATGAGGAGAATCACTCAAACCAAAAGAGTTTATGAATCTTTCAAATTATGCTCGATTAATTATTTTATCATTATTATTTCAAAGTTTTAATAGACAAATATTCTCACTATTATAATTTTTAATAACTCACGTGTGTGTACACGCGCACTTGTACATACACACACAATATTAAATAATTGAATACATCAATTAATACTTCAACTAAGTATCTAAATTTAATAAATATAACATTATTGGCTTTTTAAGAGGTGTTAGAAAAGTTTGTAAAATAGAAACTCTAGCTTGGGTTCATTGCAGGCTGCAATGGCCTACAGCCCACATTGCCTCTCAATCCTCCACTTTAATTTATTGAAAATTATTGAATAATATATCTCGGACATGCAGACTCACAGTCACATACATGATTATTTATGATGACAAAAACAAAAATTCTGAAATTTATTACTAATGCTATTAAATGTGAAAGAGAAAAAACACAAAATAATGCAAATAGCATTTTCTCAACAAAAATATTAATATTATACTTTTCTTTCAATAAAACAGGGACCATATTGCCTTTATTTGAACTAAAGCATGGCACTAGAAAAGCATAGAACCTGCTGAATTATTAACATAACCAAAGAAAAGACTACAAATTGAACGTTTCTGAAAGAAGAAATTGAAGGCACATTCTGATTAATTGAGTAGCATAAGCCGAGCCGGATACACAAAACCATGACCAACAAAGAGTGCACATGCAACAGTGGAGATTGATGTTGATTGAGCTAAAGAACTCAGTGCTCAACTTGTACATATGTGTAACATCTTTCTCTTGTACACCATACACTGAATCACAAGTTTGAGAAGACTTTCGGAATCCAACCGTACATTTCGTAATAAACAATTCAAAGAAATACATTATGAATGTTTCATAAATAAAGGTTAAATGCTCCTTTAGTCTTTGAATTTAAATTAATTACTCTACTAGTCCCTATAATTTTAAATACTACCCAAAATGCAAACTCTTGTTATACACGCATTTTCATTAAAATCCACTTTACCACTTTCCATTTTTCTCCCGTTCCAAGTTAGTTTTGCTTAAATTTTAACATATATAGACAAAAAATTATTGTTCATTATTAAAAATAAGATCCAACCACTATAGAAGTAACAATATGGATGTTTTGAATAATTTACGAAAATATAGAGATTGTCTGAGTAATTAGTTTTAACTCTAAATGCCAAAAGACAATTTACCCACGGTATAAAATCATGCATAAATGTATAAACAAATGCTACATTGCAATGGTGGGCTTTCAGCTCAGAGACTATGAGGACAAGAGCAAGGATCAAAGCCAATTCGAGAAGCATATTTGTTGCAGGCCATATCTTTTATTCCTGTATTCCCTTTATTGCTTAATAGAAACTTTGTGTGATCTATGTTATGAATTCAATAAACCATCACCTATGTACAGTGAAATTTCCATGTAAGAGGCCACATTTTAAAGCCGATATCTAAAACTAAAAAATACCACATATCCGTCCTCTTTCAATTTTATTTGTACCAGGTAATTTGTCCAAACCATTGGGACTAATAGAGAATTTACCCGAGTTTATAAAATCGTGCGATAAATAATAAAGAAATGCTGTAATGGGGGAATACTTACCTACAAATTTGCGGCTTTCAGCCAGAGACAGTAAGGAGAAGCGAAAGGATCAAGATGAAACATACAGATTTTAAATTCAACGAGCCGGCTTAATTATGAATGAAACGGAGTATGCCTAATCAATGCAAGGCATCGTATGAAAATTAATCTATTTTATATTGCTTTCCCATCAACAACCGTTTTGTATTTCCATTTGACAAGTAAATTTCTTTATAAAATTTTTCTTATTCTTTGATAGTAAATTCTCTAGTTCAAGGTAAACAAAAGTCCAACTAATTATTCAATACTAGTCATAACGGTAGTCAGTTTTTATGCCTTCTAGCGACTAAAACAGCAATGGCGACCTAACTCCGGTTGTGAATTGTCCTTCCACTTGGTCAGACTTGAACCTGACAATCAGATGAAGATACCCTTGATAAAGATGCCCTAAAAACGCCCTAGATGTGTTCTTGTTAAAGATGAAATCTAAGGGAAAGTGTTAATTTATAATAATGATAAATTTATTAGTTATCACCACCACAACCACAACTAAAGTCGAAAGTACCACCACATCTACATGTCGTATCTAAAACTCTTCTAAAGTATACTGTCAATTTCAATTTCTTCAAATATATACTTATTCCAACTTCAGATGTTTAATTAAATCACAAACAAAATTTCCTATCCTTTTTCTAAATCCTTGATTATTTGATTACCAATGCCTAATAAAAGGATAAGTACCTAATAAAAGGATCAGAACTTAACAGCACTAAATCATACACAAAATAAATTGAAAGATGACCAAAAAAAAAAAAAAATTTGTTGCAATCTTCTCACTTTAAAATATATTCTCGTATGGTAGACTTGTCAACACTTATCTCATCATGCGTCTTAAAAAAAATTGTTATAATCTTAAATCTACTAGGATTCTGGATATAAATAATACATAATACCGCCTAGCATTTTGGTAAATATTAGTTCAGAAATCTGCTACTTGTAATAGGGAGATTGTGAGCTTTTTTCTTACTAAAATCAATAAATATCACTTGTCGAACAATATAATAGGAGACTTTTTTGTTATTTGCTTGAATATTTTCTCATAATAAATATATATTTTGTATTCCTAAGAAAAATTATCGAGCAAATAACTCATTTACCCTTTCTTTTCTTTAAATTTTTTGGTGTCGGAGGTTTTTTTGATACCATAAAAACAATAAAAAGTAAGTGGTATATATTAATTTCAATAAAGAAAAATTAACAATCTCTACTTTAATATTCATAGAGATATACGTGCAACGATTTAACTTGATCATCATTGCACTCTAATGGAACTTTTTATTATTGTCAATAGCTTCAACAAAGTGATTTCTAATACATGTTAACAAAAATGTCATCATATCTCATGGATCAGCAAGCAAGCCAGACGCACCCTCCTTTTGTTTACATTTTTGGGGCAATGCAATATGCTTTGGGCACTCAGTTTCGATCCTAAAATTCCAGCCATTGGGCCTTGACGGTCAACAGTATAACTCGTGCTCTCACAAGTCACAACATCTGAGGGTGAATTCGAGCTTCCTTACCGACTCATTTAAATTTGTTATCTCAAAAATATAGATTCGAATCAGAATTATCTCTAAATATATATAAGGGTAGATAGATTTCTTAATAAATACTCGACAGACTTATGTATTGTATCCATAATCCAATTATCTCTTCATCAAAGAAGTGTTTGCCCCTAAATTATCCTTCCATATTGTTCGTAAACTCTACCATCTCCTTCTTTATTGCCTCTTGATCTTCTCTTTTCCTAGTATACTGTATATCTATATTGAACATAAACACAAAAAAAAAAAAAAAAAATTATCCATAACTGTTTTTAAATAAAAGCTTTAGGCAGATGATTTTTAATAAGTTTTAAAAAAAAGTATGAAACAATTTTGATAAAATAATTGTCGGAACAAAATCTCCAATGCTTTCAAACAGAAAAATTATCAAACCTTATGTTGTTTTAATAAATCATATTTTCAACGTATGAATATAATAAAACACAAAACTAAGGTAAACTCCATAAGCCGGCAAAAATATTAACAATATCCATATCAGAGTCAAAAGCAAGTCAATGTAGTGGGTCTTGGTCAAAGAGGACATGACACGTTGATAAATTTTGACGGATGACAAAATTGTAGTGTTTCAGTGGCAGGATATACGTGATTAAAACTATGATTGGTATTATTATTTTTTAGTACTTGTTAGAATTATACGGATATATTGTACTCTCAACTTTATTAGGATTCTAAATGCATTTAATTGTAGTATAATTAAAAAATTCCTAGAACACTAAGGTCTCCTTTGGGATTGTTTTTGGAATGCTTAAAAGTAATTTTGAAAAGTTAAAAGTTAATTTTAGTGTCTAGTAAAATTTTTCAGAAATTGCTTTTAATAAAATTATCCCATCTTATAGCATATTTTAAAAAACAGGTAAGGAGTAACTTTTCAAAATCTAATTTTGAGAATTAGTTTTATATTTAATATAATTTAATATATATCCTCATATATATTATAAAAATCCAAAATTATTCTTATTAATTAAGAAATAAAATAACTAAATTTTAAGATATTATTATTATTACTAATTATATTGAGATAACAAATTAAAAAATAAAATTAATAATATAAAATATTTATTTTAGTTATCAAATACTATATATACACAATAAAATATATTTTGTGCACATATTTATAAATATGTAAGATAAATTTTATTTAACACTATATCCAATTCAGTCATTTACATTTTTACAGTAGTTTAACAATAATATTTATTGAACATATACAACTACTTTTAAAACTCACAACACTTTTGAGAATAAGCTTTACCAAACGTTTAATTAATTCTTTTCACAGTTGATTATTTCTACAGTAGTTTAACAATAATATTTATTGAACATATACAACTACTTTTAAAACTCACAACACTTTTGAGAATAAGCTTTACCAAACGTTTAATTAATTCTTTTCACAGTTGATTATTTCTATAGCAAAGCTCACAACAATTATTTTAAGAGCGGCAATATTATCAAACTGGCTCTAATTTAAAAATCTACTCCTAACTCATTTATTAAATTACATTAAAAATTATTATCTTTTACCATAGCATCCCACCTCATCCCAATCAATATATATAGGCCTTGTTTGGAATTGAGGTGCTGTAACTTTTAAATTATAGTTGCTGTGAAAAAACTATAATTATGAAATAAAAATTAATATTATGTAGTAAATATAATTTTGACAAAATTAGTAAACATATAGTAAATTTTTCATTGTACAAGTATAAAATCAAATCAACTTAACTTCTAAATTATAGCAGTTAATGTTTACCAAATATTTTAGTACTGTAACTTTTAAGTTGCAGCTGTCCCACCTTAATCCGAAAGAGGCTAATAGTGTCTTAAAATTGAACCTTAGCATTTCTTTCCAAGACCAGAGGCCAAAATAGCAGGGCAACATTTTGGAGATTTAAGTGAAATATTCAAGATTAATCATAATATTACACAAAATTAACTCATTGAAATTCATATGTCAACACATACATGATAAACATAATATTCTTGTTTTTGCTTGACTTAGAATCATGTTTGAAAGTTTTTACTTCAAATTGTAGTACCCAATTTATTTTACAAATAACAGTTGTTGTTCAAAAAAAAAAATTTCTTTTGCTATTTGCATTTTAATCGCATTTCTTTCACTAACTTATGCAGAGTTGCTAACAATTGTAGTGAAAATTTTATTATGGAAATAAAAATTGGGTGCAACACATATGAAGTGAAAACCAATAAAAACAGTAGTGACAAGAATATTTAAGAAAAAATTAGACATCTACACTTACATTCTAAAATAGTATGGGCCTTGAATTATACACGGTTGATTTATATCAAATTGTTCTTAGAATCTTTTAATAATAGTAAAATGTCAAAAATACTCGTATGCAGGACATGATAATATTAGGGATTTTGAAATCAGATAAAACACTTAATGAGTAGAATTAGAAATTAGAGTTAGCAATTAGTAATTATCAAATAAAAGTTAATAGTGTGTAATAAATACGATTTTTAAATAATGATTTGGATAAAATTAATAAAGATAATATATGGTTCTTATAATATAAGTGTAGAATCAAATTAATTTAACTTTTAAATTACAATAACAAATGTTTACTTTACACTTTAATATTGTATCTTTAAACTACAAGTATCAAACTTAAATATCAAACAGAATCTGAACATTTGGGGATAGATTATGAAAGGCTAAACAAAATGGAAACGAAAGTGGTTTACAGGTTTTGATATGTAAGTTAGGAATAAGAACCGTGGCCAAGCACACACACTAGTCCACTCCTCACTGCCCAGGAGCCATTATTTAAAATTATATATCTAAAGTTTTTGTAAACTCCACTCCTTATTGCCCATGAGCCATTATTTAAAAGTTATATATTTACAGTTGTTGTAAACTTATGAACTTTCACAATTCAGAAAAAAAAAATTCCCACATGAAAAGTTTAAGTCATCTAGCTACCCATTGAACAAATATAAATAGAGGTGATTAGTTTGTAAATTCATTAACAACAAAAAGCTTATTAATATTAAGCTATTGATAAAGTATTTGAAGTAATTTGTTTAGTTAAAAATTTTTCTATTATCTATTTATTTCATAACACATTATTAGCACGATAGCTAATTTGAGGTGGACATTTTAATTTTTACTGCTTGTATTATTTATGCTTTATTATTATTTTTATATTGTTAATTTATTATGTTATTAATTTAATTGTTTATTTTTTATAATAATTTTAATGACTTGTTTTATAATACCACTTATATTGTTATTATTCTATTAATATGTTTTTATTATGTTAATATGGCTTGCTCAATATATTTGCTTATAGGCTGGTTTAACCATCTATGAATAATATTGTTGTAGTCTGAAGTTTACAGTACAAATGAGGTGATAAGAACTTGAAATTCTAGCCTCATTAAGTCAAAACCTAAAGTTCTGAGTTATAATTTTAAAAATTAGAACATGAAGTTCTAAATACATGCATGAGGTTTCTACATATTTCATAATTATTTTGTTTTGTTTATATTTATATTGAAATACTTTTGTTTCCTTTGATTATTAATAAAGTTTTGAAAAATAACAAATCTCACAATCTATAAATCCTCACTCTTGAAGTTTCTGAAAGAAACTACCTTTATTGGGTGTTGAAATTAAAAAATGCACTTGCAAGCTATGGGACTAGAAGACACTATAACAAAAAGAAATAAAACATCAGGGAAAATCAAAGGCCATGATTTTCCTTCACTATCATTTACATAAGAGCCTAAAAGCTTAATATCTTATAGTGAAGGATTCATTAACTTTGTGGAATAACCTCAAGAATATATTCGACCACCACAAGGACATTTCCCTTCCAAAACCTAAACATGAGTGGCTGAACTTGGGTTTACAAGATTATGCAAGAGTCTCTAACTACAACTCTATTGTGTTCCCCATCACCTCAAAACTGATATTGTGTAGGGAAAATTTGTTGATAAAGATATACTTGAGAAGACACTCTCTACTTTTCATGCATTAAATGTTGTCCTACAACAACACTATCGGGAGCGTCCATACACCAAATGTTGTAAGCTAATAACAACTTTTTTAATGGTTGAACAAAACAATAAGCTCATTATGAAAAATCATGAATTACGTCCATCTAGTTTTCAACCATCCATAGAAGTGAATGTTAACACAAGTACCAATAGTGGATGAATTGAGAAGGCAAAGGAGGCCTTGGTACCCTTGTGGTGGTCACAAGCATTCAGGACAACGGAATAACGGAAATGGATGCCATTAAAAGTGCTTATATATAAGAGACCTAATAAATACAATGATGTAGAAAAGAATAATGCTAGATACAATAATGAAGAAATTTTTTATCGATGTGGAAGAAAAGGACATTGGTCACGTACCTATGGTATGAAAAATGTTTAGAAAACCTCTACCAAGCATCCAAGAAAGGAAAAAAATCGAGGCTAATTTAGTTGATAAATCAGATCTTGTTGATTTGACTCATCTTAATGTATATGATTTCTTTAAGGACACTTAAGGGAAAAGTGATCGCTTAATTGATGATAGAAATGTCCACATTAATTAAGCTCTCGTTACTATACCATAATTGTCAAGCTATTAATATGTTAATTTTTGTACTTTTTTGTAGTTTCACAAGATGTACTTAATATTCATATCTAATCCTGATGTCTAGCATGAATTTTTATTTAATTTAAGGTTATGGATTTTAGACAGAGATGATCTATTTTGGAAAAAGAAAGGTGGGAATGTATCTTGGCTAAGATTACATCCATATACATTATTTTTCAAGGTAAAAATATTGCTTGGAGATAAAATTACTTAAAATAAAAGTAAATATTATATATGGTGCTGCAGACTTGATAGAAGGCTCCAGAAGAGCTGTATTATTATTAGCAAATATAACAAAACTAATAATCCAAAATGCTTTATAGTCAGCAAGATTTGAAAAAAAATTGTTGAACTTCAAAGATATCCACCGAAATGATAAATCATATTGAGTCTTTAAATTAAAATAATTTGGAACGTCTTTGCATTACTAAAATGTCTAAAGAAAGAAGTACATATTAGAAAAGCTCTCAACGTTGTCATTAGGATTGTATTACACAATCATAAATGTGATTGAAAGCTACACAGTGATGAACTAGAAGTTCATAAATCCAAAAATATTTATATTGTGTTATTATCGCCTTGGACACTCAGGATCTACAATTATGTGTAGAATAATCGAAAATTCTCATGGATATCTATTAAAGAACCAAAAGATTCTACTATCTAATGAAATTGTTTGTACCGTATGCTCAAAAGAAAAATTTATAGTTAGACCATCCCTTTCTAAAGGTAGTAAAAAATTTCTATCATTTTTACAAAAAATTCAAGGAGATATATATGGACCAATCTATCAATCTAGTGCATCATTTCATTACTTTATAGTTTTGATTGATGCATTTGCACAGTAGTCACATGTTTGTTTATTGTCCATGCACAATGTTGCATTTTCAAGAGTGCTTGCACAAATTATAAGATTGAGGGAACAATTTTTAGATTATTCAATTAAATCGTACATCTAGATAATGCTAGTGAGTTTACATCTAAGACATTTGATAATTACTCCACATTAGTAAGTATTGATGTTGAACATCTGGTTCCACATGTATATAAACAAAATAAATTGGTAGAATCATTTATTAAATAGTTACAGATAATTGTAACAACTTTACTTATACAAAATACCAATATCTGCATGGGGTCATGTTGTTTTACATGTTACAACATTAGTCTGTCTAAGACTCATTGCTTATCATTGATATTCTCTATCATAGCAAGGCTTAACAATAAAACCCACCCAGCCCCAATTCGAATGGATCCGCCAATGTGGACAAGGTAAAACATGGCTCGTGTTTACAAATAAAATGGTTCTAGGTCTTGATTTTCAATACCCATATATTTTTGGGCATAGGTTCAAGCATGGCACCAAAAAGCTAAAACTTAGATCCATACCTTTTTTTTAATAAGTAAATCAAACAAATACAAAAAAGAAATATAAATAAAACCAAAACAATAACATTGCCCAAAATGAAACCTTAAATCCAGTTAAACAACAAGTCGCACCTTCAACTCTCCAGGACTCCAAGCTAGTAGCCATTGCCCACCATTGCACCGCACCTTCACGAACCTCCACATGATGCATCATTTCTTTTCACTTCTTAATTGTTGGCCTTAATGTGCGGCTTCGCTCCATCCTCCATCTTAATTGACACAACTTACAAAGCACAGCCTATGGCCCTCATTCGCGCAGCCGACTTTGCCGCATCATAGCCACAGTCTCCACCATCAAAATCAATTTAATATCTGAAGATTGTAATAATTAAAAAAAAAAGATTATTTATGTCTCTTGTGCAAATTGGATTAATTCAGGGAGTCCACTATAAGTTTATCTATAAATTCGTTAATTTAGAAATTTTGGGTATTTTGCTCCACTACTTATAGCAACCTTTTAAAGTCAATAGACTCGATACAAATGCATTGAAATCATTATTCTTTAATTATTGATAAACTTAAATATGAAAAAAAGAAAAAAAAAGAAATAATACAATTGATTCTCTTGCTTTCAGTTTCTAGTTAATGGACAGATAATTATTAACTAACTTGATTATCTTTTTAATCGAATTCGCAAAACACTCAAAAAAAGGTTTGCATTAATTAATAATTTACTTTTTTCATAGTAGACCTCAAATTTGTATTAATTAATAACTTTTATACATGTTAGCTCATTTCTAATATTGCATACGATTCTTCATTAGATTGATTTTCATTATATTCTTTTTAATTTGTCATTTATATAATATTGATTCTGTACCGTTATAGGTTTTTCCTTTTTAGTTCATTTCTTATCTGGGTGGGTGAAGCTTGGATTAAAAACTCGTGTTGAGGAGGTGTCGGGCTTGACTTGGATTGTATATGGAAAAATCATGCATGAACCCATGTCCGGACAGTTGTTGTATAAATTCGGGCCGGTCTTCGGCAAGTCAAAACCCCTTAGACCTAGTGTTTTGCCAACACTAATCACAGCTTATACTTGGTCAATAACATGACATTTCTCATTTATGCACTCTTGGTTGTGTTGTGAATGTTCCTATATTACTTCCTCAGTGCATCAAGTTGGGATCTCAAAGCCTTTTGGGGATTTAGTTAGTTTTAATTCACCTTCAATTATTAGATATTTTGAATCATTGACAAGTGATCTTTTGACTGCATGTTTTTGTAGATTGTCACTTTAATGAGATAATTTTTTCATCATTGGGGAATGCAAAGCCTCGCAAAGTAAGACATAAATTTCCTTAAAAGTTTTCACTTTGTCTTATTTAGATCCTCATGCTAGTCAATGTGAAGATGAAGTACGAAGGATATTACGTTTGTAGCAAATTGCAAATCAATTACTAGATGCATATACAAATATAACAAGAGTAACCAAGTCACATACTCTTGTTACTAATGCACTAGTCTATGTGATTGTTCTTGTTGAACAATCAAGTGTGAGAGTAGCCAATGTGCTATTTGTTACACGTTAGAAATGCGACGAACCACTTGGTTCTAAAGACACTGCTCCCCGAAAGAGAAGAATGAAAAATTAAGATCTTATTAAAAATAATACTCAAGCTATAAATATACCTATATTATTTGAATCACTAGTTCTAGAAGAACTAATGGTCCTTGAGGAGTTATAAGTCCTTAAAAAGTACGAAAACACAAAAATAAGAAAAAAATCTATAAATTATATTTACACAAAGGAAATATAGGATTGTAATGAAATAAACATCAACAATGTATTTTTATTCACATTAGCTACTAAAATTACAAATGATTTTAAACCTCAAACTTTCGATGAATGTAGACAAAGGCATGATTGGCATCAATGGAAAGAAGCAATTGAAGCAAAATTGACTTTTCTAACTAAATATGAAGTTTTTGGATCTTTAGTTTAGACATTTGAAAATGTCATATTCGTTGGGTTATAAATGGATATTTGTGAGGAACTGTACTAAGCATAATGAAATCACTAGATACAATGTGCAACTAATTGCACAAGGTTTCTCACAGAGACCTAGTATTGATTATGAGGATACATATTCTCTAATAATGGATACCATTACATTTTGATTTGTAATTATTTTAGTAGTTTCATGGACGTAGTGACTGCATATCTATATGGGTTACTTGACACTAATATTTACATGAAAATTCCTAAAGGATTCAAAATACCTAAAGCATATAAATCAAAGGATTATAATCTATGTTCAATCAAGCTATAATGATCCTTATATAGATTGAAACAATCAAGACACGTAGTACAATTATCTGAGTGAATATTTGATTAAAGAAGGGTATAAAAACAATTTATTAGCCCATGTGTATTCATTAGAAAATCTAAACTTAGATTTGTAATTGTAGCAATTTATGTTGACGCACGAACTTAATTGGAGCTCTTGGCGAGCTTCTAAAAACTGCTGAATATTTAAAAAGATAATTTGAAATGAAAGATTTAGAGAAAAAATATATATTGTCTTAGCCCACATATCAAGCATAAAACAAACAGAGTGTTTATCCATCAATCTGCTTATGTTGAAAAAAATGTTAAAATATTTCAATATGGATAATGCTTGTCTATTAAGCATCTCTATGGTTGTTCGATCTCACGATCTTACAAGAAATTCATCTCGACCCAATATAGGATGACGAAGAGATATTTCATTCAAAAGTATGATATTAAATGCAATCGATGCTTTATTGTAACTACCTAAATACATCTGACTAGACATTACATTTTCTATGAACTTATTGGCGAGATTTAGCTCAACGCTAGTACGACAACATTGCAATAGCATCAAATATATCTTTCGATATTTTCTTAGAATTTTATTCAAGTGAACCAACAAAAAAACCTAGCCATATTGGTTATGCAAACGCAGGTTACCTCTCTAATCTCCACAAAACCTCTTCACAAGCAGGATATATTTTCACTTATAATGGCACAACAATTTTGTGGCAATCTACTAACAAACTTTCTTTGCCACTTCCTCTAATCACTTAGACATCTTTGTGTTACATGAAGCAAGCACATACTGTGTTTGGTTGCGATCTATTATTCATCACATTCTAAGCACGTGCAATTTAACTTCTGCAATGGATGATTTCAACAATTGTATATGAAAGTAATACTGCGTGTATTGCTTAAATTAGAGGAAGATACATCAAGGGAGATAGAACTAAATATATCTCACCAAAATTCTTTTACACTCTACTAATAATTTGGCTTATCTTTTTACTATGAACTTTGCTCGTACCAATATTTGAGAAGTCAGTCCACAATATTGGCATGCATCAACTTAACGAAGTAAATTGATACTTGATTTTGAGAGCACATTTCATCAAGGGGAACATATTTTGAAAGTAAGAGTTTTTGCAGCTATATTGGATAAATGAGCATTGTACTTTTTTTGCTTCAATCAAGTTTTGTCTCACTGAATTTTACTGGCAAGGTTTAAGAAGGCAATATTAAGCACACCTAAGAACACTTTTATTTTATGCACCTAAATAGTGAAGTCCAAAGAGGAGTCTTATAAACTTGTGAACTTCCACCATTTGAAAAAAGTCCGAGAAATTTACACAAATAACCACAAAATTTTTTGATTTTTTTATTTTAACCCCACAAACTTATTTCTATCAACATTAGCCAAAAGTAAAATTCTCAGACTAAAATGCCCCTCTCAAATCTCTCCCCCAAGCCAATCTTTTTCCCGTAATCTCTCCTAGAGCAAAAAACACCAATCGTCGGCGGCAACTCCGCCCATCGTCGGCGGCCGCTCCACGCATCATCGGTGTCCGATCTACTTTCAACGGCGAAGAAAATTCATTATTCAACTTTAACAAAACCTAGATTAGCCATTTTATTTATATTTCATTAATTAAAAATGCAATTTGAGAATAATAATGGTAGTAGTTTGAGAATAATAGTGGTGGTGGTGGTGCTTGTTGTTTTGGGAGTGAATTGTTTTGTGATGGGGGCGATTTCTGTGATTTGTGCGCCATTGGTTTCGGGACTTTGCTGGCTGGGCAGCAAGTGCGTGCGACAGGGTGTGACGCTCACGCTTGCTGCCCAACGACAAGCACTCGCGCGCGCGACAGATGTGATAGACAGCCTGTCGCACCAAATTACAATTTATTTTTTAACGTGAAGTTAATTTCCCTATTATTTTGTTATAAATGCAATCTAATAATGTTAAAAATATTACAGATAAATGGCGAAATAAGAAGTATCAAGAAACGAACTGAGTATGATGAAATTAGCTTATGCAGATCACTTCCCGAGGCGAATTTCAAGTATGTGTAACATTTTTACAGTCATAAAAGCCATCGATCGAAAATTAACAAAACGACAATTCCGTTTGTTCAAGAACGACATATTTGGGCATTTCTTGGAGTGTCGAAACTTTCCGTTCAGTGGTGTAATTTTGCACAATGTTTTGCTTAGGCAAATGGCCCACAGAGAATACAGGGGGCAGGATCAGTTATGGTTTCAAATTAGTGAGTATTTGATATGTTTGTCAATTCGAGAATGGTGCCTGGTTACTGGACTTTCCTATGGTGTAGATACCGCACTAACAAATAAGAAGACGGTGCATAGGCTACTAAATATGTATTTTAATGGTTTTTTCGCAACATCAATCTTAAGATATTCGATGCATTATTCGAGGAGTTGAACTTCGAGGCTATGGACAACATTGACACATTAAAGATAGCTCTATTTTATTTTACAGACAGAGTACTAAATAGAAGAAAAGACCACTGTCAAATCAATTTCTCATGACTTAATGAAGTAGATGATATAAATCACTTTGAAATCGTCCATGGGGTCGTTTGTTGTGGGAAACGATACATGAGAGTCTTGATAATGCACTGAACGAGAAAGACGAAAAATTTAGGACGACTCAGTTGGAAAAGCCAAATCATAAAATTGAAAAGTACAATGTTTACAGCTTTACGTTCGGGGTTTAGGTGCGCTTTTTTTTTGTTTATTAATAAGTTTTGTAACATTAAATATTTAATGGTATTTTTAATAGCTTTCTCACTTTGGTGTTTGCAGGTTTGGATTTACGAAGCAATTGAAGGTCTGCTGTCAGCAGGAGTCTTGAAAACGAATAATAAGATTCCCCGCATCGTGCAATGGAAGCTCATGGCTTCTTCTAAAATAAATTTTACTGAGGTTTATTCGTTCTTGAATGACGAATCTCGTCTTGTAAGTAATATGTATTAGTAGATGTATAGTACTACTTGTCCTATCGCACCTGTCTGCAATCGCACTTCCTCTCATAAGTTCAGAAAATACCTCTTACCGTTCGGTGATACGGATTGATGTTGGATTTGGATGGATTATACTGTATTTGATTGGAGTTCACTTTTATCGTTCGCCGTCGGCATTTGCCGTTGCCGTTTACCGTCACCGGTGATGTATTCAAGAGTGCAAGGCTGTGTTTGGTTTGATAAAGGGGAGAAGGAAAGTTGCTTTTGGTTTGTAAACAAGGGTAATTTGGGAAAAAACCTTTTGTTTGGCTAATGTTGATAGGAAAACGTTTAGAGGGTTCATTGTGAAAATTATAAAAGTTTTTAGGTTATTTTATAAATTTCCCAAAAAGTCCCGCAAGGAAAGTTTAAGTTATCTAGTTGCCTATTAAACAAGTATAAAGAGAGATGATTAGTTTATAAATTAATTAACAACAAAAAGCTTATCAATAATAAGTTGTTAACAAGGTACTTGAGGTACTCTATTTAGTTTAAAATTGTCTATTATTTATTTTATAACAAAAGTAAGGGAAACATGAATTTTTTCAAAACCAATTAGACATTTTTATAGTTCTAAATGTATTTGGAAAACTTTGTATATATCCTAAACTTAAACAACTTAAGTTTTTTTTTTCAAAAAAAAAGAAATAATCTTTAAAGATGTTTTGAAAGTCAGTTGGAGCATGCACGTTTGTGCCCAAGTTGGTGCTATATAGTGGACTCCAAGTTTAATAAGAGTGGAGATAGTCGAATCCACCAAATTTCTCTCTAAATTAATTAAAAATAAATAAATTCATTATTAAAGATTTAAAACTAAAAATCTCAAAACTATTCTTCACTTATCTCTCTCTCTGTTTACCTTACAATTATGTATTCTCTCTCTGCTCGTATATTTTCCAAACTAAATGCTAAATTTCATTTTCTTTTGAATTCATTTTTTAGTCTCTCTTAGCCTATTATGATTCACGTTTTCTATATATAAGATTTTTTTCCTTGATTTTAATTAGCTTTTATGTTTGGCAAAAATTAATTTCTATATTCATTAACTTTCATGGCTGATGAAAATTTATTAATGTTCATTTTTAAATGGTAGGTTTTGTTCCTTTTAATTAGTGATATCAATTATTTGTAGCTAAAAATGTATGTGAATGAATTGATGAAAATTTGTGAAACTGAGAAGAGAAAAAAAAAATTAATTAAGTAATTTTTTAAAAATTATTTATGGGTGAGGCTATTTGAGCCCAATAAAATACGCTTGGCACCCTTTTTTTCTATAAAATTGTATATTACATACCCTCAAATAAATTTACTTATAAACCCTTAGTCTCTTCTTCATGATTTAAATTTATAAATTCCTATATTAAATACATATGAAATTATTTTTACACTTGTTGGAAGATAACGTTGACAAAACAAAGCATTTCTCATTGTGAATTATTTAGGGAAGATATTCTAACATTTCTTATAATGAAACATATGCAAAATGAAATCTCAATTGTTGTTGAACTAGTAACAACGCTATTTTTCAAGTTTCATGAATTTAAAATCCTTAACAAATTTAGGAAAAAGGAGGGGAAGAAGTTGCATCAAATTAACAAATTATGATCAAAACATAAGTGGCAGTTCGATTGCTCTTTGCAGAGGGTAATCTTGAATTAATTTATGCACAAACTCCAAAAGTCTCTTCGCTTAATCTCAAATCAAAATTATGGAGCTTCCTCCATTATAATCTTTATAATGAATAAAATTATATTATTTCTAAAAGTAATAATTTTGGAAGAATCACTCATTAAGTTTACAGATCTATATTAGTTTGGAAAAGACCTAATGTTCTTTGATGTTCACTGATATTGGTGAAGAGACAGATACTAATAGGATATTTTAAGAATTGAGATGGGTGCTTAAAGAAAAATTATGAATTCAAAATTTTGTTGATGGGTTTCATGAGAAATTGAGTTTATTGAGCATTTAAATGGGTTCAAATACCGTCTCCTATTATTTATATAATAAAATTTTTTATTAAAAAACGTAACTGGACGATTCGAATAAATCACATACATCATCTAATCAGCCGCTGCGACCTTTGGTTTTTGCATTATTAAAACGTTTTTGATATTTTCTTTGCTAATAATTGACAATTGAGGGAGCACCAATTACGTCCGTCATATTCTCGGCACAGAAAGAATTCATAATACATTTTCGGATTCAGTCAATTTCATTGACGCACTGGACTCCATATTCAATGAATCACATGGGTTATTTAATATTTTTATTTAATTAGTTAATTATGCTATATCACCCTTATTTATATAAAAATTTATAATTGTATAATTAAATAAAAGAATTTAGAAACACTTTTTAAACAATAAAATACTTTAGTTTAGAGGTAAGAGTGTTATTTAAACAGTTTTGAAGACTTACTTTAAAATAGTTATATAATTTTTATTTCTTTAGATATTTGTGGAGATTAATTACAAAAATGATGCTTTCATATATGCGACTACTGTTGAGGAAAAATTAGGTTTTTAAATTTTTATAAAACCTTTTGAAAATCGCTCTCATATAATATATAAGAATTTGTATTCTAGAAATTGTACCTTGAAAATCCGAGTTGGCTTTTTCCGCTGAAGTGATTTAGGCTCCTAGATCACGATCGGCCACCACCACTCCTGTTAGATCACGATCCGTCACCACCACGCTTGTTAGATCACGAACTGTCACCAATGATCTTCCAGGTTATGACTCAGGTTCGATCTGCACTTGACGTGTGGGCGCCTTTATCACTACCAAAGCAACTAGCACGAGAAAATTTTTCTCTCAACAATAGAGAGAAAAATCTTATTCTCTGATTTGTATAAAGTGGCCTCTATCTATTCTTTAGAGAAAAATAAGTCTTTTTTATATCACCCTTTAGTGAAAACCCTAGGCTCCAAATATCAAAAAACAAAACTCACGTAATTTGCTTTTTCAATAGGGGACCCACCTTGTAAAATAACATAAGGCCCCTTATACAAAAGCTAATTAAATGGAGCCTCCCACTAAATGATATATTTAGGCTTTTGACCCAAATAGCTAGTTATCTTACTTATTAGTCCAGTAGTGGTGCAGTCAATTAAATGAGCTAACCCGGGGATCATTTGGGAACATACAATAGTGGCTACAATAATTAGGCTTGTAATTAAACTAGCCCAATTATTTAATTCCAAATCTACTCCACTAAAAGATTGGAACTGACTTCCATAATTGTATGCTCGAATAATAATTCGTCCCAAGCCACATTGATTTCTTTACTGCACAATCCTTTGTACCACATCGTTAATTAAATTGATATCTCAACTGTCCAATCAATTTAATAACATCGTATTCCTTGATCTTTACTGGTTTTCTCTAATGATCATTTTCAACATACTAAATATGTTGACACACTCTGGCCAGAGAATTCTATGATCAAGTGCCGAAAACCCATCAAGAGATGTGTTGTACAAATTCTATATTGTTAATCCATAACTCCAATACTCATAATTGCTCCCACCAAGATACCGGGTAATCTTGACCACAAGGATGTGTCGTGCCCATTGGTAACTCAAATGGAATAACAATTACAATCATGAAATCATAATTAACTCAAGATTAAGATTACAGTAAAATCAACGCCTATGAGATTTAATAAGTCTGACAGTTATTACAAAGTTAATTAAATCTCATATGTGATCCTGTTCAATGTAGTCGTACTACATCAATAAATTCATACATGATTAAGACAAATCATTCAATGAATTTATTACAGTCTATACCTAAATAAAGTGCCCAACTTTATTTATCAACTGCGAACTAAATTTATTTAATCATAAGATAACTTGTATTTATGTCTTCTGTGAATCCACATGGTGATCACATAAATACATATAATATGATTAAATGGACTTTAATACAAGTATTAATGCAATTAAGATATTTGAATAAAATATCTCATTTATTTTATTAATCAGAAAAATAGTTTATTACAATTAAATAAACACATATGCTTTTAAAGAGCATATTTTCCCAACAATCTCCCACTAGCTCTCAAAGCATATCTGGCATATTGCACATGCTCTAGGGCTCTAAGTGCAGGTTATAAAGATTTCCCACTAATGGCCATTCTAATAAGATCTGTCATTTAGCATCTAATGCCATTTGGGGTACTGTCATATAACCTTTCTACACTATTCCCTTATAAGATGATACTTCCTTTCAATATGTTTTGTTTCTTGTGGTTCCTTGGTTCCTTAGATTGAGCTACAGCACCACCATTATCACATAAATAGTTTAAGGGGTGCAGTTACAACAGGTACCACCTCAAGATTTCGTAGGAACTTGCGGAGCCATATAGCTTCTTTTGCAGCTTCAAATGTAGCCACATATTCAGCTTTAGTTGTTGAGTCTGTGATACAAGATTGTTTCACACTCATCCAACTAATAGCTCCACTTTCCAATGTAAACACATAGCCGGAAGTTGATTTTCTGGAATCCTTATCTGACATAAAGTCAGAATCAGTATAACCCACTGGAATGAGTTCATCACCAGAATACATAAACATATAATTTTTAGTTCTTTTCAGATACTTTATAATATGCTTGACTGCAGTCCAGTATTGAGGTCCAGGATTAAATTGATATCTGCTAACCATCCCTACCGCAAAACAGATGTCTGGCCTAGTGCAAAGTATGGCATACACGAGACTTCCCACAACGTCTGCATAGGGAACTCGTCTCATTCTCTCTATCTCTTCAGATGTTTTAGGTGATTGATCCTTAGAGAATGTAATTCCATGTCTGAATGGTAATAAGCCAGTCTTGGAATTTTCCATGCTAAATCTAGCCAATATCTTATCGATATAGACCGCTTGAGACAAGGCTAAAGTTTTATTCTTCCGGTCTCGTAGTAATTTGATACCAAGAATATAACTTGCCTCCCCCAGGTCTTTCATATCAAATTATTTTGCTAACCAAATCTTTATTGTAGTCAATACTCCTATATCGTTTCCAATCAGGAGAATATTGTCTACACAAAGAACTAGGAAGGCTACAAATTTTCCCTGAATTTTCTTATACACACATGGTTCATAAATGTTCTGAATGAATCCAAGTGATTTAATCGCTTGATCAAATCTGATGTTCCATGACCGGGATGCTTGCTTCAATCCATAAATGGATCTCTGCAACTTACATACCATGTGTTCTTGGCCTTTTTGTATAAATCCATCTGGTTGGTGCATGTAGATGTTTTTTTCAAGATGCCCGTTAAGAAAGGCAGTCTTGACATCCATTTGACAAATTTCATAATCTAGCACTGCAGCAATGGAGAGCAGAATCCTGATGGATTTAAGCATAGCAACCGTAGAAAAGGTTTCCTCATAATCGATTCCTTCTTTCTGAGTAAACCCTTCGGCTACTAATCTTGCTTTAAATGTTTCCACCCTTCCGTCTACTCTTTTTTTTCTCTTGTAGATCCACTTGCAGCCTATAGGTTTTACCCCATTTGGTGCCTCTACAAGTTCCCAGACTTTATTGGAATACACAGATTCCATTTCTTGATTCATGGCCTTTTTCTAAAATTTAACATCTCTATCTATTAGAGCTTCGTTGTAACTAGTGGGATTTTGTACATGTTCATCTGAGATAGCCATATAGGTTTCTCCCAAAAATATGTATCTCACAGGTAACCTAGTTACCCTCCCACTACGACAAGGTTCTAAAAGTGATGGTTGTTCAAGGATAATCCTGTGCTGATCAGCTGGTTGTTGCTGTTCTTCCTGTTCTATAACAGGTGTTGAAAGCTGAGCATCAACCTGATCTCTTTTATTTCTCTAGTTTTACCTTACTCTTAGGTTATAAGTCATTATAGAGTCTTCCTCAAAGAAAGTAAAGAATATTTCTATAAATACATTCCTATCTTGAGGACTATAATTCAGACTTTCCCTTATTCCTTTAAGATACCTAAAACATGCAAGCTTCTGAACACGAATCCATCTTGTCTATCTCTGATTCTAGTAGAAATACTAGTAAACTCCAAATACGAATGTGTCTCAAACCATGTTTGTGACTTTTTCATAATTTCTTGGAGTAGTAGACACCGAGATAGATGAAACTAAGTTCAATAAACTTTGTAGTTTTAAATACTAGTATCTGGAATCAAAAAAGGTAAATGATAAACCACTTAGTATATATCTTGTCTTATCCAAAAGAATCTTGTTTCTCCATTTAATTACACTATTGTATTATAGTGTTCATTGACAACCAAATAGTGCTTGAATTCTCCATAGAGATATTCTTTGTTTCGATCATATCGAAGTTCTTTTATGTTCCTGTCTAATTGCTTTTGTCTTATCCACGTACTCTTTTGAATTTCAAAAGCAATGGAATCATGACGCATTTAGACAAACATAAATAAAATGAATATTCATCAACAAGATTGATAGAATACTCATAACCCCTTATAACATGTAAACTGATTAGTCCGTATACATTTGTATGCGCTAAATCATCAAATACATAGTTATGCTTTTAGCTCAAAAAGAGCATCCTTGTCATATTACTTTTCTAAATAAGATTTATAGAGTTACAATGATCAATCTTAATAGGCCAACAAGTCTATCATTAATCATTTTCTTAAAATCTTATTATAGTTTATATGACTTAGGCATAAATATCAGAGGTGATTTTTGGTTAGAAGAAACATTTCTTTTCTTAGATAAATGCATATACTTTTTATCATTATATCTTACTTTGAATAGATCAATGGACTTCTATGATATAAATTGTCTTTATAAATAACCAAAATAAATAATAAATAGAGGATCCAAAAAATAACAGTGTACTCCTGTTTATTAAAACAAGCCACCGAAATTAAATTCCTCTAATATAAAGAAAAATATCAAAACTAAAGTCTTGTAAAATTGATCTAGTCTTTCAATTGATATAAACTAGCATGTCCTCAACTGCTGTTTGATGTTTTCTTCACTTAATCTCTTGGTTTCCTGAAAACCAAATAAATGAATTACAAATAAGATTAGTTATCTCAGAATTCATTATTGTATGATGCAATAGAAATCTGAACTAATTAGGAAGCTTAAAGATTTCCTATACCTGATTTTAATAATCTTAGGACAATCTTTCTTCTAGTGACCCTTCTGTCCACATTTGTAACACTTGCCTTTTGGCTTGCCACTTCTTTTAGTGGACAGTTTGCCGATCCCAACTCTTGCTTGCTCATTCTTGTCTTTCGACTTAAGCCTTGAAGAGAATCCTTTTTTCAGGAAGTTTTCTGCTATGATAAAATTCTTCTATAGCATGTAGTTCGTGCATTAATTCAATTAAGGTCATATCTTTATTGTTTAAGATATAACTGACCTTAAACTCTTTGAATGTATCAGGTAAAGATTCAATCACCATGTTAATCTTTGATTTATCATTGATTTGAACACCATGAATCTCTACCTCATTCAAATAGTCCATCATTTTGAGGACATGATCACGAACTTTTGTGCCCTCTTCCATCTTAGTATCTGTGATACGTTTTAATGCTGCTTCTCTGGCAAAATGGGTATTTTGCCCAAACATCTGATGAAGACTAGCCATTATTTCAGTGGTTGTTTCCATGCTCCGATGTTTCTTATGCAGTTCCACAGAAATCGAAGCCAATATATAGCGCTTAGCCATTTTGTTAGCTTCGCACCATTTCTCATAAGGCTCCCTCTGATTTCTATAATCGTATAACGATGGTTCAGGAGGGCAAGGCTGGGTCAACACATATTTGCTTCCCTTAGCAGTGAGAATATTAAATAGATTGCGTTTCCAATCTAAATAATTTTCGCCAGTGAGTTCATTTTTAACAAGGATAATTAATAATGGGTTGATGGAAGACATTTTCTGAAAAACAAAACAAAATAAACATGCATAAATACTTTGAAACAATATTCACAATAAATGACAAAAATGCAAAAAACCATAAATGCATTTTAATTTATTGTAACGATAATCTAGTACCGCTTTGACAAGCTATCCGTTGGGGAAGTCATGTCAACACTTACTAGACCCAATTATCCATTAGATTATTTACTTTCATGTAAAGAAATGATAAATAATTATTGTTATCCTTTTGGGCCTAAATTTGTTAACAGAGCTTCGTTGGGAAGGTTAATAACAAACTTTAGTTGAGTGTCTAACCATTGTTTCAATCTACGTATTTTTCATATCAATAGTCACCGTTGGGGTGAACAATCGATTGAAAAATATTTCAATTTTATCTTTGAAGAAGTTCATCAAATAAAATATCTAATATATATACCCTCCGAAGGGAGCATCACCGTATCATGAAGTCGAGGTATATATATAATTTTATTATTGAACTAACAATGGAGCCCGTGGGAAAATTATCTTGAATTTTCCCTCTCCCACTCAATATTTTAAAATTGGTTTTTCCTTTTTAAAACATACATATTGTTAATTGCATGCTTTCTATAATATTATCTAGATGACATCAAATATTATTAAGCATGTGCAAATTTCAAACAATATAATGAGATTCATTATTAATGAATGACATGTATAATTATGCATAGAGTGGCACTACCTATTCTATATGACATGTTATCATGGCATGTTATCATCCAAAACATAACATATAGAAAAACAATTAAATAATCTTAATTGATGGCTTTCCTAATAATGAAAAAATACATTAACCTAAGCCTAATCTTCATTGGGCTTCTTGTCAATGTCCATCTTTTCATAATCCTGTCTTTGTTAGTGGACTAGGGGAAATTGGGCTTTTAAATTTATAATTGGTCCAATTTTAATTTTTGGAAGGAAATAAATAAAAAAAAATTTATTAAAATAAAACATTTGGACCATAAAATAAATTTAATGTGTTCAATTTTATCTATGCATTTTAATCCATTAAGCCCAAATTATAATTGGACCTAAAACTAGGATTCTTTAAGCCCAAAACTGTTTTTGGACTTAAATGCAAAAAATTAAAAACGTTTCTGCCCAACTGAAAAAATATGAAACTATAGGGACCTCCATGATAAAAACCATGGAACCCTAAAATCACATTTTCTTCTCCTCTTCTTCCCCAGCCGCCATCTCCAAAAAACACCAGCTGCTGTTCCCGGTTTCCAGCCATCTCCGACGCCTCTCCGACGCGAACCAACAGCCGCCATGTCGCCGGAAACGAACCAAAACGATGCCCTCCGCCAGCAGCTTGTGCACGCGCGTCACAAGTCCCCGCCTATGCAGATGGTAGCGCTGCTTGCAGCGTTGCAGCGCGCGCTGCTAGCAGCGTGGCTGCTGGCCGCTGCGTGTGCAGCGCGCGCTGCTGGCAGCATGTGCTGCTGGCCACGCGCTACTCGCGCAGCAGTGTGTGCTGCTGGCCGCTCGCTGCTGCGTGTGCTGGTTCGTTGCTACAGTTTCCAGCACGTTTCTGCAATTTTCCAATGATGATGCTTCGGTGATTTACAAATTTTCAACGCAAATTTTGGCTTTACAAAATTTCAATTACAGTAAAATAAATCAAGAGGGAAATATGGTGATAAAAAACCACCCCTCTTGTTACAGATCCAAAGAAAAATACAACGAAAAATCTAACCATGAATTAAGACAAACCAAAACATGCTTTATTCATATATTAAACAAATAATATATATCTGAATAAATTGTGCCACTCTAATACATAAATTTCAAGATTAATTTCATATGAAATTCTTATATATTAATATGAGTAGGCTCTGATACCAATTGTTGAGGAAAAATTAGGTTTTTAAATTTTTATAAAACCTTTTGAAGATCGCTCTCATATAATATATAAGAATTTGTATTCTAGAAATTGTACCTTGAAAATCCGAGTTGGCTTTTTCCGCTGAAGTGATTTAGGCTCCTAGATCACGATCGGCCACCACCACTCCTGTTAGATCACGATCCGTCACCACCACGCTTGTTAGATCACGAACTATCACCAATGATCTTCCAGGTTATGACTCAGGTTCGATCTGCACTTGACGTGTGGGCGCCTTTATCACTACCAAAGCAACTAGCACGAGAAAATTTTTCTCTCAACAATAGAGAGAAAAATCTTATTCTCTGATTTGTATAAAGTGGCCTCTATCTATTCTTTAGAGAAAAATAAGTCTTTTTTATATCACCCTTTAGTGAAAACCCTAGGCTCCAAATATCAAAAAACAAAACTCACGTAATTTGCTTTTTCAATAGGGGACCCACCTTGTAAAATAACATAAGGCCCCTTATACAAAAGCTAATTAAATGGAGCCTCCCACTAAATGATATATTTAGGCTTTTGACCCAAATAGCTAGTTATCTTACTTATTAGTCCAGTAGTGGTGCAGTCAATTAAATGAGCTAACCCGGGGATCATTTGGGAACATACAATAGTGGCTACAATAATTAGGCTTGTAATTAAACTAGCCCAATTATTTAATTCCAAATCTACTCCACTAAAAGATTGGAACTGACTTCCATAATTGTATGCTCGAATAATAATTCGTCCCAAGCCACATTGATTTCTTTACTGCACAATCCTTTGTACCACATCGTTAATTAAATTGATATCTCAACTGTCCAATCAATTTAATAACATCTTATTCCTTGATCTTTACTGGTTTTCTCTAATGATCATTTTCAACATACTAAATATGTTGACACACTCTGGCCAGAGAATTCTATGATCAAGTGCCGAAAACCCATCAAGAGATGTGTTGTACAAATTCTATATTGTTAATCCATAACTCCAATACTCATAATTGCTCCCACCAAGATACCGGGTAATCTTGACCACAAGGATGTGTCGTGCCCATTGGTAACTCAAATGGAATAACAATTACAATCATGAAATCATAATTAACTCAAGATTAAGATTACAGTAAAATCAACGCCTATGAGATTTAATAAGTCTGACAGTTATTACAAAGTTAATTAAATCTCATATGTGATCCTGTTCAATGTAGTCGTACTACATCAATAAATTCATACATGATTAAGACAAATCATTCAATGAATTTATTACAGTCTATACCTAAATAAAGTGTCCAACTTTATTTATCAACTGCGAACTAAATTTATTTAATCATAAGATAACTTGTATTTATGTCTTCTGTGAATCCACATGGTGATCACATAAATACATATAATATGATTAAATGGACTTTAATACAAGTATTAATGCAATTAAGATATTTGAATAAAATATCTCATTTATTTTATTAATCAGAAAAATAGTTTATTACAATTAAATAAACACATATGCTTTTAAAGAGCATATTTTCCCAACAACTACAATGAGTTTCAACATTCAAAATAAATAATTTATTATTGTTATTTTTTAAAATAAAAAAAATAACAGAATTTAAGTTTTCTTATACTATAGGTGTGTTTAAAGTGAACAGTTAAAAAATTTAAAATATCCTAAATTAAATTAAATTTTTTGAATTAAGTCTCCTATTTCAAGTGCTCGGATCTGCCACTGATTACTCAAATGACTATGAAATGTTTTTACATGATTGAAACATTTTAATATTTTTCTCTG
Source organism: Citrus sinensis (assembly GCF_022201045.2). NCBI lineage: Eukaryota > Viridiplantae > Streptophyta > Magnoliopsida > Sapindales > Rutaceae > Citrus > Citrus sinensis. Next base: position 22,906,280 of record NC_068563.1, read on the forward strand.
CTAATAAGTAATAACTATTATATGGGCCAATATTCTTGACATAAAAAGGATTCAATCATTTTCATCAACACATTAGCACTGCACTCCAAATTATACAAATCACGTGTGTCATTTAATATTTTTAGTCAATTAGTTAATTATATTATATCAAAATAATTTATGCACAAATTTGTGATTGCTCATATGACTATGAAATGTTTTTCACATTTTTCATATTTTTCTTTGCTAATAATTGAGGGAGTGCCCACTCTTATATGGCGCCCAATATTCTAAGAAAGGATTCAATCAAATTCGTCAATACATCAGCACTGCCCTCCAAATTTAATAAATCAGGTGGGTTATCTAATATTTTTATTTAATTAGTTAATTATATTATATCACAATAATTTATACAAAAATTTGTGATGGTATTATTACTCAAAAATATATTTTGTGCCCGACAGATTTAACTCTATTTAAAATGAAAAATGTCCGTTATTTTTTTCTTTTTTATCTAATATCATAGCATATTTTCATGCAGTCCCTTATGATCTATTTTATTTGTGTTACTATCATAAATCTTTAGTTAATTACTTTCTATTTAATTTTAAAAAAAATTATGTGTCAAAATGCGGCAGGTGGCTTGACCTCCAGCCACCCGTTTTCACTATATTAGGCAAATTGAAGTAATTACTTATCCCGTTTTAAAAAAGGAGAAGAAAAAAGTAACTATATATCCAGAATAATCTGATAGCAATTCATTTGATTCCATAATTAGAATATTAGAATCATATCCATAACCACATCAACTCTCCTTTAATTTAGTGTAGTAAATTTTTTATGTAATTCAAATAATAATTGGCGACGGTTTAGATTCTCTCACGATTTAGTTATATATGATTTTTTTTTAGATTTATTTACAAGTGATGATTGGCAAATTAAATGACCATGATTTGTATATTTATATTTTATTTAACCATCTTTAAAACGATGGTTTTTTTCCCTCACTTTCAAACCGATCACGCATTTTCTCGAAATTAATGGCCAGCTTGAAATTGACATGATTGATAAGATAAATTGTTTCTATTACACTCATAGAATAAGTCACTAAACAAAAAAGTAATTAGGTGTTTGATAAAATATGTTATTTTTTTGTTGTGAGTTTCAAAAATAAAATATATACATTTAGTAAAGTTTATTATTAAGATGTTGTTTCATTGTATAATGACAAAAGTAAACATAAATTTAAATTACCTTTCATTTTTCTTGAGGAAATTTAATAAAGTTTCTGGATACTTTTTTTTTCAAATAATGTTATAATAGTGTAGTGACTCTATTTTTGTAAGGGTAAAAACTTGTTTAGTCCCTATATTATGAGGTTAGTGTCCATTTAGTCCATATATTTTTAAAAACACCTCAAAACGTCCTTGCTACTAAATATTGACACTTATGCCATTATTTTTTATTATTTTTAACTTGCTTTTACAATATTACATTTTTACAATAATGTTTCTTTTTTGGATATTAATAAAAAATTAAATTATCAAATTAAACTCAAAAATAAAATAAAAACAAAAAAGGTATATATTAATTTTTGTGGAAGCTCACGTATGTCTAAAAAATTAATATCGTAAAAAATTACATTATCAATTTTTTTAGAAAAATTAATATTTTAACTCAAGAGTGTGTTCCACAAAAATTAATATATATTTTTTATTTTATTTTATTTTTTGGTGTTAAACTGGTAATTTATTTTTTTCTTTTTAATAATGTCTAAAAAAATTTATTATAATAGGGTTATTTTTTTCTTTTTAATAATGTCTAAAAACTTATTATAATAATAGGGCAATATTATAAAAATAAGTTAAAAGGAACAAAAGATAATGGCAAAAGTGTCAATAATTTAATGGTAGGGATGGTTTGAGGTATTTTTAAAAATATAGGGACTAAACGGACACTAATTTCAAAATATAGGGACTAAACGAGCTTTTACCCTTTTTGTAAATCACAATTTTTTATTAATTTTAATTCTAATTATGTAAATTAAAAATATTGATAAGAGCAATATAAATAAAATATTATTACTAATAACATAGTAAAAAATTAATATTTTCTTAGAATAAACTACTAATTATTAATAATAAACAAATATAATGCTATTAAAATTATATAAATATATTATATTTTCAAATAAAGATAGTATATAATAATACTATTAATTCTTTATGGATGTAATAATATTATTTTTAAGTAATTTTAACTTAGAATCAATGTAAAATGATTATTTTTAACTAAATATTATAATATTATATTTAAATAAGTTTAATATAATTATTTTTAATAACTATAATATTATTAAATAATATAATAAAATTTTTTTAATAAATATGATATTATGCTTTTAAATAATTGTAGTATTATTTATTTTAATGAACATAATTATATTATATTTAATAAGGGAAGAATAAAAATGAAGAGGTAGGAATGGGAATGGAAATTTCACTTTTCACCTAAAAATGAGTGAGACCCATGGAGTGGGTGGGACTCTCACTTTTCTTGTTAAATGAGTAAGTAAATGATGAAGTCAGAAGAATCTATACTCTCCACTCTCGGTTTAACAAGTAAAAGTAGTCTAAATTATTGGGTTGAAAAATCAAGACAGAAATAGAGAAGAGGGGTGATAATCCAAGGCGGCTGCTGCAATCAAAGATGGTAGTGTGCGATGTGTTAGAGAATTCAACTTCTCTTTCTCTTTCTTTCTTTCGTTCTTTTTCTTTTTTTTTAAAGTAATTTCCCTCTTATTCAATTTTCCAGTAGGCTGTGTGAATTAATTCAATCCGATAGACGTAATCTGATTAAAGTTGATTTAATTAAATTTGGATGGATTAATTGAATCTTTCAATCAAATTAATGATTAGGGGATCAGGATCCTCTCCTGATCTGATTATGTTATGAGCAAATAACTCATTTATTGGCTGGTAGTTAATAAATAAAAAAATAAAAGAAGTTGAATCTTACCTATACACTACCACTAAAATACACATGACAGGAGATCTTGAAAAGCTCAGAAAAAATCAGATCAGGAGAATATCTTTTTCCATGATTAGGTTGGGTTATATGAACCTATATAATCCTAACTCTTTTTATTTTTTCATAAAAGAGATTATTTTCAATTTCTCTTTGTCAAACCTAACATTAATTGAATTATCTAAATTCAAAATTCAACAATTGAAACTAAATTTTCATTAAAAGTAAGTACATAGATTTTCAAACATTATGTCATTTATTTATTTAGTTTTTGTACGATCTAATTTTTTGTTGTGTTTATTAATATATGTTAGGTCAATGGACAACATTTAATGCTTGAAGGAGAATTATTGTGTTTTCTTTCTTATTTGAATCTATTTTAAGTATCAGATAATTTTTTAATTATCCTTTTCTACTTTTTTTTAATTTTTAATTATAATCAACCTTATCAACCCAACACAACACAATCCGATGATTTAAGAGTTAGATTGATTTTGATTGGATATATTTATTTAGTTAGGTGGTTGACCTTTTCTCGAACTAATTAATAGTGGGTTGAATTGAATTATCACAAACCTAATCTAACCTAATGAGAGGATCTAGTCCATTAGTTAATCCCACCGCTTGCATGCTGGGAGGAAGTTAAATTGTTATTAGACTATAACAACAACAACAACAATAATAATTCTTTTTGTTCATTGTGTACTTATTAGTTGCAGTCACTTATATAAATCAAAACTTAGCAATAGCCCAAATTTATTTGTATAAATTGACATGACATAATATAATTGGATAAGTGATTTTAGAAATGTCAATATTACGTAGCTAAGTTGCATTAGCTACGTAAATTTCATACAGGGATGGTAAAATCCTCAATGGGTTTAGGGCCTCATGGGACTCGACCCCAAATGGGGTAAATTTTGAATAATTTTTGGAAAATGGGGAAAAAATAATCTCCAAATTCTTAACAGGGTAAGGTTTGGTTTTGTACTTCCCATCCCACTCTCACCCCAATCCCCATTATATATAAATATTTTTCTAATTTTTATTTAATAATTTTTTTAAGCCCACTCTCACCCCAATCCCCATTGCGGGCTTGGGCTGGGCTCGGGCCGGGCTTGGCCTTTATTTATTTATTTTAAATTTGTTAAATTATTATAAATTTGAAATAAATTAATGATCAACAAGTTATTACAATCATAGATAAATTAAAAGAAAATGAATATTTCAAATTAAAATAATAAATAAAGCAAATAAAAACTCATAACTTTAATTTTCTTTAATACTGGATTTTCTAATTCAAACGCTCTCTTAATTAATTGACACAAAAGAGAGAATTTAGTATCATAATTTTAGTTTTTTTGAATCATAATTGATTTATAAGTTAAGAATTTAAGTTTTCTTTTTTATTTTTAAATTACTTTTCAATTTTAATTATATTATTCTAATTTATAAAATTATTTTTTTTAAAAAGTAGTGGGCTTGGGCTTTATCTGGGCTTTTTTTCTTGGGCCCTTGTCCAGGCCCTCATGGGTGAGGGCCGGGCCTAAGCCTGCGGGCCTGGCGGGCTTGGGCCAGCCCAGACTTTTTTGCCATCCCTAGTTGCCATGTTAGTTAATAAATTTTCTTTTTATTTTTACTTGATATAAATGGGCTACAACTAAAAGAAAACCCTACAATATAATTCTAATTCAACCCTAAAATATTGTTTTTTTTTTCTCTCGTAAGATACTGCTCTCTTCAAACATTTTTCAATTTTGATATCATTTTGAGATATTGTTTCAAATATTTGGAGATTTTCTTAAATAATTTAAATACTTTATAATGTGGTAATGGTTTTATTTAAGTTTTTAATTTTTAATTTATTAAAATCATGTATCTATGTTTGCTATTAAATAAATAAATGGGTAATGGGGTGGGAATGCAGAAATCATTCCCCACGCGGGGATTCCCCATCCCCGCCCCACTAAATTTATTAGGGAATAAGGTGGGGAATGAAGTCAAAATTTTTAATGGCGTGGGCGAGGGGAGGCCGGGGAATGAGGTAGGCCTCCCCTCCCCCACCCCACCCCACCCTACTCCATTGCTATCCCTAATCTCATATAACTAATATTAGTTTAGATACTTAGTTTATTTTCTAATTATATAACATCTCATATATTATTCATTGGCTAAACTTATAAAATAATGAATAATAAAACCAATTAAAGTCGTAGAAATGACTGAGATATCAGTGGCACAACAACAAAATAATATTATTTTGTCATATTAATATTAATCCAACTGAGTAATCGTAATATTACTATCATTTGATTGTAAAATATCTCATATTTTGTCAAATAAGATAAACTGTTCAAATCTCAGTGAAAATAAATAATATGTTTCTTGCTAATAGGCTCATGCACTAACCCAAATAATAAAAAGCATCTCTACCTAAAGAATGGATCACATGAATTACTCGTCCTTAAAGATATCATACAATCATCCTCCAAAACCAAAGATCACCTATTACAATCACACCAATGAACAAATTATCCCATTCCTTCCTTTTCAAAAGCCAAAAAGATGTGTTCCCATACAGTCTTCAATGAAAAAAAATTCATCCTGCGACACCAAATCCTCACCATCATTGTTTACAAACATTATTGATCGTCCTCTTCATCCTTCTGTTGATCCAAAGCATGTCTTCACTGGAAACTTTGCTCCGGTGGACGAGCTTGGCCCCACCGAGTGCCCAGTGGTTGATGGCAGGCTTCCGGACTCTCTAACTGGAACGTACATCCGAAACGGACCAAACCCACAACACATGCCACGTGGCCCTCTCCACTTCTTTGAAGGTGATGGCATGCTTCATTCGGTGCAATTATCTAAAGGGCGTGCAATTTACACTAACCGCTACGTCAAGACTTACAAATACAAGCTCGAGAGAGATGCCGGTTGCCAAATTTTTCCCAACATGTTGTCAGGAATTTACGGGATTGCGGATATCATTCAATGTGTTGCAGCGGTAGCAAGAGTGTTGATGGGTCACATAAATCTCAAGAAAGGATTTGGTTTGGCCAATACAAGTCTTGCTTTCTTTTCATCTAAGCTTCTTGCTCTTGGTGAGTCCGATTTACCCTACATCATAAACTCTACTCGAGAAGGCGATGTTGAAACTGTAGGGAGATGGGATTTTGATGAAGCATTATTTGCAAGCATGACTGCTCATCCAAAGACAGACATTACCACAAAGGAGACTTTTGCTTTCAAATTTAGCCCCGTTTTTTCCCCTCATCTTACGTTCTTCCGCTTTGATGCAAATAGTATTAAGCAAAAGGATGTGCCTATATTGTCCATAAATCTACCAACTTTCATCCATGACTTTGCTATAACCAAGAGGTTCGCTATTTTCTCAGAGACACAATTAGCCGTTTCAGCAGCAAATGTGATGTTGGGAAAAGGCATGCCGACGGTTTTTGATCCGGAAAAAATCCCTAGAATTGGGATCATATTGAAGTATGCAACAAGTGATGCCGAGATGAAGTGGTTTAATGTTCCGGGGTTTAATGCAATGCATGTCTTCAATGCTTGGGAAAATGGAGATGATGAGATTGTTCTTATTGCAACTACTGCTACATCCATTGAAAATCTTTTTCACAAAATAGACATGGTCCATTTCTCACTGGAGAAGGTGAGAATCAACTTGAGAACAGGACATGTTTTTAGAAATATTTTATCAACAAGAAATTTGGAGTTGGGGTCCATAAATTCTTCCTATATTGGGAAAAAAAATCGCTATGTTTTTATGGGAGTGGGTAAAGAAATTCCTAAAATGGAAGGAGTTGTAAAGATTGATCTAGAAAAGGAAATTGAAGTCTCAAGAAGATTTTACGGACCCAGTTGCTTCGGAGGGGAGCCATTATTTGTTCCAAGAAATGAAGATCATCTGGATGCTGCTGATGAAGATGATGGATTTGTAGTGACTTATATTCATGATGAGATTCATGAGGAATCAAAATTTCTTGTAATGGATGCCAAATCACCAAATCTAGATATTGTCGCAGCCGTTAAGTTGCCTAGGCGGGTTCCATATGGGCTTCACGGTCTATTTGTTCATAAGGACAATCACTAAAACTAAAAAATTTTTATAAATCTTTTAAATTGTGTGATTGATTAATTGTATTGTTATTATTATTTCAAAGTTTTAACAGATAAATTTTCTCACTAATATAACTTTAATAACCTCATGCGTATGGACACACACTCACACTTACACACATGACATTACATTATTGTTGACACATTAATTAATATCCGAACTAAGTATCTAAATAAGTATAACATTATTGATTTTTTGGGATATTATCATTTACCACCAAAGTTATTCTGACATATCGCGTCAATACCATGGTTTGTTAAAAAATACATTTTACTACCAAACGTTTGGACAATTATCAATTTACCACTCTTCCGTTAAAAACGTTAAAAAATTTACTGATATTTTACTGATGTCATTAGGACATCAAAGACATTTCATGTTGAAATCAAAACATTGTGTTGCAAATGTAAAATAAACAATAAAACAAAGCAAAAATTTTCAAGGAAAATAATTAAAGAATTAGGAAATTGATAACCCTAGAATCAGCCCCTCTCTCTCATTAATTTTTTTCTTAATTAAATTTTTATTATTTTTAATTGTGATTAATACTTGAATTTCATAAATTTTAATTTTAATTTTGAAGCATAATTTTTTATAAATTATTTTCTTTGTCGTTTATCATAAATCTGCATGTTGTTCATTATATTTATTAATTACAATTTTTAGTTGTTTTCTAAATCTTATTTTTGTTAATTATTTCTTTCTTCTCAAAGGGTAAAATTGTCCTTTTTTTTGGGGTAAAATCGATTTTTAACTCATTTTCAATTAAACATTAACTTTTTTTTAATGGAATGGTGGTAAATTAATAACGGAGAAAATATTTGATAGTAAAATATACTTTTCAATAAATCATGATATTAACATGATATATCGGTAGTAAAATGATAATATCCCTTGATTTTTTAAGGGGTGTTAAGAAAAGTTTCCAAGATATAACTCTAGCTTGGGTTCGTTGTAGGCTGCAATGGCCTACAACCCACACTCTCTCAATCCTCCTCTTTAATTTATTGAGAATTATTGAATAATGAATAATATATCTTGGAGACTTCAAAAGATGCACAGTCACCAAAATGGTTATTTGACGACAATAGCACTGATGTTTGCCCGAGTCAAACCTCGAAACCTTATAAAAAACAACACGTTTTGTGAATTATTTTTGTTTTAATTTTAACCAATACGACGTCGTTTTGCTTCAAGTTTCCCCCACCAATGGCTTTCCCTTCCTCTTCATTTCACCACTCAACGAATGGCTTTCTCTTCCTCTTCATTTCACCACTCAACCCCAACGATAGAACCGGCCTGCAAAACCCTTAAACTATTATTCTTTCCTTCAATCTGATAGGATTTGGTTTAGATTAAGCAAAAGCAAAAGCTTGAACAAGGTAAGGTACTGTCTTCTTTGGCTGCGAAGATGTAAAGAAACAAAAAGAATTGAGTTGCAGCATTTACCCTTGAAAAATGAGTTTTAATTCTACGTGGCTTTGCCATAAGGTAAGGTACTATCTTCTTTGGCAGTAGATTATTTTCAAAGCTTGAATTTTGTTGTTTTAATTTGCGAAGCCATTGCCGTTGTTAAATTGGGTTAATATAATGGGTAATAAGCTTATGCTGCGATGTTTTTTGCTTGAATCCTGAGTTGTTTCAATTTGAATCTTGAGCTATGACTTGTGGATTATGAATGGCAATTTCAGGTGCGGATTGTGGATTGTGAATGGAAATTTCAGGCTGTGGCTGGATCGAAGAAGGAAAGGGGAAATATTTTGTTGTGGCTAGAGCTGGTGGTTAGAGCTCGATCGACGAAAGAAAGGGGAAATATTTGGCTGTGGCTGGAGCTCGATCGACGAAGGAAATGAAAGAGAAAATATTTGGTTGTGGCTGGAGTTGGTGGTTGGAGCTCGATCGACGAGGGAAAGGGAAAATATTTGGTTGTGGCTGGAGCTCAATCGATGAAGGAAATAAAAGAGAAAATATTTGGTTGTGGCTGGAGCTCGATCAACGAAGGAAAGACAAGGGAAAATACTTAGGTGGAGCTCCATAAAAAAAGACTAAGGAAAATATTTGGCAAGCAAAAACAACATCATCTTTAACTTTAATAAAATACTGCGTTTAAATTTCGGAGTTTGACCTTGGGCAAGTATCATTTTCTTTTCGTGACAACAAAAGCTGAAATCTGAAATTTATTACGAATAGTAATGCTATTAGGACCTGTCTCCCTTGCAGATTCTACAAGTAACGTATTGTGAGTTGACAAGATGATACATGGCTGCGTGGCACGTGGACGGTGGATGGAATGGGAGATTATATTTGCAACCAAGCATTCCGGTTTTTGCCGGTGACAAAATAATTTCCTCCCAGTTGCTGACCGGTAACCAGTCAGTGAATTTGGAACATGGGCCATATTCTGAGATAAATTACATGATGGGCCGTGTTCTAAAAATCCAAACGTACTGTGAATGGTTGTAGGGTTTGGAATTTATAATTGGACTTTGCTACAGCAAGAGATGCCACGTTGCATCTTGTGCATCAGCATTGTCTCAACATCCACCATCCAATTTTTGTGCAATCGAAATGGCTGAGATGAAGGTGATATAGTCGACGCTGCTTGGGACGTGGGCCCCTCGCTTCTCGCATCCGATCGCGAGTGCCTTGTCGCCGATATCGACGTCCAGGTAGTCGCTGGTCAAATTCGTAAGAGAAAGGTAATATGCTGGGGTTGCAAATTTTTAATTCTAGGCATCTTGGTTGAAAGTAATTAAAATTTTTTTTTTTATGTTCTGCTACATATGTTTAGACTGAATAGAATTGTTATCTTTTGGGAGTAGGTTCAGTAACAGTGAAGACACCATTCTCCATTGATGCCTTGACTTGATCGATCTTGGCATTTTCAAGCAACCGGAACCTCCTCAGGAACTTGCCGCGGCCCCTCTCAACATGGTGCCATTTGTTGTTCTTGTCTTCCTTCTCGACGCTCCTCTCGCCGCTGATCTGAAGGACTCTCTCGTCCTCAACTTCAACCTTCACTTCCTCTTTCCTGAGCCCCGGAAGATCCGCCTTGAAAACATGAGCTTCCAGGGTTTCTTTCCAATCGACTTGAGCACTGGCAAATGTTGACACCTCATTGCTGGAGAACCCAAAGGGCGCCCAGACGTCCGAGGAAAATGGGTCGAACACGCTCCTGTTTCCGAATATGGATGGAATCAAAGATATTTTTGCTTAATCAACTGAAACGACGAGCAATTTCTTTCGAGAACGTTTGCTTACTTATCAATTTGGTCTTAATTACTCTTTACCGATAAACTAAGAGCATCTCAAAAAAAAACTATCAATTTTACTCTTTAAATATTCATTTATTTTATTACTTATTTATGTGATAAATAGATGAGTAAAAAAAGATATTATTTTCTAAAATACTCTTCAAATATAAATGAGTTAATATTATTTTAATTAAATAATTATTTTTTAAAAAAAAGTCATTAATAATTAAATCACATTTCTCTTTTTCTTCAATAAAAAGTAATAAAATATAAATTAAAAATAGAGAAAGTAATTTTTTAAATTTGAAGAGAGTGGACAATTTCTTATTTTGAAGAATCTTAATTGGAGTGTCTTTTGAAACCTTAAATGTTGATGTAACTCTTCAAATAAGTAATAAAATTTTATTTAAAGAGTCTTTTGGTGATGTCCTAAGTGGAGTTCATGGGGTGATATTTGTCTTCAACCACGTGACAATTCCTTAAACACATGACCTTTTGTTACTGCTTACCTCCGGTTGCACATTAACCTAATTAAGTCGGTTTCCCACGAATCTAGAATTTTGTTTTCCTCTGTTTCTAACCGTTAAATCTTCTTGTTCTTTCTCGCTCCTCATCGAACGCCTCAGATCTATTGTCTTTCTCTAACAGATTTTGTAACTTAGTCGTTTCCATGCTATTAAATGCGAAAATAAACACAAAATAATGAAAATAGCTTTTCTTCTTTTTTCCCCCCAAAAAATTATTAATAATATATTTTTCTTTCAATATAGATTTTGTAATATATTTGATCCGACCCTAATTTTGGCCCGACTAACCCGACTCTAATATTTCGGGCTTTGGCCCGAATGTTCAGATTTCGAATCGAGCTCGAACCAAAATTTTTAGGTCCGATCAAATTTCGGGTCAAGGTCGAGCTTAAGTCGACCCAACCCAACCCTATATTTAAAAAAAAAAATGATTGTGGTCCTTGTGAAATTGAATTGTGTGTAGAATTGAATCATGTGTTTTAAATTTAATTGCATTGTGTGTTTTTAATGTTAGATTGGAATTGTAAAAAATCATTCTTATTAATTTGGTTGTTTTGTGAATTATTTTGTAATTAATTATATTGTATATTTTACATATTATTTTGTGAATTATTTTAAGTTAGAAAAATCATTTCTTTTATTTTATATTCATGGTTTTGTAACTAGAAAGAGAACAAAAATTGTAAAGTAACATAAATAAAATTAACATAAATGAGTTTTTTTTAAGATCGGGCTTTTAATTTCATTGATCGGGTTGGGCTCGGACTTAGATAGATAGGGACAAGGATCGAAGCCCAATTACGAGACATGTAGGTTTTCAATTGAATAAGGCAGCTTAATTAAGAATGAATTTGCGGAGGATGCCTAATCAAGGCAACGCATTGCATGAAAATTAAACTACTTTAATTTTTATATTGCTTTCCCATCAACGAGGATATTGTATTTACAACTGACAAGTAAAATTCTTTATGAATTCTTGTTCTTTAATGGTAAATTCTCCATGAATTCTTAGTCTTTAATGGTAAATTCTCCAGTTCAAGGTAAACACAAGTTCAGCCAATTATTCAAATACTAGTCATATCGGTAGTCAGTCTTTATGCCTTCCGGCGACTAAATCAAACAATGGCGACCTAACTCCGGCGTAGATCGTCCATCCACCTGGTGATACTTGAACCTGACCATCAGATGAAAATACCCAACTTCACGTTTGGTTGAAAAAAAAAATAGTAACAGAGGAGACGGATGAAAAGGAAAGGGAAGAAAAAAAAATGAGCAAAGAAGAGAGCCAATTTCGTTTTTAGTGTTTTGGTTGAACAGAACAATTCATTTTTCTCTTTTTATTTCATTCCATTCTCCTTTCCTCTTCTCTTTTTTTTTTCTTATATTTCTTGTTTCCACTCTCCTCCTTTTCCTTTCCTCTTTCCTTATATTTCTTGAAACCAAACATGCCATAAAAACCTCGTTACAGGTAAAATCTAAGGGAAAGTGTTAATTTGTAATAATGATAAATCTATCAAGTATCACCAGCTCAGTTCAAATCCCCCCATCTAAAACTCAAAACTACCACGACATCCACATCCCAAATCTAACAAAACTCTTCTGAAGTGAATTGTCAACTTCAAGTTCTTCACATACATACTTATTACAACTTCAGAAGTTTCATTAAATCACAAACGGAATTTCTTATCCTTCCTCTAAATCCTTGATTGTTGATTACCAGTGTCTAATAAAAGGATAAGAACTCCACAGCACTAAATCATATACAAAATAAAACGATAGACGAATTAAAAAATAAAAAATGTAGGTCATAACCAGGCCCCCAAATCAGAGATCATTAGGGGCAGACATGCAGACCCAAATCAATTTCTGTGCACATAACCATGCTACCTTCATCTCTATATATATTAATTCCAGAGCATCGGCTTATTGTGCACAGATTTTATTATAAAAAAAAAAATCAAAAATAAAAGAACACTGAACCCAAGAACAGAACCTAAAAATGTGTCGAATCCTAAAACAAAGCCCTCGGATCAGAGAGATTGCATCCAGAGCAGAAGTTTTAGACCCATTTAAAATTTTTATTTTCTGTGCTTCGCCACCTTCATCCTTTAAAGTGACAAATCCCGAGACCAGACTTTGGCGCACAGCCATGAGATACCTAAGAGCGAAGAGTGAAGTCGCTGAACCATGTCTAATTGTCTATAAATAGTGGAACATTTCTCATCCTTAGGGTTAAGCGTTAGCGAGGTGAAAAGACCTAAAGACCGGAGTTACTTTGTGTTGAGCATCAGCCCATACCCCGACCCGTAAATTATAGATTTATTTGGGCTTTACTATTAAAATCCCAAAATATCCTATGCATCGCCCACTTTCAGATGCATTCAATCGAAAAGTTTAAAACATGTTGCCCATGACCATCACAAAAATTTTCGGGTATTTTTAGAACATTGATCATTATCCATTTATTTCAATCAATCATAATAATATGTATGTTAATATGGTAAATAGTGAATTGGAAAAAAAACAATACTATAAGGTCATGTTTGGTTTGAAGAAAAAGGAGGAGAGGAAAAGAGTGGAATGGAGAAAAAGGGAGAAGAAAGTAATGGAGAAGAGTAGTGAAATTAGATTTTGTTATTTGGTTTGATATAAAATTTGATAAGGAAAAGAATTATAATTTTTTTCTTTAGACAAATTTATCATTTTCCTTAAATATTAAGCTATTTATATTAGTTATATATATATATATATAATGGCAGTCCGGTTGTCGGCGGCGAGGGGTCCAACGACTTTCCAACGAAGGTCCAGCGCCTTTCCGGTGGAGGTCCGGTGAAAGTCCGGCGGCTGTCTGGCGAAGTCCAACAGTGGTCCGGCAACGGTCCATTTATAATATTAAATCAATAAAATAAAATTATAAATAATAATTATTAATGGAATTAAACAAGTTAAAAAGTTGAAGGGTAATTTTAGAAACTTTATTTTCCAATAGAAGATGAATTTAAATTCTTCACTACTTGGTGTGGAATTTAAATTCTACATTATGATGGATATTAAATTTTAATGGAAATTAAATTCTTACATATTTTGTCAAACCAAACAATGAAAATAAAAAGAGAATTTAAATTACTTTCCTCTCATCTATTCTCTCCTCCCAACCAAACACCACATAAGAGCACCAAAGACTTTCTCTGCCCATAGACTTATTGCCACTTATATTCTCACTGGTTATTTTATCTCAAAAAAAAAAAAAAGAAAAAAAAAACAAGAAGAGAAAGGATATTTGTACCATAGGTGAACTCCAAGTTCGAATTCAGCCTCGACCAGATAAAATTTTTTTTCTAAATTTTTTGTTTGAGTTGAGCTATTAACACCCCTTTATTGTTAAAATAAAACACTTTTGAGATAAAATTACATTAAAGAACATTTTAAAAAAATTTAAACCTATTATTATTTCTCGTTCCACCAACTCTTTACACTACTCCTGCGAAATTTACCTTTTCTTTTTTCGGGCAACACTTTTGCATTCATCATCCATCCTGTTATGCTACTGTATTAATATAATCTCTTGCTAATCTCAAGATCAGATGAATACAAATAGTTTAAGAATTAGCAACCAACAGAAAGCTTTTTGAAGTCAAATACACACAAATTTTTGTAAGGATGTCTACAATTCACTCTTGCGAAATTGGTTCATAGACATCCAAAAATAAGAGTTTGGCTTTAAGAATTTTGAGATGAATTTGTTCTATTATTCATAATTTTTTTTGCAGTCCTGATGAATTTAATTTTATTGAAGAAAGAAATCAAGAAGGAAAGAAACACATCAATTAAAGTTGAAAATTGTAAACTTGTAGGTTATCCTAGTCTACACAACAATAACTATCACAGAAACAAAAATCTTTTATTTGCAGCACCTCATGAATCATGATTATCCAATTGTCAGGGCATAAACATCAAGAACAATCTCTCTCTTTCTCTCTTTCTCTCTTTTTTAAATAGTTTTCTTATAAGTCAATTATTTTCTTAAGGATTAGTTTTAAACTCTAAATTAAAATGTACATTTGATTGAAATTAAAGGTGAGAAAACTGATGGAAAGAGAAGGAGAAATAAGATACTTATATTTTGAATTTTAGGACAGAGAAAGTTAGTTAGAATAACTGAAATAATGATATTTTTGGAATTAAAGAGGGTGTTAATAGTTATGATGAATTTTCTAATATTATTTAATGGGGTACACTTAATAGCGGGTTTTAATATGATGTAAGAGGGGTTTAAATAGCACCACTCTTTTTGTTTTGTTTTGTTTCGTTAGGACCCAATTGGAGGCTTGCTTTAGTTAAAATTGTCACAATCTACTCACTTTTTAAATATATTCTCATACTGTGAACTTGTCACCACTTATTTAACTAGATCTAAAATTTATTAGAACTCTAAATATAAATAATTTTTAATATTATTTTAAAATTCTACTGAATATTAGCTAAAAAATCTGATCCATTAGAGGCACGGTGCAATCATGTAATTTAAAATAGTCAATAAAAGGAACTTATTATTATTATTATTAATAGCTCCAACAAAGTGATTTCTAATATTTGTTTACTAAAATATCATCACATCTCGTGGATCCATTTCTTTAACTCTCAACTGTATATTCGGTCAAATATTTGATTTTAAGTTTTAACAAGAATCAGCAAGCGAACTAGACATTTATTCCGGCCAATGCAGTTAGCAGCTTTGGGTACTCAATTTCGATGCTGAAATTCCGGCCAATGGATCTTGAAACCCAATGCTATAACTTGCCCTCTCATTAAGGTGGCATTTATTTTTTATTTTTATCTCAAATCTAAGTAGACTAGAATTGATTTAAAATCTTAATAGATGTAAATATCTTAATACGAATAATATATTTATTTTTTGTCTGAATCTCTAAAATAAAGATTAAGTTTATTTTTTCAACTTTAAAGACTAAAAATATATACTTTTACATTTGTATCTTTATAAATTTGAATGTCTATATCAGAGAACATAAATACCATAATATTTTTTTCATATATAAGTAAAATTATGTTCAAGTGAATACATAATGATTTTTGAATTATAAATTTTTTATGAAAACATATTATATAATTACATAAAAAATTAATAATAATACCTTTGATTACCGATAATAGGAGATTCAAGCACTTGATAAAAGAAGCAGAATGAGGAAGAATTCTATGATGGCTGAAAAAAATAAAAATGAGAGTATTAGTGGGTAAATGTGTATAGGCATGTTTTGGGATATATATGAAAAATAAATAATAAAGTAAAGATTTTTTTTACATAGCAAATTAGTTAATGGATTCAGATTTCTCCATTCAGTAGAAAGTAAAAAAAAATTAGCTTATTTTATTAAGTCAAATTATCTGAAAAATCCTATTAAGTTATAAAAACAAACACTTCTGATTATCTTAATTAATTAAGGTAAGTCACTTTAAGTTATTAAATTAAAAAACAATCACCCTCTAAGTCGTAGCATTTGATGATGTAAGTTTGAGCTTCCTGATGACTCATTTAAGTTTCTTGTGTTAAAAAATATAAATTAGAAACAAGTTTTTTTTCTCCTAAATATAGATATGTGTAAGAGTACATAGATTTTTGAATAAATACTCGACGAACCTATGCACTGTATCCAGAATTCAATACTCTCTCCATCAAAGAAGTGCTCGCATCAATACTCTCTATCCATGTTGTTTGTAAACTCCATAATTTCCTTTGTACTGCCTCTTGATCTTCTCTCTCTTCCGACCTAGTCTATCTATATTGAGTACAAACACCAAAAAAAAAAAAAAATCATATTACCATAACTGTTGTGAAATAAAACCTTTAGATCGATAATATTTAATAAGTTTGAGATTTAAAGTAAGAAAAAAATTTGATAGAATAATTGTTGGAACGAAATCTCTTATGCTCCTAAACATCAAAATTATTAAACCTTATTTTATTTCAATCAATCATATTTTCAACAGATGAATATAATAAAACATGGACTGGGACTATTGGCACCCCTCTAAGTACCTATTCACACCCCCTTTACTTTATTAACTCCATTAAAATATTATAAATAACTGTAAAATTCTTAACATCTTCTTCAATGATGAAAATGCTCTTACTTAAAACTTGCTAGTTTAAACCCCATTCTATAATTTTTATTTATTTTTTTGTTAAACTTTTTTTTTAAGTAAGGAGAATCATGAATAATTTCTTGAGAAAAAACAATGTCCAAATTTAGTATCCTAGATTTTTGGGGCAATTAATCCATAATCTTGAATAGTAAAATTTAAATTTAATTTAAATAGAGATTTTTAGCCATAAAACGAACAAATTAACAAAAAAAATGGAGACATATTATTATCTTGAGTAATATCTAAGACAAGAAAACAAACAACTCTACCTTTTTCAAAGTGTTTCTTTAAAAATATGAGAGGAATAAAATGACCATTAAAATGGCTCAAAATTTTCTAATATTGTCATTGACTAGCTAGATCAATTGTTTCTTGTGCAATAACTTCAAACACAAAAATTCTTAAAAGTAGTTATATTAGTTTCGTATGGTATTGCCCAACCTTCTGCACGTAGTTCATGGTACTTGATCAAACGCTTTGCAATAAGAGGAATCAGTGAAGTTGGAAGCATGAACACCTACATTAAAAAGCTATACAAAAATTAGTCCAATAATAAAGATACTATAGCATAATTTGAATTCCTTGAGTTTTATATACCTCTATGAAATGATTTTTATTAACAAATCTAATAGCAATGATTTTATAGAAGGCGCGTGACAATGGAACATATCTGAATGGAAGGATTTTAATATTCGACAGAAATGATATACTCTCTCCTTGGGTTATTCTCAAAGTATAAAAGTGAATGAAGCACCTCATTTGCTCTACCAACATATTCAAAATCTTTTTTATAGTCATCAAAATGAATTTGCCACTCAACAACTAGGTCTTTTCCTCACCTATGCCCAATTATCCTCGCCAATATCTACTAGGTCAGCCACTGCCTGAAAACCACAATTACCATCTGTAGCAACATTTTTAACACCACATATATAAAGCCTCAACTCAAATGAAAATAAATCAATATAAGAAGCATGCTTTGGTGCTTTTGTTCAAGAAACACTGATTTTTCGTTGTCCTTATGGTTTTTTTGTAGTTGTACTTGAAGACACAAGGCCTGAAGAATGATTATCCTGTGTAGATACTACATACTTAAATCTTGATGGATCCTGAAGGGTCGATTTATCAAACTTTTGGGAATGTTGTCCTCAAGTTTTAGCCTTAACAGTTGGCTCAATTAAAAATATTGAGGATAGATCAACTAACTCTTTCAATTTTATTTTTATTTGCATTTTTTTGAAATCATCAGAACCATTAATTTCATTTCAAGAGTATAACTAAACTTCGATGATATTTCATTGCTGGTATGAACAAAGTCCAATTTCCTTCAATGTGAATGTACATATAGTAAAGGTATTGGATGACCTTCACACTTAAGATATGCAATTTTTTGTGCACATGGTAACCCATGAGTGTGTCAAACTACACAATCACATGTTGAAACATCTACCCAATTGAATCAGTTTTTTTTTACTCACTAAGTATCATATCTAATGTATTTCTAGCAATTAAACCTCTTTATTCTTTAAAAATTG
This sequence comes from Citrus sinensis, assembly GCF_022201045.2. Lineage (NCBI taxonomy): Eukaryota > Viridiplantae > Streptophyta > Magnoliopsida > Sapindales > Rutaceae > Citrus > Citrus sinensis. Next base: position 22,924,908 of record NC_068563.1, read on the forward strand.
AAGGTGTTGCACATTAGTCAAACTCTTCTCACATGATACCTTAATTTGCGTATGTTGCAACTCAACCAAAGAATAAAAGCTTTGTCCTTAGGATGAACATAGTTTCCTCTTTAATTTTGAATGTGTAGTCCCGGCCCTAAAAATAAACCAACAAAAAATAAAAAATAGAAAGATATATTGAAAGAAAATGGTGTTGAGTTTAGTTATTAAATCATTGAAAATTAAATACTTTTTACCTATTGGCTATCATATTTCTGAATTGCATAATAAGGTCTATCCATTTTGTAACAAAATTTTCTTTATACTTATCAAGTCATGTCTGCTTCATATAAACAAGTGCTGTCGAATATCTAGCATAATCACTCTAAAGAATACTCAAGTGTTGTATGTACTCTTGTTTAGTGGTTGAGAACACCAATACATTCCAGCTGCTATTAAAGGCTTCTAATCTTTCATTAGTCTCAAATAGCTAGTTTCTTACAATTAACTAACACATTTCTTGAAATAAGTTATCTACAAAGTAAATTAGTTGCATTTGAAAATATCCTTTCAATAGCATTCATCAGAGCTAATTCTCTTTTTATCACAATTACACTTGGTAACATATCATCTTGCATAATGATTTTTAATCTCTTCAATGCCCAAATATAGTTATCCTCTTGCTTGGACTCAAGATATGCAAAATCAACATTAAATATCATTGTAGTTAATGTGACACTAACTATTTCCAACAATAGAAACTTATATTTGTCGACTTTATAAGTGCAGTCCATTATTAGAACATTTGTAAAAGCTTTTAACAATTCAAAAGTAAGAGGATATGCCCAAAATATGTCTCTTACACAATTTGTATCATCATCACTATGATGTCAATCAATGTAATTATGATCATGCAATTTGCTTATCAGTTGTTGCATTTGTGACTGTTCACCCAATTCGCGAACCTTATATTTATATCGAGCATTACAAATCGCCTTCATCGTTGTGACACTAAACGTTGTTAGCCTAAAGGGCTACTCATAATGTAATTTTGATGATAACAAACATATGTATTAAGTGATTTAATAATTATTGTACTTCACATTTTCACTAGTTTTTGAAGGGTAATATTTATGCAAGTGAAATCAAGCTCAAAACACTCAACGGACAAACGGCGAAATCAAGAATAAAGTTTAGAGCTCAACGAATAAATTAGTGCGATAAATTCTTGTAAAGCCGGTATGATTTAATTGATACATGATTTAGCATTTGAGAAGCTCAAGAGATTAATTTAATTAAATACTTTTCATAAACTAAAAAGTTTATTTTTATAAAGTAAAGCATTTTGTGGATTTGAGTAATTTGGACTTAAATGCTAAGTTTTGAAATCTTTGATTTTAATAAGTATTATTATTAAATTTCGGAGTTGGACGTTTTTACAAACATTTGAAATGTTTTGGGCCATACTATAATTTATGAATATTTTGGACTAAAGTAAAAGGTTTTGAGAACTTTGAAAAATATGGGCATTATATTGAAAAGGACCTTTTTGCAAAATAATAATATCTTTGTGGCCATATCATAATTTCAAAAAGTTTTGGAAAGTCAACTATTCTTAAGAAATTCTGAAATTGGACCTATTTATAAAGTTTTATGACGTTTTGGGTCATAGTATAATTATAAAAGTTTTAGGCCAAAGTATAATTTTAGTGAACAATGTTACTGTATCAAAATTAAAAAATAACGGTAATATCACTGTTTCTGAATGGCTAGCCGGATAAATCAAGCGGCTAACCGCTTGGGCGCGGGAATTTGTCTATAACAGCTAGTTTTCGGGCTTTAACTATAAAAACTCAACTCAAACTTCATTCTAAGAACTAATGCAAGCAAATATAAGATCATACAATATATATTGAGCTTCCAAAACGCAAATAATCATTTATTGAATCATTATTGAGCATAATTTGTTATCCACTCTTAAAGAGAGTTTCATTATTGTGATTTTCATTTCTCATCAAATTGTGAGTGTATAAGTGTGAGAAACACTTGGAGTGAAGAGATTGAGGAGATAATCTCTTGTTGTAAAGGTCCGTTGACACCTTAGAAGTCAATTGTAAACATTTGAAGCCTTGGGAGGCTTGGATAGTGAAATCCTCAAGCCGGGTGAGCTTGGAGATGTGGACGTAGGCAGGGATAGCCGAACCACGTAAAAATCTCTGTATTTGTTTTCTCTTCCCTTACTCTTTTAATATTGTGATTGATTGAATTTATTATTTTTTATTTGATTAAGGCAATAGATTAAATTATTGTGTGAATCGTATTACATAAATTTTAAAATCCCAATTCACCCCCCTCTTGGGTTGCATAACTTGCATTTCAAACGGTATCAGAGCAAGGTGCTCTTGTGTAGACTTAACCGTCTATAGTTAAAGATTCATGGCAACCCATAATGACTCAACCTTTAGGGAAGGACAATCCACAATTAGACCACCATTCTTTGATGGTAATGACTATCCATATTAGAAAACTATGATGAGAATTTATTTACAAGCTTTAGATTATGAAATTTGGGAAATTGTTTATGATGGTCCATTTATGCATTTGACTAAAAACGAAGTCGGGAAAGATATTCCAAAACCTTTACGGGAATGGAATGAATTGAAAAAGAGAAGAGCTTCTCTAAATTCCAAAGCCATGAATGCCTTGTTTTGTGCACTAGATAAGAAAGAGTTTCATAAAGTATCTAGTTGTGAAAATGCTAATGAAATTTGACACAAACTTAAAGTTGTTTATAAAGGCACGAATCAAGTGAAAAAGTCTAAAATTAGTAGGTACACTCGACAATATGAATTGTTTCAAATAGAACAAAATGAGAGTGTGTATTCTATGTATACTAGATTTACGAACATAGTGAACACTCTAGAAGCCCTAGGAAAGACCTTTTCAAATAGCGAGAAAGTTAAGAAAATCATTAGGTCGCTACCTAAGGAATGGAGACAAAAAAGGACTGCCATTGAGGAAGCCAAAGATTTAAATATTTTACATATGGATGATTTAATTGGTTCTCTTATTTCTTATGAGGAAGACTTGGCAGCTGAAAGAGGCAATGATGAGAAGAAGAAAAGCATTGCTCTCAAAGTCTCGAAACATGAAAGTGATGAAGAAAGTGAGTTGGATGAGGAGGAGATGGATATGCTGGCTAGGAGGTTTAGAAAACTTTTTAAGAAATCCGGTGATCGAAGAAAATTTAGAGACCTCAAGAACCGAAAGGAGAAGAAGGAAGTAATCAAATGTTATAAGTGCAAGAAGCCTGGTTATATAAGAACGTAATGCCCTCTTCTCAACAAGCTCAAAAAGAGAGCAATGGTAGCCACATGGGATGATAGCGATGAGGAAACAAGTGATGATGAAGAGCATCAAGAAATGAAAAATCTAGCTCTCATGGCAATTGGAGATGAATCGGATGATGAACTTGATGAGGTAAATGATCTTTCTACTTATGATGAATTATATGATGCTTTTAAAGAATTACATGATAATTGGATAAAAATTAGTAAAAAGAATGCATGTCTTAAAAAGAAAATGGTAAAGCTCACAAATGAGAATGAATCTCTAACTGCAAAGATTGCATGCCTAGAATTAGATAATAAAATATTGCATGATAGAGTTGCATTATCAAATGAGAAACCTAGCACTTCACGTGAGCATCTAGAATCATATGTAGATAACTTGAAAAATGAAAAGGATGCTTTACAAAAATGCAATGATTCATTAAATGAAAAGATTAAAGGACTAGAGTTAGATAATAAAATGTTGCATGATAGAATTGCATCATTTAAATGCAAACAAAGTATTTCATATGAGCATGAAAAATCACATGTTGATGAATTAATAAAAGAAAATGAAGTGCTCAAGAAGAAGAGCAATGAGCTAAATCAAATTGTGTTAAAATTCACAAATGGGCAAAAGATGTTGGATAACTTGCTTAATTCACAAAAATGTGTGTTAGATAAAGGAGGTATTGGTTATAAGCCAAATTTGAAACAAAAATATTATAAGAGTTATTTTGTTAAAACTACCTCCATTAATGATCAAATTGTATGCCATTATTGCAATCAAAATGGTCATATGAAGCTTAGATGTCCGGTTAAAAGAAATGCATATTATGAAGTAACATGTGTTTGGGTTCCAAAAGGAACCATTGCTAACACTCAAGGACCCAAGAATATTTGGGTACCAAAGCACACAACTTGAATATTTTTTGTAGGCACCACAATCAAGGAATGACAAAGAGTTCCTTGATAAAAGCTTATAAGAATAATCACTTGATTATGGTGTAAGCAAAAATGATGAGACAATATGATTTAATTGTTTTGGAAACAATTATTGCCTTATTGATTATAAGTGATGGTCTTTCAAGCTTAGTAAGTATTTAATAATTCATTTGGTATCATGTTGAGTGAATCATGAAAAATGGATAGTAGCTTGAATTTGTGAAAGTATACTTGTATGTTTACATGATTGAATTATCATTGTATTTAACATTGAGTGCTTTATCATGATGCATGGTTATATATATATATGATGATAGCTTGTCAACTCATCATGATGGATTTGTTTGATTTTAATAATTATGTAATGCCTAAGCATGATAAATGAGTGATATGCTTATTAATCTTTGAATGCATATTTGTTTAATGATTGTATAAAATATATGCATGATGGATGAATTATATGTGTGAATTAATCATGTCTTAAATGTTTATAATTCCAACCATAAAGTGTTATCGTATCTCTTAATTGTGATGTATATGCATGATGAATATGTTATAAATTTGAGTTTTATGATTTTTTGGATGTTAATTATATTGATTCATGCATTAAAATGGCTTTTGAAAGTGTTCGGGATCACAAAATGGTCTTGGAATCAATCAAAAATAGCCGGAGAGCAAAATTTGTGCAGAGGGGCAGCCATGAGGCGGCTAACCGCCTGCCCCAAGTGGCTAGCCGCTTGGTCACGAGTTGGAGCTATTTTTTTTTGCTTCTTCTTCTTCCTTCGTTATTTTTCTGCACTTGTTCTTTATTTCACCCAAACCGTGAACCACCCATCCATTTTCACTTTCAATTTCCTTCTTTTTCATCCATTTTTATGCCCAAATCAACCACTCAAACTAATACCCATGCATTTCATCTTCATTAAACAGTTCTCCATCATAAGTTCTTCACTTGTTCTTCATCATTTCATTACCATCTCATTCACGTATGAATAGTGCCCCTCCATTTTCTTTCTCAAATCTCTTCATCTCTCACTCATTTTCTTGTTAAAATCAACCACTCAAATCATTATTCATCCATTACTCCTTCAATTTTCATTCTCAAAACTTCATTTCATCAACGCTCCACATAAAACTCAAAATAAAAAACATAACTCTACCCGCTTCTCTCTCTTCATTTTCAAGCTTCCTTTAGCCCATTTTTTATCCAATCTACATCATATATTAGCTTTATTCATCTCTAGGATCAATTTTCTTGGCTCAAACAAATCCATTTCACTTAATTTTTTTGTAAACCCGAAATTGGATCTTTAAGCTTGTTTTTGTTCCAACAATGGTGGGTGGTGAAAAATCCAAGAGCAAACAAGTTGCCAAGAGACGCAAGGACGATTATGGAGATAATACGGAGTTCATATCAACCCACTTTCAGCATCTACCTCTTCGGAAACGGTTTCACGACAATTTTATGTCGAGGTTGGTTATCGCTCCCTATTTTGTTAATTTTCGTAATTTGAAGAATTTAGAAATTTGTGACAAATCTCTTAGTTATTTTCTCATTGCTATGGGTTGGAAAAATATTTTAGTTATTAAGGAGCAATACTATGAAAATTTAGTTAAGGTGTTTTATTCGAATATGATTATGGGATCCTTGGATAGAATTGTTACAAGTGTTGGGGGAATTCATATTGAATTTGATTATTGATGATTATATGTGTGTCGCTTGAAGAATTGATGGAGTTGTTGGTTTGTTATAATTGTTTAAGCTTATATGGAAGTGTTTTTAACCATGTTGTGTATTTGAGGATTTGTTCATTTTTAAGGAGAGACTCTGCCAAAAGTTTTGCTCGCACAAAATGGGTAATATCTTCATTGAATTATTTTTGATGATCTTGTTTCGAATTGCATCTATCTATCTTTTATTTTTTTAATGATAAAGGGGGAGATAAATATTATAAGTTTTTGGATAATATCATTTTGGTTAAATTTTTTTAATTGGCCATATATTTAGGGGGAGCATACAATATGATTTTGGATAATATGCATTTTGAGCATTCTTTTGATGGCATGATGGTTCATGATCATTTTATGGTTAATTGGATGTTTGGTTATTATATGTTTCTTGATTAACCATTGACATATTATCGATCTTAGCATGAATTTCTAGTAATTTTGATGATGAAGGGGGCGAAGTCATGTATTTTGAATATGAAGACATACAATATGTATTTTGAAAAGACATATAATATGTATTTTGATCTTAAAGTATTTGTGCATATTTTTGAAATATTTAGGGGGAGTTTTTGTTTTGAATTTGATTTATATGTTTAATTATATATGTCATGTATTAAGGGGGAGTATAAATGTCAAAATACATGAGATGTTTGTCATCATCAAAAAGGGAGAGATTGTTAGCCTAAAGAGCTACTCATAATATAATTTTGATGATAACAAACATATGTGTTAAGTGATTTAATAGATATTTTATTTCACATTTTCACTAGTTTTTGAAGGGTAATATTTATGCAAGTGAAATCAAGCTCAAAACACTCAACGGACAAACGGCGAAATCAAAAATAAAGTTTAGAGCTCAACGAATAAATTAGTGCGATAAATTCTTGTAAAGCCGGTATAATTTAATTGATGCATGATTTAGCATTTGAGAAGCTCAAGAGATTAATTTAATTAAATACTTTTCATAAACTAAAAGGTTTATTTTTATAAAGTAAAGCATTTTGTGGATTTGAGTAATTTGGACTTAAATGCTAAGTTTTGAAATCTTTGATTTTAATAAGTATTATTATTAAATTTCGGAGTTGGATGTTTTTACAAACATTTGAAATGTTTGGGCCATACTATAATTTATGAATATTTTAGACTAAAGTAAAAGGTTTTGAGAACTTTGAAAAATATGGGCATTATATTGAAAAGGACCTTTTTGCAAAATAATAATATCTTTGTGGCCATATCATAATTTTAAAAAGTTTTGGAAAGTCAACTATCCTTACGAAATTCTGAAATTGGGCCTATTTATAAAGTTTTATGATATTTTGGGCCATAGCATAATTATAAAAAGTTTTAGGCCAAAGTGTAATTTTAGTGAACAATGTTACTGCATCAAAATTAAAAAATAACGGTAATATCACTGTTCCTGAGCGGCTAACCGCTTGGGCGCGGGAATTTGCCTATAACGGCTAGTTTTCGGGCTTTAACTATAAAAACTCAACTCAAACTTCATTCTAAGAACTAATGCAAGCAAATATAAGATCATACAACATATATTGAGCTTCCAAAACGCAAATCATCATTTATTGAATCATTATTGAGCATAATTTGTTATCCACTCTTAAAGAGAATTTCATTATTGTGATTTTCATTTCTCATCAAATTGTGAGTGTATAAGTATGAGAAACACTTGGAGTAAAGAGATTGAGGAGATAATCTCTTGTTGTAAAGGTCCGTTGACACCTTAGAAGTCAATTGTAAACATTTGAAGCCTTTGGAGGTTTGGATAGTGAAATTCTCAAGCCGGGTGAGCTTGGAGGCGTGGACGTAGGCGGAGATAGCCGAACCACGTAAAAATCCCTGTATTTGTTTTCTCTTCCCTTACTCTTTTAATATTGTGATTGATTGAATTTATTATTTTTTATTTGATTAAGGCAATAGATTAAATTATTGTGCGAATCGTATTACATAAATTTTAAAATCTCAATTCACCCCCCCTCTTGGGTTGCATAACTTGTATTTCAAACGTGTCCCTAGTCTTTATATGAAATATCTCTTTTGGTCGAACATTATTTTTAGATAAATCAACCAATGTACTAACCTCTTCATTATTAAGTCTACCTGCAAATGAGTGTCCCTCGAGATGTTGTGCAACATGATGGTTATGCAATCCACAAATCACTTTTAACATCCAATCTTGATTATTCGCCCACATTTGCCCCTTTAATAAAAATGGACAGCCACACATTTTTGTTCCAATTGCATTAGTTCTTTTCTTCTTTTCCAAATTGTTATTCTGCTTATTTGCACCAGAACTTCTTTTGGGATGCACCACTTCTTTCACAAGGAAAACTTATCCTTAGTCTCCTTCCAATCACATTCAGGCAAGGTTTTTTAATGACAATCACAAGTCCATTTTTATGGGGAAATTTACCCATTTAACTACTTTCCAACTTTTAATATAAAAAAAGACCTCACTTTAGTTTTTCTTACAATAACAATCACTTACAAAGCTCTCGGACCAAACTATCTATAAATTCTCAAAACAAGACACACAAAAATTTCGCCCAATATTATCTAACTCCTAAGCAATGCTGAACATCTACACACACCACCAAAACACTCCTCATTTTACCTCTCCCACATTATCCAATTATCACTCAACCTCCATTTTATCTATCTCACATTCATCAAACTAATATATTTATCTAAGTATTGAAGACAAAATCAAGCAACATTTTGTCTCTTATTTTTTATTAGGTTTCATACAAAAGAACAATTGCTCATTTTATTACAATGTGGGTACATTAAATGGTTAATATGAGGTCATAGATTTATAAATTAATAAAATTTCGGCAAAATCTGATGAAAATGGGTTTTGAACGATGTTGAAGATGAAACCTAGAATCCAGGCGACAAGTACCTATCGCCCTAGTAACAAAACAATCGCCTAAGCTTAGAATGACTTGTCGACCCGAGCCATAGACTGTGTCGCCAGATTTTCCAAAGAGTTGTCTATTGCTTGGTTTAGTCAAGCATCATGTAAGTCTCGGAAAAATCGGGCGACAACATGTATCACCCAACCAAATCATGCTGTCACATATTTACATGGCTTGTGTCGCCCACGTTGCTCAGTCTCCCACGCCATGGATGGCCATTTTGGTTGGGTGATGGGGAGAAGCCACTCGCCTTGCCCAAGCTTGACATGGCCTAATTTTAGGCAATACGGGCAACCATCCATATTCTTGATTGGCCAACACACCAACCTTCTCTTTAAACTCAAAATAATTCTAAGTTTAGATCAATAATTTCTTAGAGGCATTTAAACAAACACTTGGTGTGCCATTTATTAAATATCTTAATCTTAAAAAAAACTCTCATATTTTCATACCTAATACACATCCTAGTGATTAACTATGATCAATGATGAACCAACCAGACATTTTAACAAAAATTTATTCTAAATTCATGAAAAAAACCAAGAAAGTACCTAAGCCACCGAAACCGTATGTGAAGGAACTTGCTGGAAGCAAAATAACTCACACACGCCACTAGAAGTGAAGGAAATCGCCACTGGAAGTGAAGGAACTCGGCGGAACTCAAGAAATGCCGAAAGTGAAGGAACTTTGTGTGGGTATAATTGGGGCAGTAGGAGTTGTTTTTAAGTGAATATTGGGCGAAATGTTTGTGTGTTTTGTTTTGAGAATTTAGGAGTAATTTGGTCCAAGAGCTTTGAAAGTGGTTGTTATTGTAAGAAAAACTGAAGTGAAGTCTTTTTTATATTAAAAGTTGGAAAGTGGTTAAATCGATAAATTTTCCATTTTTATCCCCAATGTCATGTGTCCATTAAATTAATTCTTCCTTATTGGTGAAAACCTACGACTAAGACAATAATATATTAATTAACCATACAAAGAAACACAAAGAAAAGAAAATTTATATAAGAAAATTCATTTAGCTTGATATCTCTTCAGTAGTGAATGCAACAGTGTAATCTATAACATCTACTTTATTATCAATAATGGCATCCACGGTAGAACTATCCTCCTTCACAATGATTATATAGATATTATGTAAAACTGAAGTGAAGTCTTTTTTTATATTAAAAGTTGGAAAGTGGTTAAATCGATAAATTTTCCATTTTTATCCCCAACATCATGTGTCCATTAAATTAATTCTTCCTTATTGGTGAAAACCTACAACTAAGACAATAATATATTAATTAACCATACAAAGAAACACAAAGAAAAGAAAATTTATATAAGAAAACTCATTTAACTTGATATCTCTTCAGTAGTGAATGCAACAGTGTAATCTATAACATCTACTTTATTATCAATAATGGCATCCACGGTAGAACTATCCTCCTTCACAATGATTATATAAATATTATGTAAGTTAATTCTTGAAACTCGAAGAATAGCAATTTATTCAACAATAATCAGTTGATAATTGTTAAGGGGATTTTTTTTAGCATTGTTCAACATTCTCCTTACCATTATAACTCGAAAATAACAATAAAATATTAACAAACTTACTTTTTCATTATCATCTTCTTCCGTTTGCTTCATTATTGTCTCCTAAATTTGAAACTCTTAAATTAGAGCTTAAGAAAGAAAGGAGAGTTTAAACTAGATACTGTTTAAAGAATTTTAAAACTCTTAAATAAAATATGGCGTATTAAGAATTTTTAAGGAGAAAATTTTATTTAACTTTAGAGTGGAAGTTTAATTAAAAATTATCCTATTATGTAATTTTAGTAAAAACTAAAATTATAAAATAATTAAAAATGTTTCAAGAGACATTTGGAGGGGCGCCAATAGCCCCATTCTAAAACACAAAAGACAAAACAAGGGTAAACTTTGGTAGCTGACAAAAAAAATTAACAATATCCATATTATATTCCAAAGTAAGTCAAGATTGTGGGTCCCGGTCAAAGGAGGATATGGCACATTCGTAAATGTTGAACGATGATAAACCGTGGTGTTTCAATGGCCACGTGTATTTGATTGAAACTATGAGTGAATTTAGAATTGAGGTGTTAGTAACTTTTAAGTTATAATTGCTATGAAAAAAATCTATAAATATGAAATAAAAATTAGTAATATATAGTAAATGTAAATTTTAAATAATAATTTTGATAAAATTATTAAAGATATAATAAATTTTTCATTATAAAAGTGAAAAATCGTATCAATATAACTTCCAAGTTACAGCAACTAATATTTACTAAATACTTTAGTATTGTTTCTTTTAAGCTACAGCTGACTAATTTCAATTCCAAACGCACCCTATATTTGGTCTTTTCTTGTTTGCTTGCATGTACTTATTATTATTATTATTATTGTACTTGTGACACAGATAAATTACACTCTAAACTTTACCAAGATTCTATATACATTCTATCATAATTCAAAAATTTTCAGAACATTAATTTAAAAATTCTACGCCCACAAATAAGTAGGAAAAAATTTGTTTCTAATCTATAAATTAACTTCACAACTACACACGAGTTAAAAAGTATTCCAAATAATATGTTTTTAATTAAAGAACAGAAGAAACATTGTTTTGTAATAATAATAATAATTGTAATCATAATTAGTGATATAATCTAATTATATGTTGATAAGTTTGGGTTTATGAGAGGATTTATCTTTACTTTACAAGGAGAAAATGGATTTTTAATTTGTGATTATTAAAATTATATCAGAACTCTTTTAAAATTAACCCTAAAAGTGTTAAGACATAAAAAAAAATGTTTTTTTTTTTAAAGAACACTTGGGAAAATAAGAATGTAAACAACAGCGTGTAGACTGTAGACATAAAATAATAATAATAAATTGAATTAGGTTTAAGCACAGATTATTTCATAATAAAAAATACTTCTGCCCTTCTTGGCTTCTTTCATAATAGATGTGGCCCTCATATCACTTTCTCTTCTAATCCAAGAAACAGCGTGTACACATAAAATATTTTCCACTTCTATTTTTTAATGGATCATAATTAATTTTTCCAAAATTGAAAAAAGAACAAATTCTGTCTTGGCCAAATAACATAGAGGTCTCCTTTTCTTTTATGATTTACCAAGTAAGGATGTCATTCATCCATTTGTATCAAATACACCCTAGCCTCGATCTAATGAAATAACTCATCATAAGGATGCATTACCAAATTTAACACAATCTATCACTACCGAGTAGCGACCATCGTTATACTTCTTCAACAATAATTTATAGGTATTACACCATCCATTATTGTTGGCCATCAATTTCAAGTTTTTACTTAAATCGTATTTAATTTTGTTGGTGTTCACGTCACCGAATATAAGTAACAATATAAATATCACTAAAGATTGAGGTATCGTTTATCAAAAAATAAAATTTAACGATTCAGTACCATAACTTAGCCCATAAAATAGTTGTGATTTTTTTTTTGGTCAATCTACGAGAGTGTGGGTGGTGACACCAGTAACTGACGATGAGTACAATGATTAAATCCATAAATTTTAACTTTTGTTAGAATATTAATGCAATTGTCAGTGATATTTGTATTGTTACCTAAATTTGACAATAAGGGTTTCGGATGTGTTTGGGATTGAGGTACTGTAACTTTTAAGCTATAGCTGCTGTAAGGTACAGCTGTCCAACTCAATCTCAAACGCACATTTAGAGACTATAGATTACAAAAATGACTATTTGCGGTTACTGAACCCAAGGAAGTGCAGAAAGAGTAACGCACATTGGTCTAGGTGCTCGTTTTACGGAAATTAATAATCTTCAGCTCTACTAAAGAAATTTGTAAAAATACAGAGATCTAAATGTTATAATCCCATTTTATAAATCAAAAAATTCGAAAAAAATAAAACTAAAAAAAGAAAACCTATCGATTTACGCGGCTTTGGGTATCGCCCGTTACAAAACAATCCGCAATTTCCGATTTTATACAGCTCTTATTTTAATTATTTTTATCTCTTCTTAAACTGCAGTTAGTTTCTTTTTTGGTCAATTTAAAAGGAAAAATAGTAACCAAGAAAAAAAAAGCTTTAACGAAAGATCAAAGAAATTTCGATCATTTTGCCCTCAAGGCGGGGGATGGCGGGGCAAGGTTTGATACGCTCGCCGTCGCTGACGCAGCGTCGGCAACCGCTTTTGGCAAAAAATGGTCAAGAAAGGAGGGGGAATAAGTTCGGAGAGTTCGTCGGAGGGACGACCGCGGAGTGCGCGGCGGTGTGCTGCTGCTGCCCGTGCACGGTCATGAACCTCCTCGTGCTGGCCGTGTACAAGGTGCCGGCGGGACTGTGCAAGAAGGCGTGGAGGAAGCAGAGGAAACGGCACCGCATTGCGAGGAGGAAGCAGGTGGGGGGCCTCCTCATGGGTCCCACCACCGGTGGACCCAATGCGGAGGAGAAGGTGGCGCAGAAGGAGGAGTTGTTGGTGGCGGCGGCGGATCAGCAGGAGGGGGAGGATGAGAAAGCTGCTGAGTTGGAGAAGGCGATGTGGGACCGCTTTCATGGAGGCGGGTTTTGGAGGAGTCCATCTCAGAAAGAAAAAGAATAAACGACGCCGTTTCCTTCCTTAAAAGTAAATATTAATATTATAATTGTTATACTGATAACTGTACCAAAAATTGCACGTGCAAGAACTGTTCGGTTAGAGGATCTTTTGATAGGGTAAGATCAGGTGCAGAGTTTGTTTGTATAGAAAATTATCATATATTGTTCCAATGTTTTGAGGTCCAATTACATTACATGTATAACAAATTTACCTTCTTCGGCTTTAATCTTTAATCTTTACAGACCTTGCATCAAAATTTTGATTTTGATGTAAGGATTCTCTTCTGCGATTCATTTAAATCCTTTTTAAGTTTTTCTTTTTCTTTTTTCCTGTTAAAATGGATAAACATATTGTTATGGTTTTACACGTCACACGAGATCGCTTTTGAGACGGACAATCACTTTTTTTTACAAATATTAAAAATTTGTGTGATCATTTTTCAAACAAGGAATCTTGTGTGACTATTTCTGAAAATGAAAACAAAATCAAGTTTGTATGTTCTGTAAAAGATTTATGTGATCATTTTTAAAATTAATAAGGGTCTATGTGAGACTATTTTGTCAAGCTATGGATTTTTTTTTTCTTGTTAAAGAGTATTTGAATATTTACATTCAAAATAAAATAAATATTTAGATTTAATATTGTACGCCAACGATTTCTTAATTGAGTTGGTAAGACACGTCTCACCTCTTTCTTGAGGTTGAGGGTGAGTCTTTCCATAAGTGTGAGAGTTTATATATTTGTTATTTTCTTTAATTTCAAATTTTCAGACTGGATTTCAATTTTAATATGTCGAGACATGTTACAACAAATATAACAGACTATATTAATCAATATTTTTATTGTACTATAGAATTAAAGAAAAACAAAAGCCCCTTGAATTAAGTGTTTAACAACAAAATTTCGTGTATAGGTAATTTTATGTTATTTTTATGTTTCACAATAAAAACTTGTTTATATTTTTCAATATTTGTTTACTAACCTACCATAGGCGGATTTGCTGTTTACGCGTCTGATTTGTGGCTGGATTTATGTCTTGCAAATCAGTCTATCGAAGCCTAATTGCCAGGTAACGTGTATCCATCTTGTATTGCACAATGTTGGACTTTTGAGACTCTTTAATTTTATTTAATTATCAAAAATCTCTCAAGTTGGATGTTATATAACTATTATTAAGAGTATATTTTATCATTTTCTTCTATATATTGAAGATTATGTGTGTTTAGTTTTGTATTTGATACAATTTTATTCGTGTTGGGTTTGTGCATGTTTGATTGACTTAACAGAACTCACGTATATGTAGAATAAGTAACATTATCATTAAAATAATAAATAAATGAAAGACTGAACAAAATAAAAAAAAAATTGATTATAGGAGGATTTTTATTTTTTGAACATAACAATTTCTTGAATTTAGCCTTTTTTTTTTCATTTGTTACTTATTCTTCACAAACTGATTCGTAAGGCCACTATTTGTCAACTTTCCTTTCACTTGTTCGTGTTCTTTTTATTCTGTGCCTTGAATTTGGACACCACATATTTCGAACTCTGTTTGTTGATTAGCTTGGATTCAATTCGTGTTGTTGAGTGTGACACATGAGAAATATTGTTGTAAAAATTGCCTAATTTGTATTATCATCGACAGCCACTTGAAAAGATTTCAAGGATTAATTGATTTTGACCCTTTAGATATCAACTAGCAATGCAGATAGTATCACTGTCCTTTTCAAAAGGGGTAGATATATCTCCCTCATAAATATTGCTAACATAAATATATTTTTCAAATATTAATAGTGATAGATAAATAAATAGGATTTGAGTTGTGCTATAATAATATGATGTTGTAAATATTAAATTTTGGACTGTAAAAACATATAGGGATTAAAAAATAAAAATAAAAATGAAGGGTTTTGACCTCATTAAACTTGAATGAGGAGAATTTTGAGCGTTCAAATCCCATTGTCGTGTGATTGATCTAAATGAGTATAAAGACTTTTATGAAGATGTAGATACAAAAACCGAGAAGCAAATTTTTTAGAAATATTATTAAATCCTCCATCTCTATATTCAAAATGAATAATTTATATTGATGTAAGACATAGAACCAATTTGGTAATGTTGTAGTTTTTAAAATAATTATTGTTAGTTGTGTTGTAGAAATAATTAACTGTGAATAAATTAGTTAAACATTTTGTAAAATTTATTTTTTAAGGCACCATGAGTTTTAAAAGCAACTGTATGTGTTTGGTAAATTTTATTATTAAACTGTTATAAGAATATAAATAACTGAATTAAATATAATGTTAAATAAAATTTATTTAAATACACACACATACTAATTGATGACTAAACTAATTTTTTATATTATTAATTTCATTTTTTTTTGTTATCTCAATATAATTGGTAATAATAATAATCTATTTAAAGTTAATGATTTATCTCCTAATTAATGCAGATAATTTTAAACTTTTATAATATATATTAAAATATATATGGAATTACATTAAGTATAAAAATGGTTCTCAAAATTATATTTTTAAAAGTTACTCCTTCCCTAGTTTTCAAAACCTACTGTAGGATGAGGGTGATTTTACAAAAATTGATTTCTAAAAAAATTTATCAAACATTAAAATTAACTTTTAACTTTTTAAAATTACATTTAAACCTTCCAAAATAATCCCAAACAAGCCCATAGTATGTTAGGAGTAACTTAAAAGAAATTGCGTAACTTATGTTACTATAATTGATGTCTGATTGAGATTTTTTAGAGAGATTTTAGAGTATTTTTGTCATACCTACACCTACTTTATGCATATATGATATACGCGTGTGTATGAATTAAATATAACTTCTAATTGCATGATGATTTTTTAAAATAAATATATATATGTCATACATGTATTAAATAAGTATATTACAATACAAATATTCGATAATCTCTCAACTTTTTTATGCAACTTTGATAAATTGGTCAAATTTTCTCTGGCTATGGCTGTGGGGTCCATTGTATTTTCGCCTAATTCTGCTTCTTTAGGAACCAAAAAACGTTAGATGTTATTTCCTTAAACTACGCGAAAACTTGTTCTATTTTATACTTTTCTAGAAATCCGGCTTTAAGCTTTCGTTTTACATGTTTTATTTATTTTCATTTCATTATTTTATTAGGCAAATAATCAAAATCTAGCTAGAATTCCTTTATATGTGAGAAATTAATTTCATTTTGGGGGATTTAAAAATTAAGTAACATTAAGTTTTTCTATAATATAAAAAGGATTTAAAGCCCTCAATCTCGTGAACTTTTATCAATAACAGATTTTTATTTAGTACTTTATTCTTTCATGGCTTCATTAAATTAATATTTACTTGATTGTTGCACTGTCTACTCTGTTATATCCTCTATCATAATTAATGGTTGTTTGTATTATTAATTTAACTTGAATTTGATGTGTCTTATTTACTTCACACCATTTACTTTCAAAATTGGATCTCTGACGGTTCTACCGGATACTTTTAACTTATTTTTCGACTCATGCTAACATCAAATAATTAAATTACTAAAATTGGAAACAAAGACTGGAATTAAAAAATATAAAGATATTCTTCAAGTTTATTCTTCTTTAATCTTTAAATATGGTAACTAAAGTGATCGTTCAACTCTAGCTCCATGCATAGAAACTAAATATACCTTGTTGCCGGAAAACAATGTTTCTTGAAAGACTCACGATGATCATTTTAGAGATACTTAACACTTCAATATTCTTTGTACAGTTATTATCAATTAATCAACCGTGAGTTCCAAAGTCTTGATCATTCCCACTTGCTTACTTAGCTTGTGTTTATTATAAATTGATCCTGCAACATTTTCTTTGTGAAGATTAAATGAATCCGACTGTCTTGCCTGCTGTAATAAGATGATTGAATCGCCTATAATCCTTGCAGGTATAGCCATTTTGTGTTCATCCTTGGCCGGTTTTCTAATTTGGGTAGCTGCAAATTTGATGAAACGTGCTTATTCTGCTCACCATTCATTCGATGACCATGCTATGATAATTGCTATTCTTGAGGGTTTCTTAAGCATTATCACTGCATTTTGCTTCTTACTATTTGCAGTAATAGCCTGCTCCATGATGATATATCAGAACGGGACTGTTCCTCCATCAGCACCGGCTAATGGTAAGGTTGTGCCGTCTATGACTTTGCCAACTGATGAGGAAGGTCCATCCTTGGAATAAATGCAGATCAATAGAATTTCAGAATTCAGTTGTTTTTTTTAATGTAAATTTTCTTATTCTATTAAGGTGAATTTTAGGATTTGGATTCATTTCATATGAATTTTTGTTTTGAATTTTGTGATTAATATTTTTGGATAAGAATATGTTTGTGATTAAATTTTGATTACTTTAGAGGCATCGATTGGTTTTCTTGTAATTATTTTTAATTGGCCACGTGTATTCAAAACCTGGGAGATGAGGAACTACAAAATCAAATTGAGCTTCGCCCATTTCCTAGCTAGTCCCTATCTTTTTTTTTTTTTCTTTAAATAACCATACATTATTATTATATATGCACATGTTACTAAATCTTTAAGAAAGATTAGCACGACTTTCAGTTAAATTCAATTTTATGCGATGGAAACACAGATTTTGATTCAGAAATGTAATAATTTGTATTATTGGTTTTTCAACATTGTGGTTCGTAATAATTAATTGAATAAAAATGTAAATGTAATTAAATCTCAACCATCCATCGTTATAAATTAACGCACACATGGCACATGGGTGGCTTAATTTACTTCTAATTATTATTTTATGTCGATTCCCCTCTTGCGCTTCTACTTGAGTTTGAAACCACAACCTCACAAGTAGCAGGCTATTTTTTGTAGGTTTTTTAGCACCAAATGTTACTTAGAGAACAAATCTTTATTCCTCACTTCATATTTACATTTGGGGTGTAGTTAAGCTATTTTTTGTTTTTTTTTTATTTGAAGTCCGAATGAATTTGAATTTTTATGAAGTCTTAATGTATCTGAATACGAATATTTGATTGAGATATTTTTTTTTTCTTAAAATCTGAATATAAGTGGCATTTTATTTTTTATTTTATAAATAAAAAAATCTCAAACATGGTTATTTGACATTTATATCCTTATAAATCAAAACAAAAAAGGGAATTAGCTTTTATAGTTTCGGAAATAAGTATATTTTATAGAGATATTTTTTTAAATATAATATTTACTTTTCATTAAGATCTTTTTCCATTCATACAAAAGTCATAAAAATTCATTTTTTTTATTTAGATGTAAATGTCTAACAAAAAAATAAACAAACGTTTTTTAATTCAGATGTAAATATCTAACAAAAGAATAAACAAGCATATTTTAAAAAAAAGACTGAAATTAATAAAATTTTAAACTTTAAATATTTAACAAACAAATCCTATAATGTAACTTACATTAGAGTTGTGCTAATATCTAGTGAGTGATTCTATCTATTCAATAATGGTTGTAACGTTACATTGTACGTAACTTAGCCGTGCCCTTAAAGCATATTGTGCAACTACGTACCTCAATATAGAACATACCCTAAGTCTCTTCCATTTAAGCTTTAGTTCAATAATATATGTTTGTTATTATTAGTCAAACATACCCCGGTTTATGTGTATATTAATTCTACCTAAATTCTAGAATTACTAAACTAATTCTAAGAAAAATATTTATTATCCAAAATATTCATTTTGTTTAACTCCTTTTTAAGCAAAATATGTATTATTATTTATTATCCAAGTTACAAACAAAAGGGAGTGTTGCCACTTTATTGACTTCCAAAGACTTTACATATGTGTGATGCATATGATTGTTGTGAAAATAATAAGAATTGATTTTTTTTTATAATTTTATTAACAAGGTATTTAGTAATATTTATTAGGGGTGTTCATAATCCAATCTGATCGACTTAATCTGTTTGATCCGCAGAAATTCGATCCGTGGATTGGTGGATTGGATTGAATTGAAAATTTGAAATTCCACAATTGGTGGATTGGATATGGATTTACTTCTGTGAATCTGTAAAAATTCGCGAATCCAAAAATAAAAATAAAAAATATTATTTAATAAAAAATAAACTTGTAAATAAGGCATTATACTTACTAATAAATAAATAAGTTAAAATATAGTTACATTAACATCATATTATGTCTTATTCGATAATGATATAAAATAAAAATAATTAAATAAAAAAATATAACTTTCTAAGCAGTTAATTTTCATGTACTGATCTAAACAAATGAGTTTTTTTTTGTGTGTTATATTTTGAAACTTTGAATATTGTCTAGTTTTATTTAAACAATTAATTTATTAAATCTTATTTAATTTTGAAGTAAAATCATTTTAGATTAATTTTTTTATTTAGTTAGTTTGTGGATAGGATATGATTAAAAAAATTTAGGCTGCAAAATGGTGGATTGAATCAAATCCTCATCCTATCCATCGACGTATAGATTGGATTTGAATTGAATTTCACCAATTTGTGGATTAAAAATTTATAATATGTAAAATCATAGATTGGATATGGATTGATGTCCAATGCGCAAAATTCGATCCGCGAACACCCTAATATTTATAACTATCTCGTTAATAGACTCATCAGAAGCCAATTCTTATTATTTTCAAAATCATCATATACATCACACAAGTATATAGCCATGGAGGATGCTACATTTTCGACGTGGGATTTGAGCTTTACACTAAAGTGGTGGGGCAGTACTTCACAACAAGAAGGAGATAATCAATTAGATATGAGAGTATGATAGTTCCTATCAATAATTCCAAATAATATACCACAGCTAGCTTGTAAGTTCCAAGAAATTATTTCTTGTCCTTTCTAAAGAAACAAGCCGTGTAAAAATATCTTGCCGTATATACACATGTATAGAGCTTGTTCATCACACAAGGATACATATATATTCACTCACAGTTTCTTCTTGTTTTCACCTTTCTTCAACAGGCAACTCTCCTAAATACTCACAGATTGAGCAGCAACAATTACGATGAAAGCATCACCTATATACTTTGCACTGATATCTATTCTCTTTGTAGCCTTTGCCTGTTTGGTAAGTGCCTTAATTTTGAAAGAGATAGCCCATCCTCATTCTCATCAAGTGTTTTACATAATATCACTAAGCTTACGAGCCTTTTTGGCTACTATTGCTTCACTTGGTTTCCTTTTCTTTGCTCTTTTGGCTTGCTTCGAGGGCTTTGGAGAACGTAGTAGCGGCAACACTATTGAATCTGCATCACAACCAGCAGTAAAGCCTAGCAAGAACAAGATTGTGCCAACATCAACATTACCACCTGAATATAGTCTGCAGAGTCCAAATATTGTATAGATCAGTAATTATATATATATATATATATATAGAGAGAGAGAGAGAGAGAGAGAGAGAGAGAGTACTGATATATATGTATATAGGCAAGTTAGGTTTTGCTTTTCTTCTTTCTTTTCTTGTTCATTTTGAGTGATAATAAGAATTAATATCAGAACTTAATTTTTCATTAGGTCCTTTAACATGGAAATAAACATTAGTTAAGACTTTGTCTAGACTTCATCTTTGCCCACTTCTATATGAATATCATATATATAGGTTTCCCTTTTATATTATGTCTTCGATCCATTTATTTCTTTAAATTTTTTTATGGCAAACCTAGTAACCTATTTTTTTAAAAAATAAAAATTGTCACAAATAGATACATACAATTTGTAAATCTAATAGGAACTAAATAGTTATAATTTGTAGTCAAACTCAGAAGTTTACCGACCATAAACTCGAAAATACACTCCCACAAATAGACAAGGAGATAACTATCCCTATAAAATTTAGAGAAATCAAAACTCGAAACCTGATCTACTGCGCGATTTCAAGTGTGTCATGCTCCTATTGGGGGATTAAGGAGCCCACCCTAATAGAAGTTGCACACCATGGATCATAATTCTCTCCTGATCTGATCATGTCCTGAGCAAATAACTCAATTGCTAATTGATTGTTAATAAATAAATAAATAAAAGAAGTCAAATCTTACCCATACACTACCACTAAAAGACACATGACAGAAGATTTTTAAAAGCTCAGTAAAACTTAGATCATGAGAAAATCCTATTCCACGCACCATAAGTTGCACAACTATACGCACACGGTAATTTTTTATCGAAACCCCATGGCATGGCAGCTTGGACTCAACATATATTCAGGGATATGGATTACCGATATGGGCAACGGATCAGCGGCAGCTAGCAACCTTAATCTGTGATCGGAATTAGGAATAATGAAAAGACATAACCACGATATAATACACCCAGCTATATTTAGGTACAGAGAAGCATAAATGCCGGAAAATGTGAACAAGAAGGGGAAGCAACTTAATTAGCTAATTTTGATTAACTTCATGCAAATAATGTTATTTTCCAGTTCAGTGTGTGTGAGTGCGTTGAAATCGAAGTTTTAAAAGTCTCCATGGAAAAATAAAAAATAAAAAATTAAGGAGTCATTATTTGCAGCCTTGAAAATTAAGCGATATTTCCTTAGTTTTAACTCGGCTAAAATCACATGTTTAGATAATCAAGTTTTGTCACTTTTTTTTTCCTTCCCTTTCAAGAAATGAACCAAAAAAAAAAAAAGTTTGGTCACTCTTTTACAGTAAGCCCAACAAGGCAACAATCGACAAAGTAGGAGATTACCATACAATTCGTGAGTTCCAACTTCCAAGAAATAATTTGTGCCTAGTAAATACAATTTATTAATTGTGTTAGTATACCTATACATCTTCAGTAGCAATCCTTTGTTAGACACTTAGACTTAGACTAGTATTTTCAATAAGTTATTTAAATTATGCCTACATCAATTTATAAATATAAAAGTCATTAGATTAATAGTTGACGTAAAATTATGAAAATTGTTAAAAATTGTTAATTTTGAATTATTTTGTATAAATTAATTATTTTCAAATCACTCTCTTATTTTAAAAAAATTTCTTGTTTATCCTCCATTTTTATTAAGAGAACAAAAAAAAATTATCAACCCATCCCTATTGTCCCTTATCTTATGAATAAAAATATGAATAACTTAAAAGTTTTCAAAATAAGAATGTGATTTTTAAAAAAAATAATCAATTCACTCCAAATTAATCCTATTTTTTCACCGTCTCTAATCAACCCTTTGACATCTCTAATTTAAAGAATAATTTTTTTATTTAATTTAAGACAAGTAATAAAATAGATTAAATATTTGCCTTTGATGACCAGTTGCTCAGAACACCAAATATTTAAATCAAATACAACAAACTAGGGGTCCCATGTAGGTACCCTACCTGATTCCACCACCATAAAAGTCCTAATTTAACAGATTAAAAAAATCACATTCTCACATAATCAAGTTTTTTTTCAGCTTCTACAATAAGTCAACAATCGACAAAAATTTTAAATCGATAAACTCCAAGACATAATTCCAAGTTAGAAAGATTTATACAAGGCTACAGTAGAAAAATAATTGCCTAATATATAAATTAAGATAGCTTAGTTAATCAAAATAGTTATAATTTCTTCTTCTTGTCTAATAATCATAAATTCTTTTTTGAGTGTTACAATGGAAGCAGCAGCTGTTTGCTATGGGTTAATATCCATCATATTTGCAGTCTTTGCTGGCTTGACAATCGAGCTGACTTTGGAAGGCTTCATGTATACTAATCCTGATTTGCAGCATAAAGTGTTTTATATGATATCACTTGTTTTAAGAACTATTTCGGGCATGATAATTGCAGTCGGTTTTGTTTTCCTTTCTCTTGTGGCTTGTTTTGAGTGCCTGGCGAAACTCGATTGCAAGAACAACAGAGCTGACGATCATGATTCTGCATCGCAGATGCCGCCGCCTGCTAGCAAGAACAAGGATGTGCCTTCTTCAGTGCGTAAGCATCATGATCATGATCAGAAAACTTTAAACTTGGTATAGAACTTTTTTTTTTTCCTTTTTTTTTTTTTGTACTAAATCAGTAGTTATATATATATCGCCCTTCATGGCTATTTGAGTTTTGCCTTCTTTTTCTTTATCTTTTTTTTTTTTTGGGTAAAAAAATACCTGAGTCATGCATTCATGGCTTTACAAAATAGTTATGCAGAATCCCTTATTTTCATAAATGATCTTACAAACTTCTTTTTCTGAAATACAAATTTTTTTTTGCAGAAATGATCACATAGATGCTAAAATTTATCCAATTTATTATTTACTGTCATTTTTTCTTGTAATGCAAATATGTATATATCCGCTTGTATTTGGTGTTTGATATTAGGAAAAGAAAATAAAACTCACTTTTTTTTTTTTTTTGGAACTTTTAAACAGCATTCAAAATAAAGAATCATTTTTGGGTAAAGAAACTTTTGATGGACTTATGTTTTACGAGGGTCTCATATATTCCATTGTTAGCTAGATTCAGGAATTTGTTTTGGATGGGTAGTGTATTGTTAGAAATATATATATATGTAGCTTTTATTATACTTTTAAGCTTAATGAAGTTTATTTTTTAGTTATTTTTAATTAGCACATACAACTTGGGGTAACTTGCTAAAAAGTTTGTGGTACCATGAACGCAGATTTTGGTAGTTGGTAATGGTTTTTAATCCGTTAAGGCTGGTTGGTAATGAAAAATCAAACCCCATAATTAATGAATATTGGTAGAATTTATGTTTCTTATTTTCTAAGCAAAGTTTGGGTGCGGCTCAGACAAACCCGTACCAAATATTACTCACTGCCGTCCCTAAGAAATTACAATCATTTCAATTATATGGCTTTGATTGTGTACATGTGACAAGTAACAGTTATATATAAATTAAAAAAAAAAAAAACTTTAAGCTCTAAGACTACTCAGGCTTTTATGCCTTTGCAACAACAATTTGGTACATGAATGAGCTTTCCAACAAAGGGGTGTTTAATTAAAAATAAAGAAAAATCCAAAATGGCTCAGCAGATAGGTTCTAACTAGAAGGTCTTAAATCACTCTCGTTTCATGTCAACCGTTGGCCATTTCAACGATTGGACATTCAAAAATGATTTCTTTCACAACCTTTCAAAAAAAAAAAAAAAAAGTTTCCTTCATGGATTTTTAAATTGATAAAGAGGATTAGATTTTCCAACCAAGAGATTTGAAGACCCTATTCATTTCCCAATCATATCTGCCATCTAATTCATCAATCAAGATTTAGAATAGCCAACCCGAGCTTGATTTCAACGATTTTTATTTCTACAATCAGAGTCCTTTTGCCATTTTGACGAGTAAAATTGGGAAATATTCGTTTCTTATGTACAAAAAATAAATAGATAGATATATGATTAGTCGGCTGCATCAATTCAACATGTAAACAAGTGTTCATCGGTGTATGTTGTCTTGTTAAATAATACAATGATTAAAATTTTTTGTTTTCTGTCGTTAATTATTTAACAAGGAACACGGTTCACAATTTTTCTTCGGTGAAAAGGAAATCTACTCTAGTAAAATATGAAAAAATCTACCCACATTTTCTAATGGCGAGAACTAATAAATTGGTTCTTAAGTGAAAACCAATCAAAGGGCTGGTTCTCAATTTTGATGGATAAAGATGTTTATTTTCAAATTCAAGGAGAAACAGAGGAATCCACAACGAAACATTCGAAAGGAAAGTACAAAATTTAAATTGATGTTTTTGGAACATTTTAAAGTACCTATAATGGCATATGCCCTTTTGAACCTTTGTGTAGCTTCTCCTAGTAATGGTGAGAACGATAGTTTCTTAGATTTAAATGTTTTATTGTTGAATCATACCAAAACCTCTCGTCTTATATGTTTGTTCTGCTTGCTTCTTGTTGCTTCATTTTGAACATTTTTTAATATGCAGCTTTTCAATCTTTTGAAACAATAGATAGACCAATTGCATGTCGATTAATTACTAATTAAATCAAAATCGCCTTTAAAAGCTCCTTTAGTACTGATTATATTTTGAATCAATTTTCTACAATTAGCCTCTGTATTACTCGAAAAAAAATTCTTACTGTATTTTTGTTTCTGCCAATCAACTTAATTATCATATATTTTTCACCTATTACTTGTTGGATTTGTTTCAAATTTAAATTATATCATATAGAAATATTATTTTAATTGACACTTGCAAAGCTGGATCCAACAGTTATAAAAGTAACTAAAAATGTTAAAATATAAGGACTGAATGAACATCTATTATTTTAAAATAGGGTCCAGCTATGTTGCAACTGTGGTATGGTACCACAGTTGCTTTCAGCCATTAGATTCAGTTAATATAATTATGCAAGTGTAGATCCAACGGCAGAAAACAACTGTGATACCATACCACAGTTGCAACATAGTTTTACCCTTAAAGATAATACTTACTAAATACAAGAAGTAAAAACAAGAAATGCTTTCATCTCCTTTGAATTGTTCGGATTTATAAAATATGAAGCTTTAACAATCAAATGAAATGTTGTTGTTGTTGTTGTATATTTTTTATTATTTTTTTTATGAAGTATTATTGATGATTATTATGCAATCAAATCTAGAACATTAGACTATTCCTTTTATTATATTGACTTATTTCTTAGTCAACAATGTTACATTTCTCTTTTTTATTTTTAAATAACATTCATTTATATTTCAAATAAAATTGATTAAAGTTGAATATTTTTTTAATGAGAAATCTTCATTAAAATCGGTACCACAAATCTTAGAGGTAATAATATAGATGTGGTGGAAATTCTTCCATTCAAATATAAGAATCCAAACAACAGATAAAATATTTTTGTTAATACATATGTTGTTGTATTACAAACCATCAAGATATGGTTAACTTGAAAAGAATGCTTTGGCAATAGTAATTGCTTTACTTCAAAAATAAGCAAAATCTAAAACTAA
Organism: Citrus sinensis; assembly: GCF_022201045.2. Classification (NCBI taxonomy): domain Eukaryota; kingdom Viridiplantae; phylum Streptophyta; class Magnoliopsida; order Sapindales; family Rutaceae; genus Citrus; species Citrus sinensis. The sequence continues at coordinate 22,951,376 of NC_068563.1, forward strand.
AAAAACTACTATAAGTGAATCTGACTCAACTGTTACTGGAGATAAACTAACCTCCCTAGCAAACCATAAACCAAACCTTAAGACTTTGGCCTCAGCCACATCAACATCATAGGAAAAAAAAAAAAAAAAAAATTCCCTTGAGCAATTCTTGCAGCCACCTACATCAGCATTCAATTTCATCCAATTCACAGAAGATAACTCCCACTGTACACTGCCATGGCCGGCATTGCTCAAATTAAACTCAATAGTATTGACGTCACCGCGGGCACCGCTCCCAGGTGGCTCCATCAGCCCCTACACAGATGGCTTGTGACGCCACCAGCAAGTTAAAATTGTGATTTTTTTAAATAAATAAATAAATTAAATTAGATAACACGTGTTATTGTATTAACACAGTTTACTAGTTTTATTTTAAATTATCTCAAATTTAATATGATATCAATCAAAATATAAATCCACGTGACATCCAATAATCAAAAGTTGACGACCGAGCTTACGTAGGCTTCACCAGTCCGCGCTTCAAAGTCATCATGAGCCTGAGAAAAGGAGAAAAAGTCATCAACAAAACCGAAAACAAAAACAAAAACAAAAGAAATCATTTCACAGAAACAAAAACAACACCAACAGCAATAATAACAAAAAAGTACAAACAAAGCAAAGCACAGCAACTCTTGTTTTTTCTTATCATCATTCGTGTAATCTAGGGCTTCTTTCAGTCACAAGATTCAAATCGATCTCCACCGTTCATCTCACAAATCGCTTAGCACCCACCAACTGCTGATCACTTTTGTTGAGGTATGTGAAAAATTCCGATTTTTCTTTTATTAATAATAATAGTTCCTGTACTAGTTTGCTGAGTATGAGCTGCTTGTGAATGAATTGATTAAGTGGTACAAAAGGGTAGTGATATTTCTGGGGATTTATTTAAACATTTTGATGCTTTGAAACTTTCTTTCATTTTTTCTTTTTGAGATATGAAGTGGGTGTTTGTTTGTTTGGTGATTTGGTGTGGCTTGTTTGTAGGGGAATATGGAAGAGAACACGCAATCTGATGATGCCCATTTGACGTCGGCTGCTGCATTCGTAGAAGGGGGAATTCAGGATGCTTGTGATGATGCTTGCAGTATATGCCTTGAAGACTTCAGTGAGAGTGATCCTTCCACGGTATAATTACAGTTATTTGAAATTTTTTATGATCGTTTGCTTCGAGTTGTTGTTTTTACATAATTTTTGGAACTTCATTGTGTCTTGTTTTTCGCAGTTGACTAGTTGCAAGCACGAGTTCCATCTCCAGTGCATTCTCGAATGGTGTGTGTTAATTTCAGTTTGAATGAATTTGATTTCCCTTGCGCGTTAGAGAAGTTCCATCTTCTTAATCTTTTGTTGTAGGTGTCAGAGAAGTTCTCAGTGCCCGATGTGTTGGCAGCCTATCAGTCTTAAGGATCCTACCAGGTTTATCTCCCATTTCCTGTCCTTTATTTTATTTGTTGCATTTTATTCCTGTGTTCAGTGCAAATTTAAGCATTTTTCATATTTCTGCAGCCAGGAATTACTTGAGGCTGTGGAACGGGAGAGGAGCTTTAGGTTGAATCCATCTAGAAATGCTACCATATTTCGTCATCCGACTCTGGGAGATTTTGAGTTACAGCATGTTTGTAGTCTGCTTATGCTTTATTTTTTCAATAATCTCAAGTAATTTTGATTCCTAGATGCAGTTTCATTTTAGTGCTGTTTCCTTCAATGCAGTTGCCAGTGGGTGCGAATGATGCTGAACTTGAAGAACGCATTATCCAGCATTTAGCTGCAGCTGCTGCTATGGGGCGTGCACGCCACATTGCTCGAAGGGAAAGCCATAGGAGCAGAGCATCTTCTCAAGCTCGTCCACAGTTCTTGGTTTTCTCAACTCATCCCAATGCTGCTAATGATGATCCTGTGTCTTCATCTCCAACACATTTAGAAGGTGAAGCTTCTCCTATAACAACAGTAGCTACTCCATCATCACCTGCAACCGGTGGGGAAGAATCTACACAGCAGAGTACGCATTTACTGTCTGCACAAGCTGATCATGCTTCTGCTGATCATGCTTCTGCTTCAGCATCTGGATCAAGCGCTTTTGCTTCCGGTCAAGTTGGAAATACCTTAAATAATAGGTATTTACTATTCTTTGATCTGATTCTATATAATTCAATTAGTCAGCACCATGTGAAACCATTGTTTACTTAATTGTTATATTTTTGTTGCAATTATATGTTTATAATTTCCTTGCAGGAGGTCTCCTAATCAGCCTTCCCCAAACAGTCAGGATAGAGCAGGACCATCGGATTTCCAATCATTTTCAGAATCTCTTAAATCTCGATTTAATGCTGTCTCAATGAGGTGTCAATCCTATGAAGCATTCAGTATTTTCAACTAGGGTTATAAAATCATTTCAGAAAATTTTTTAATCCTCATTTTCTTTTCAGGTATAAAGAGTCTATTTCAAAGAGTACTAGAGGGTGGAAAGAGCGATTTTTTTCTCGCAACAATACCATGGCTGATCTTGGGACTGAAGTTAGAAGGGAGGTTAATGCTGGAATTTCAACAGTTTCACGTATGATGGAGCGTCTAGAAACCAGAGACAGCAACAGTAATAACACTACTTCTGTATCAAGCAGTTCAAATAATTCAGTTCCAGAATTGAACAACCAGCAAAAATCAGAGACTGCTGATACTAATCCTATGAATGATACTAATGTTCAAGCTTCATGTGCTGCAAGTTCTGGTTCAAATTAATTTGGTTCAACAATTGAATCAGCTCGAAGCATTTTATTCTCCAAGGTAAGTCAAGTTCTGTCTCCATTTAGATGAAAGATGCATTCCCTTTCTTTATATGTGATAATATAGAAACTAGTTTGCTTAATTTCATAGGATTATATGGTAGATCTTAGTTGTTTTGAATCTTTTTCTGTTGTGTAATAAGTATATTGCTTTTTTCCTTTTCTTGAGAGACCAAAAAAATTTATATATTTTCTGACACTTTTTGGTTACTTCCTCATTTTAAATGATAAGACTTGCTAATTTTTGTCTCACTTTTTTCGATAATAAACTAAAACAAATGCATTAACAATGAAGAATAAAATATGTTAACATCTGTGCCGTAGATTTGTTGTCAACAATGAAACAAAAATCTCTAGAGAGGAAAGCAAAAGCTATGCCGAAAACAATTGAAAACAGGAAAAAAATAGTGAAAATCTGTCTGTGATCCACCCTTATACGAAACTGAAGCAGTGTAAAGAACCTTTTGCCAAAACCCATCAGTTGATCTACCAGAAGTCTAAAATTTTGATAGAGAAGATGCAAAACATGGATTTTGCAGAAACTTGGAATATTATCTTCCAGGTTCAACATCTCTATCCTCTTGTAAATACTGCCTAGAGTTTTCTCTGGTTTGTATGTTATTATGGATGCTCCCTTTCACAAGACACGTCTAAGGTTATGATAGATGGCTAGAGTTGTAGGATGTTTAATACTCCTCAAATGGTGTGGTGAGTATAAAATGTGAAGTTTAGAAGTTTTATCTCCACATTATTCCCAATATGAGCAGCTTCCTCGAGAAATAGCTTTGATTTAGTTTAAAGTGTACGGTCAGTTTAAGACAGCATCAAATGAATTTCCTGCATCTTCCAACTAAGAACTTGATCTGGAAATAAGTTTGAATTTTATTCAAGTGGGGTAACACTGTTTATGGACAACTCAGTAACTGTATTTTCTTTTATGTCGATGTTTTAGCCATTACTGGAGTTACTTCTGCATGTAGTGTTTTCAGCTTAATTCATCTTATAGGGTTACTTCTGGGTAAATTTTGTTTCTGAAGGTTTGGACAATCTCCATGTTCATGTCATTTTATGTCAAGGGAAAAACTTCGCACTGAACGTGAAATTTGTAAATGTCTATCACCAAACTTCTAGCTATCAGCTGAGAATGCCGCCTGTTATTATTATTATTTTTTTTTGGGGGGAAGTGGGAAGAATTTGACGCTGCTCTTCTGGTCCGCTGACAACTGTATGCTAGAAACACGATTATGAACTAGATGCCTGGTCAACAAAAGGAATGAGCCTTGTTTTCATCTTGTGATATGATTCATCCATCCAAGTTCTTCCATCATTATTTGGAAATGGTAATGTCTTGTGTATATGAAAATAATGGAAAAGTATTTATTATGGAGGGTTGAGGAGAAGGCTACCTTATTGAGGATATTGATCGTGGAAAGCAAAGAGAGGGAGAGAGCCACATGTTAAGTGATAAGATTTATCACTTTAGTGAAATTTGCGAAGTTGAACTTACTGGAATGATTAGGCTAGTTGCTATAGACAGGCTTCTATTTAAGCATGCTGGAGCCTCTTTTTATGGAGGTATTTGGAAGTCATCTCAACACTTGTGTGCTTGTAATACATATAATGTGTTGCTGTCAAAACAAATATGCGCTAAATGATTTAGGTTTTTATAAGGTCAAAATATCATATTCCTATAACTTTGAAAAAGGCATGGGGCTCCAGGGTGACCACATTAAACAAATTATTTCTAATTACTAAGTGAGGGATATTTTTTATCTGTTTATAAGACTATTTGATATGATACACTCAAGACTGGAAAAGAGAGAAGCGGGAATGAGGGAGAGGGTGTGAGAGATTGCAAAACATAATTCTATTTGAAAGTTTGAGGAACAATCTCCATTAGTGTGCTTGACAGATAGTTGGCCTCCCTTTACCCAAACTCCTGCCCTCTCTTTCATACGAGACACGTGCTGCTTGGTATGACAGCCCAAGCCCGACAACCAAGTAGATATTGTTTGCTTTGGGCGTACAGCCGTTCACGGTTTTGTTTTTAGGCTTTGCAACCCAAAACACAACTACTTAATAAGGGGAGTCTTAAGGCTTATAAACTAATCCAAGACCGCTCTCGCTAACGATGTGGGATATTCCACTTGGCTTTGGTGGTATTGCTTGTGATGATTGCTTGAATTTCTCTGTTTTGACTAATGGCTATGGCTCCATTCTAGGTCATAGTTTACCAGTGTCCCAATGTCATTGACAGTCTTATCTGATGATGGTGAAATGATAAATGCTTTGCCTGATTTAACTGTTTATTTTAAGGGCTTTCTATTAATTGGAAATGGGGCTGACCCTTCTCTGCTCTGCAACAACTTAGGATGGCTAAACCATTCCATATTTTTCAATTGCTTGTCGCTTTTTGTCGATGCATAATGAATAAAAGTTCCCTGCAAAGATTTGAGAGCTTGAACAGAATTGAGAACGGTATAACATAACAGGTTTTGGATTGTAGCATACTAGGAACTGACATCTGCGTTATCAAATACAGTTCTGCAATCTATTAGTTCTTGTAACATAGATTTTTATTCTTTTTTTGCAGATATTGGGATACTGCAATTCATTGCTTCGCCTCGCCTTCAAGTCAATGGATGATCTTTTTAGATACAGAAAGCTTTGCCTTGACTCAAGTCAATGGATGATATCCTCTCAGGTACAGAAAACACGATTAGTGAATGAGTTTGATTCATAATGCAGAAAGCTTTTCTATTTGGGACCTGGGAACCAGTAGATGATTGTAAATCAGTTTATACTTAACAACTCTTTTTATGTATTTGATGGATCATATTGAGCCACTCATGTATGCGATGGATTAAATGGTACTAATAGATATTTTTTGCCCCCAACGTCTTTAAATGACATAAGCATATATATATGTTACACAATTTTTTAGTCCAGTATTTGTAACTAATTGGCATAAAATTTAGCGCACTCGCATTAGATGGTTAATTACCAAATGAAAAACTTCATTAATAATGATTAAACATAAAGATGGCCTCTATCTGACCACCAATTTTCAGTTAGGTGGTGATGATAGAGCCAAAATTTGCAATGCAAAAAGATTAGAAATAATTATGTCCATTTTGGAGGAAACTACCAAATTTCTAGCATCGTTTGCACTTATCAAGAAAAGTATTTTTACTTAGAAATTAGAGTCATTAAGAAGAAATGCTTTTGGTGGAAATATAATATGTATATATTAACTATATTTAACATGATAAAAATCCAAGATATAACAGAATATGGCTTCCGTTCATGGTCTCTAAATTCTAAACCAAACAAGTGAAGCATGTTATAGCAAATATGGGAAAATTAACTATTTGCTGCCACTAAAACCTCCCGAGGCTAGTAGTATTCCATCTCCATTAACGATCAAAATCAGTGTTAAAATTTTTCATAGAGTTATCACCTAATTGCTCTCCAAAAAAGTGTGTATCAAAATGTTTAACATTGTGACATTAGGAGAGTTGGGATGAATTTTAAAATATAGTTGATTCATAGATTCCAAACTTTCAATGAGATGAATGTTAAACAATTTCATACACTTTTTAAAGAGCAATTCGGTCTTTTTGTAATCGATAAATCTCACGGATAAAAAGCTTGACATTGATTTTGATAGTCAATGGAAATAGAATATTACTAACCTCGAAAGTTTTTACTAGTAGCAAATTATTCAGTTGTGCCCTATGTTGATTATAATAGAAAATTTTACCAAATAAAAAGAGATTTTCATGTTAATATAAATATTAGTATGAAATGTGTCGTAATAGAAATTATTTGTATTAGTCCTAATAGATTCATGATTAAGCACCGACATGCAAGTGCATGAATAAGAAGAAAGTTGACACGGAAAGATAAAAGAACGAACAGTATACCTAACCATAGAGATGTAGCACATAGAGATGTAGTAAGTTAAAGCATTTTCAAATAAACAAATTAAAACCCAAACCCATTAATAGCTCTTGGTTTAATATTTGATACCAGCAGCAGCACTCAGGATGGATATATGTTACGGTCACTATCAACCGCGGCTTTGCCAACTAATGCATTTTATTTTTTTTTACATTTTTCAGCTACACGATTGAGATATGATATATTTATTGTTGTTTTGGTAAATGGTAATTGAGTAATTTTAGTGTTGCTGCTTAATTAGTTTATTCTATTCACAAATATTACAATAGTTAATGATAAATATATATATAATTTTAAAAATAGAAATGAATAAAGCTTAAATCAATTTTTTAACCTTTACATATCTTGGAATACGAAATTGGATAGTCATAATGGCAAAGCTAACAACTTACTTTATTTGAGCTAAGAAAAATATAAATGGTTATAAATTATTATTTATTGAATTTTTTCTAAGGTCTAGTATCAACATGGTTTATTTTATTAGTGATTATGAAAAAAAAATGTTGGGGACCAATTTGAGAAATGTTTATCCTATTAAAGTTTGTGAAAAATATTTTAAAAATTAGTAGGCCTAATAGATATTCTCCAAAGAATAGCTCTCTTGAAATTAGGGGTGGCAAAATGAATAATCGAATCAAATTCAAGTCAAATCCTAAACAAATTATGTCAAAATTCTGTGGGTTCGGATTCGATTTGTTTATTCATTAAATTAATTGAAATCTCAAGATTCGGATTCGATTTGTTTATTAAATAAATATTCGGTTCGATTTATTTAATTCGTTTAATAGATGATACAGCCACAAACTCTTGTACAAATTTATTTTGTACAAACTGATGTGCCATTAATTTATTGGTTGAATGAATATATAAAATAATATAAATAAATCATGTGGGCCAAGAGATATTTAATTCAACCAATTAATTAATGTCACATCAGTTTGTACAAAATAAGTTTTGTACAAGAGTTTGTGACTATATCATTATTCAATTAATAAACAAATCGAACCAAATCAAAATTCGTTTATTATTCGTTTATCCTAATAATAAATGAATCCATAACAAATCGAATTGATATGAATTTGTTTACAAAAATTAAATAAATTACTATTTATATATTGTCTTATTATTATTTATAATTGCTATATTAACCTTCAAATTTTAAAATATTGCATAAATATTTAAGAATTAATAAGTAATTTAATTAAACGAATTTGTTTACAAAAATATTTAAGAATTATTTGGTTCGTTTATAACCCATTTATTAAACGAATTCTAAACAAATAAACAAATCAATGTCTTCAAACCCAGATTCTATTCGTTTAATTAACAAATTGAATTGAATCGAATTCATCCATTTATTAAACGAATTCAATTTTTCAAACCCAAATCTATTTAATTCGCTTCGAATCGAATCGAATAAACAAATCCTAACCCAAATTTCCACCCCTACTCTCGATCCTTTGCTTGAAAATAAATCAGTCAAATCCCAAGGGCATGTAGCTTACAAATTAGTATAAAAGCACTCTTGTACGGACTAAGTTAACAATTTACTTGGCATAAATTAATTAAAAAGTTAAAATATTTAATAAAATGAATCATACGGGTGTCGTGATTTTCATCTGCTCACTTAATTTATAAAAGGATGATTGTATAAGAGTTTAGAGTTGTATAATATAATAAAATGGCACTTAAAATTGACTTCATAAAAAGATAAAAATTTGATAAATTCCTAAAAGATAAAAAATATATATATTTCAAACAATTTTTTTTGGCATTAAACCACGTAATATTTTATATTTTAAACGAGTGATATGACTTTTGTTCTTCTTGTCGATAGCTTTGGATATAACCCTAAATAAATTAAAAGTTGTTGATTTTTTTTTAATATAAGGAAACAATTGTTAATATTGATAATTTCCCTAGTCGTATAATACTTTTTGAAAAATGAAAAATAAGAAGTTTGGCAACAGAAACCAACGGCTAGTCTTAACGAGAAAGCAACCAAATAAAACCACTGAACAGAAGCCTTCGCCTTCAGCTTCAGCTTCAGCACTGTTCACTTTTTACCGCGTGGACAAATCCATAGTTCTCACTGGAACCGACAGCCCTCCATATATAGAGAGAAAAGAAACCGTTACTCTTCTCTTCAATCAATAGAAAAAATTAACCGTTATTTACAATAATTGTAACAATGGCGATGGATTTTTACATCAACGCCGTGCTGACAACACACCTTCTTCTTATTCTTTTCACCGGAATATCCGTCGCGCTGCCGGAATATTCCAACCCCAGTTCGCAAATCAACTCGAACTCAGTCCTGCTCGCTCTCCTCGACTCACATTACACCGAGCTGGCCGAGTTGGTTGAGAAAGCTCTGCTTCTGCAAACGCTAGAACAAGCCGTTGCCACCCACAACGTCACCATTTTCGCGCCAAAAAACGAAGCTTTTGAGCGGGATCTTCTCGACCCGGAGTTTAAAAGATTCCTGCTTCAGCCGGCTAACATCAAATCTTTACAGAACCTCCTCTTGTTTCATATCATCCCCAGAAAGATTGCTTTTGGATCCGAGGAATGGTCGGCTCGGCACAAGACACTAGCCGGTGATGGTGTTGATGAGTTGTTTCCTTTGAATCTTGCAAAAGTTGTTCACCCGGATTCTATAACCCGACCCGATGGAACCATCCATGGTATTTCCCAGCTCATGGTTCCTCGGTCGGTTCAGAATGAATTCAACCGCCGGAGAAATTTAGATTCAATTGCAGCCGTAAAACCAGAGGCAGCACCAGAGATTGACCCCAGAGTTATTACCAAGAAGTTGAACAAACCGGTTTTTAATGTTAAACCATATTCGCCACCGGTTTTGCCGATTTCCGAAGCAATAGCTGCCGGCCCGGGTCAGGCTCCGGCGTCGGCTCCGGCACCCGGAGGGCCCCGCGATCACTTTGATGGACATATCCAGGTGAAAGACTTTATCAAAACTTTAGTACATTACGGTGGGTATAATGAAATGGCTGATATTTTGGTGAATTTGACTTCATTAGCTAGTGAAATTGGGAAATTAGTGTCTGAAGGTTATGTTTTGACAATCTTGGCGCCTAATGATGAGGCTATGGTTAAGTTGACGACGGACCAGTTGAGTGAGCCCGGAGCAGCTGAGCAGATAATGTACTATCATATGGTGGCTGAGTATCAGACTGAAGAGAGTATGTACAATGCTGTGAGGAGATTTGGGAAGGTTGAGTTTGATACTTTGCGAGTTCCACACAAGGTTGTTGCCGTAGAGGCTGATGGGAGTGTTGAGTTTGGGAGTGGTGGTGGCAATGGGGCGGCTTATTTGTTTGATCCTGATATTTATACGGATGGGAGGATTTCGGTGCAGGGCATTGATGGGGTTTTGTTTCCTGTCAAGGAGGGGACTAAGAACTCGAAGAAGACCAAGGCTGTTGCGAAGGTTGCTGCCAAGCCTGCTAGGAGAGGTAAGCTTGATTAACTTTTTGTTCAAGGCTATTGTTGTTGGTTGTGCTTGTTTCTTGGGTGGTTTTGTTGTGTGATGTTAAGTGCGATGTTGTTTATTCTGGGGTCTTGAATATGCATATTGTTGGATGAAATGAATTTGCGCGAGAGTTTTTTTTTGGTCCATAGATTGAATACAGATGGTTAAAATGAGCTAGAATATACTATGTGAGTCAAGCTGGAGCTTTACTGCATTCAAATTCGATGGCCTAGTCAGAGTTTCTATTCATTATTAGATTAAGATGAATATGGAGTTGTATTTTTGTAATAAATCACCAGCAAACTCAAAACTCAAATATGTGGAATTGAACAGGGAAATTGCTGGAAGCAGCCTGCTGGATGCTGGGAGCCTTTCGACAAGATTCTCGATTCATTACTTGCCATTGACAAATAACTCGTCATCATTTGGCTTACAGCCTGAAGATAAAACAAAGGTTCTATTCTTTTTCTGAGTCTTTAATGTCTCACTAGTATATTTCCTTCTGTGTTCTAATCCGACTAACTTGTACCGATAATTGCTTTGGCTTAGTTTCCGCTCTAACTATTGTTTGTTGATTTTAAAACCCTACCTGTTTCTCATAACATTACCTTGTTACATTTGATTTGGCACTCAAAACAGTCTACATGAAGCCAAGAAAAGAACTAGTTTATATTTGCTTCAAATGACCAATGTTGTAGAACAGTTTTATCTCAGGCTTCTAACGGAGTAAAAAGGCTTACGTGCACACTAGAGGTAGATAAGTTTGACAATTTGGATTGAATTGATTTTTTCACAAGCTGTTAGTTTTAGTCAAGTTTGAATATTAAAGAACTGATGGAACGATCCCACATTTGGATTTGTAGGTAACTTGGTATTGTAAATGATCTAACTCACTGCCAACCCCAAATATTTCCCAGCCCATTGAACTGAAAAAGCAGTCCTTTGATTCGGTTTTCTTTCCAGTTGTCCGTATCTTAGGGTGCAATCAACTCATGGAGTTGCATCATAGAACACTCGACCATTGAAGACACAAAATACGAGTTGATTATTCTCCGCTGATTCGTTATCAATATCCGTGGTCACCATATTTATCGAGTTCTCTGTTATGTGTGTAACAAATCAGTGATGAGAATCATTTCATTGATGCAGAAACATCCAGACTCAGGGAAACGCAAATATTGTGAAGAAAGTAATGGAAATGGGATGGGAGGAATGCTTGCTCATAGACACCATACTAGGGGTTAAGATCAAGTGGTCCTTGAATGATAGCTATATACAGTTCTGTAAGCACATAAATATGAAAAAAAATAGAAGAAGAAGCGCCTGCATACAATAAAGACTCTTCCTGTGCCCCGCCCTTGTATATTTAAATATAGAAATAATATATATATATATATATATATATTTCCCTATTATTAGTTTAGCACCAGAGACAAACAGTGTGGTTAAAATTAGGGACTTAAATGGTAGAAACAATATTAAAGGAAGGGCAGTGTCATTCTCCTTTTGCCAACCCATTTTCTTTTTAATAAATAAATGAATTATTATTGATTGAGCTTGGATATTTGAGACTCACAAAGCTCAGAGTAAGGAGCCTTTTTAATTTTCAAATTGATCAAAAGCAATCGTTTATTCTGTTAATGGTGCATTTACTTCATGGGAATAGGAATGAGGTGGAATGGGAATGGGCTAAAATGGAAATGAGATTTCAATGTTTACTCGATAAAAATAAATGAGAATGAGAATGTGTTGGAATGTCATTGATGTGTTTACTTAACAAAATAAATGGGAATGAGAATCAATTTACCAAAATACTCATAATATTAATAATTAATAAAAATAATTAACTTATCATTATTAACAATATTATCATTATTGTTTTTGTTATTGTTGTTGTTGTTGTTGTTGTTGTTATTATTATTATTATTAATATTTATTATTATTATTATTATTATTATTATTATTATTATTAAATTTTATTAACTTTATTATTTTAGTTATTATTAATTATTGTTAATATTATTTTATTAATATTATCATTATTAACATTTATTTTTATTATTATTAACTTTATTATTTTATTTATTATTAATTATTGTTATTACTATTTTTATTAATATTATCATTATTAACATTATTATTATTATTATTATTATTAACTTTATTATTTTAGTTATTATTAATTACTGTTAATATTATTTTTATTAATATTATCATTATTAAATTTATTATTGTAGTTACTATTAATTATTGTTAATATTATTTTTATTAATATTATCATTATTATTATTAAATTTATTATTTTATTTATTATTAATTATTGTTATTACTATTTTTATTAATATTATCATTATTAACATTTATTATTATTATTAAAACTAAATTTTATTAACTTTATTATTTTAGTTATTATTAATTATTATTATTATTATTTTTATTAATAATAATAATGATAAATGTTAATAATGATAATATTAATAAAAATAATAATAACAATAATTAATAATAACTAAAATAATAAAGTTAATAAAATTTAATAATAATAATAATAATAATAACAACAACAATAATGATAAATTAATTATTTTTATTAATTATTATTTTTATCATTATTTTTATTGTTAATAATGATAATATTAATGAAAATAATAATAATAATAATAAAGTTAATAAAATTTAATAATAATAATTATTATTATTATTATTAATGACATTTAAAATAATAAAATTATTTGTGATCTGAATAAGGGTAATTTAGGAAATATGAAAAAATTAGAAAGATAGAAAAGTAAATTTATGTTTTATTCGCATTCTCACATTTTCATTCCCAACCTCCCATGGGAATGAGATTTTTATTCCTTATTCCCAAATTGTGTGGGACCCACACATTTTATTTCTATTCTCAAATTACATTTTGCCAAATAAACATAAGTTTTATTTCCATTTTTTCATTCACATTCTCCAAACCCACATGTAAACACACCATAAAAGAGTTCCAACTTATAAAAAGCAGTACAAAGTACAAACAAGCTTCAAGACTCTTTTTCAAGTGTTTGTAAAACTCTTAAATTCCCATTGTAGCTCCTATCAAATTCATTTTTGCTACTTCCTCTCATTCATATATATGTACATATATAACCCATAATACAAAAATGGCTGACACCATTGGAGGTGTGTCGAGGTTCATGAACCAAAAAAAGCTTGTGTGGACATTAATAAGCTGCTTTGAAGATTTCAGAATCTGCAAACAATCCCGAACGACTGTCGTACTGCTGCGCAAAGTATGAGTGCTCATTCTACACGCGGTGGAGAGCAAAGCTTGAAGGGAGGAGATGAAGACCGAAGCATCTCATTAAGTCACTGCTAATGATGGTTTGAGACTCGTCATCCACCAAGACTTGATGATGGTGGTGACTCTACAGATTTAACCGTTAAGGGCTGGTCGATACCGTCACTATCCTTGTGATAATTTGTCTTCTTGTCTCAGTGTTACAACTGCATTCGTATGTAACAAGGCTGTGAAAATGCAGATTTTATTTATTTTTTTACTTCTGTAGTCTTACCGTTCCAATAACGGTAAGCTAACGATTGAACAGAAAGACGTTTCCCAAAACTATCATAAAAACAGGCATAAAATCTAACTTCATCACCCCACCATTGAATCCATTTATACAACATATCCCACAACATAAAAATAAGCACTGTGCCATGCCCGCTTGCTGGATAAAAATAAGCACTGTACCATGCCGGCTTGCCGGCGACCTATTTATTAAGTTTTCAATACAGTTGAAAATTGTTCCTTTTATCCCTATTCAATCTGAAAGAAATCTCATGCATGTTTAATTCAAGTTTGAGCGAAGCCATATTAGTAAAACCATTCATTTGTCCTTTGAAAACTGCTGCAAGTCAACAACACTCTTATCAATTTGATTCCAGTGAAAAAAGATTGAAAATTTCTCAAATTCATATACAAAAAATTCTAACATCAAGCAGAAAGAAGTAAATCAACCATTTCACTTTCAGCATGGAAGCATTTAATTTTTATTATAGAGAAGGAAACAAAGTTTCAGCCCTGCTTTCAAAAACCCCATCAAAGCTCAAGACCTTTCCGCACACTTGGCTTCCCACCACTCCATAAACTTTGACTGTGCAGCCAAGGTGTCCATCCTGTAAAGTTGCAGATAGTGATTGGCAAATTCCTGTCCAAAAGTCCACCCGAAAACAGCTCCTGCTGCTAAAGACAGCCCAGTACCTGGCAAATAAAAAATGGTTTGAGGAGGTAAATAGAATTTCTCTGATATTGCACCCATAACATAACTTTTGAAGAAACTTGATTCTGTTCTTTTCCATTTACCTGTATCTGACGTTACAACTGATGACATTATTGATTATTGGCCAGAAAGTGAACTACAATGCTTTAAAGATGACAGAATTTCTTTATTCAGTTATCCAGAAGAGTGACATGAGGGGTTTTCAACCCTTGACCACTTGGTTGAATCCAAGGCTCTTTAATGTATGAAGAATTATAATGTGCACAAATAAGTAGCTCATGTAATCCAAAATCTCTAATCAAGCAAGAGACCAGATGACACTAGTTGCCATGAGCAGGTACTTTAATGGACTGATCAAAACCAAATTGGTTTGGACATATGAACATCACTGCAACTAAGCACCAAGTAACACATAAATTGAAATGAAATTTTCTATCTAAACAAGCTTGGTCGCTATATTAGAAGACAACTCCAAAGCCACACCATCCTGTAAACCTGTCTCATACATATGTGGTTGATGACAAAATAGCATTTCATCAGAACCTACTTAGTTAGACACAGGTTCACTTTTTCAAAACAGACAGAGTTTTCAAATTCTGTCCAAAAATATTTTAACATTGTAGAAGGCCTATGCAGACCTGCAGACCTACAACCCACATAATCAAAGGAAAATGCTGAAAAATTTTCGCTGCATAACTGAGAAAGTACAGTACAATGTATAAAAAATCCTATCAACAACCAGCAAGTATCTATTTTACTATATATCCAAAATAACATTTACAATTCTTCACCATACTTTACTAATTGAATTCTTGTCTAAAAAAAGCAACTTAAACAAAATTACTAAACTAACATGGAAATTTATGCTTCATATCTTCCTAGGCATAAAAGATGTATTTTAATAGGCACAATATTCAGTATGGAAAGTGTAATAGCTGCCAAACAGAAGAGGCAGTAGATTACCATGTAAACTCCTTGAATACTTCCAAGCAACACCCGCAGTTGATACTGCTCCAATTAAACTTCCAGCGAGAGCAAAGTTCACAGCTTCCCTAGCACTCTTCAACTGAAGAAGTAAAAGACTTTAGCATTTGACAGCAAAAACACGTAACAGTGCATTTGCAATCAAATCATCAAAAAAATAAACAAATGCTACATGATTTATACCCACTTATAGATGCCTGCCAAGGAAAGCTTCTATCTTGATAGTTCAACAGGACAAAATTCCAACAATTTAAACAATACATTTATTACCCACTATTGCAAACAGAGTCAACATAAACAAAGGCTGAAAGACGAGGTTTTAATGAAGTTAGTATCAGTATGTTTCAATTAAAATTGGATTGCATAAATGTGAGCTCTCATCAGTATCAGTATGTCAATGAAAAGGAGCAGAATATCCCATGTTCTTACTTTACTAGTTATAATAAACAAACTTTGTTTCAATTCTAATAATGGAATGTAACAGACAGTACAGTCTACAACATCTAGAAGTTCACCAGTACTCAACTTTGATACATTCTTTGCGCTAATAGTTCAAGCAACAGTTTCAACTTTAGCATAAGATATTGGCAAAGCTAAGAGTCATACGATTTCTTTGGAGGGAAGGGAAATATCATTCCTTTACAAAAGCAAGCAATACTCATAAAATTTTCAAAGCATATAAGGATCCTGGCACACGCAGAGGGGGAAGAAATTTAGATCCTTGTCATCCAGCTTCCCCAACCCATAAGTTAAGTATTGTGTACTAACAATGGATTTATAATGTGTGAATTTTTTTTTTTTTTTTTTGGGGCACACTCTTACTAGTTTTATTTGTAAACAGAAGACACTCCCGTATATCCTCATAAATAAATAACCACATTCCCTGCTAGTTGTACTTTCTAGGAAGCCTAAAATGCTTAGTTCAATATGTATGTGACAACTACTGGCCATAGAAACAAACCATCATTCAGTCATTCTTTCAAACCACATAAGAAAAATAGCCACTATTGGTAGCCGTCACCATGCCAAAAAAACACAAATTTAACTGACTGATCACACAAAATGAACTGCCATGCAACATTTCATGCCGACAACAATCCCCTCTAATAAAACCCCAAGTCAATAAACAAGAAGCTAACAGCGGAACCGACTTGCTTCCACAGAATTACTGCTCCCCAATTGGACAGCGCATTTACAAATCAAGAATTCCAGTAGGTCCATTAGCACAAAGTTGTCACAATCACGATCAACAGAGAACAAAATATCCAATGTAGTTCACACTCATTAACAACCCAAAAGAATTTATACTCAATCCAATCCACAAGCAAATCATACAACCCTCCATTTGTGCTTTTTGTAATTGAAAGCTAAAGATTTAGCGCCTACCCACAAATCCACTTATTTTCGGTAAACAAAACGTACACCCTCCATCCTCAGATTTACATGAAAACAAAAAAATCTATGAGTAAAAACGATGCCGTTTCAAGATATAATAAATGGAATAAATAGAGGAACATACAGCGGGGCCATGGACGGGATCGGTAGCGATGAAAGCATCGACATCAGAGGGGGACCAAGAAGGAAGAGGCTTCTCACGCTTTGTGAATCTTGTGTAGTTTTCGAGAAACGAGAACCTCTCTCCCCAGAACTCCTTGTAACCTTCCCAGTGCTTCCTGAAGAATGACTGTTGTTCTGATGCCGATGCCGATGATGATGATTCTCCCATCTCTTCCTCCCTCTCTCTCTCAACCTCTCTTCTTCTTCTTCTTCTTCAAAGCTTCAATCAAAACTCAACAGCAGAATCCCAACTCAGTTATCTGGAGATTTCTTTTTTTAATTATTATTATTATTATTATTATTATTATATTGATGATGGATTGGCTGCTGCTGCTGTTACCGATTGAGTGAGGATGACTAAAGAAGGGAGAAACTGATTACGTGGGCGGACCGGGCCTGACATCATTTTTCAACCCAACCGGCCCACTTCGCAGTGTATTTTTTTTTTTTTTGAAAAACAATAATTATAGATTTACAAATAGTATGAGCACTAGCGCTGGCAAAATTTGACACGATCCGATTACCCGACACGAACACGACATAAATAAATGAGTATGAGTCGTCAAATTTAACACGATTATTAAATGGGTCGGGTCCGGGTCAATACGATTTTTTTCCGTGTCGGGTTAGAGTTAAAATTCTTGACCCATTTACCCGATCAATGACCCGATTATATTTTCTATTTAAAATAATTTACATATTTTTATAATTAAAACTCAAATATTAGAGATGATTTTTTTTAAATGGTGAATATAAATACAGTATTTTATTTATAAAATTTTACATACATTTAGAGCTTTAATAGTATAAATGTATAAAAATTAATAGACATGTATATTTTATAATATTGATATATAATATTATATATATATATAATTAAAACCTCAATAATGTAAATATGTAATATATTGGTAGATATGTATATTTTATAATATCGATAAATTATGTATGTATGTATGTATGTACGTACGTATGTATGATAGCGTGTAAATATTTGATGTAACTTTGGTTTAATATATTGATATTAAATGGGTTATTAGGTAACCCAATTATTTTTTCGTGTCGGGTTTGAGTCTCAATATTTTGACACGATTATTAAATGGGTCGGGTTTGGATCGACCTAAATTTGACACGACACGAACACGACCCGATGACTCGTTTTGCCAGCTCTAATGAGCACAGTGATTGTGACTTTTATCGGATTGGTTTGATAAAACTGAGCATTCATATTATTCAAATAATACAATAGACCCACGAAATAAAAGCGCTATAGACTTGTACAAAACAAGTTGTACGTATAAATTGTACGCACTCAAAATTTAAAACATTATGATTTAACAAACACTAATTCACTTAAAATTTATAGTTTCCTAATTTTTATCTGTTATATCTAGTCTAAAATATACATCATATATTGTAAACAAACCAGGATCAGTTGGCCCCTAAGCACCTTTCTTTTTAAATTAAATAATGCTTGCAGCTACTTGAACTAGTGATTTTCAAACAATTCTCTTAATCGAATTTAGATCCATCTTTTCGTTTTAGATTAAAAAAATTAAAAAAAAAAAGACATCAATGGAATGAAAAGTTGAAAGCACAGAAAACCAACATTGTTTATTATCAATTTAGTGTTTTTATTCAGTTAAATTCATATTTCTCAGTTATTGGTAGATTGATAGAGGAAAAGCCAAAAACAATCTCTCGAGATATATTCATCTTGGAAAATGTTCAAAATTATATCCTGATTTAACCTATAATCTTATAGCATGTGTTTTTTATTTTGTCTTTTTCTATTTATTAACAACCAATCAACACTTCAATTTTTTTCTCCGTACGAGATTCCTGATCCTTTGAACATAAGTATTGCGAAACTTAAATTCATTGATGAAACTATCAAATGCAGGTATCGACAACATGCGAAAAAGATACCCATTGATAATCCTGCCAGATGAGGGAAATGAACAAAAGCTATGATCCTAATCTGTCTGGAAAACGCAGGTTACGATCTGAGAAAATAAATGTCACGGGCAACACATTAGCTTCTATATATATATAATACTAGAAAGATCAATCTAAAACGCTTACATTGATCAGACCACTATTACAAAAAGAAGTTTCCTCCTCTGACATTCATCGACAAAACATTCAAAATGGTTGTACAGAGGCACTCTTACTTACACAACTAACACCGCCATAAACCACCACTTTCAGAGATTCATCTCCTCATCTCTTTCGCTTGGCTGCAGTCCCAGAACCACGGCCGCTTTTCTTCTCAGCAGATGCGGAACCACCTTTTCCTCTGCCCGCAGGCTTCCTCTTGGCACTTGAATTCCCTGCTCCCTTCAATTCCAGTTGTACTTCAATTCCTAGAAAAAAAATTAGGTCACAGATTAAAAAATCATTGGTTATATAGCAATTAGAAGTGGTTTCCATATTCTTCTTGATTGTCATTAGGTAAGATAATATCGCCAGACCTTCTGAATTCAGACTTTGCAATTCTGACTGCAACTTCTCACCATTCGTGGCATCTGCTGACACAATTTGAAACCAAAATTAGAAAAAGAAAAGATCAAGAAAATTTACAGAAAACGGTACTTGTGTTTCTGTAAAAATTGTTGCTTTCCTTTTTATAAAAACACTTGTGAATTTTGTAACTTAAGGCAGTACCTTGAAGTTTTAAGAATGCTCTATTTAACACAATGCCTGGTTAAGATATTTATATGGAACAAGAAACCTCATACTCCAGCATGAGCCTCAAAAACTAAAGCAACAGTAAAACCAATTGAAACAGGACTTTCAACAAGCTGTGCTTGTTCTTCTCATTCCTCCTGATCTATATGGTTGCCATTTCCTCCAATGTCAAGAGGATTTGCTCGACAAAACGAGATGAGAACGTACCAACCCTTCTATCTCAAAATGCTATATCCAACCAAACAAACAATTTACAGAGTCCATTCACCATTTTATTCTATCTAAGCTTAACCACTTGCATTTTGTTTGAGAACTGCAGGTGGGAGGCCTATGATGATAATGACCGTCTGTAGTGAGGATATAGGATGGTGGTAAAATTTTAGAGAATTTGATTGACTTGGTGCCAGCACCTTAACAAACTCGATTTACAACTTCTCAAGATCAGGAGACTTAAAAAGGATGCTGCAAAACAGTCGCCAATGTGATGGCAAACTGAATGAAACTTTTACTTGAGATAATTTTACCTGGCCCCTCTGTATCTGAAGAATTTTCTTCTTCATTCTCAGCCAAATTGTCCCCATTCTCTTCTCCAATTCCGTCATCAGGTGGTTCTAACATTGCCGCAATCCGCTTCTTAGGAGCCTTTTTCATTCCAGGAAGTGGAACCAAATCTGCAGCTTGTACCATTCGCGATTTGCTTTGTGCATTATAAGCTCTTGTTAGGGCTGATTTGACAGCTGGTGGAATGCCTTCCAATGGATTTGCATGACCCTGATACACAGTATAACCATAAATATGCTGAAAGTGAGATAGCCCTTGTAAAATCCAAGTATTATGTGATGTACGGTATATGTACCTGAAATTTTGACAGTTCCACAATACTATCAAAGTCCTCCTGGCTTATTGAGTAAGCATTCATGAACTCAACAACTTTCTTAACAGCTGCATCCTGGTCATTACATCACACACAAGAAAAATCACAACCAAATCCTCATGAACCGGTTTCAAGGTAAAAAAGCAAAATGATTCCATCCAAGTGCTAAGACCCAAAATCACCTGAGGTGAAAAGCTCTAGCCAGATACTTGCACATTAACATTAGGCACCAATATCTAGAAGTGGCCGACAGATATATGGATAAGATATGTTGGAAAATTTTACATCAGGGCTTGTAGAAATGTCAGTTTTCAATCATCCATTTAATCCCTTAGAAATTGTGCACAAAGACTGAGACTCTTAAGAACTGTAGACACTCAGTGGAGTGAAAGAAGCTTCATATGAAAACAAAAATGTTTTTAAAGTAAGCTGTAAGTACAACGGGAAACAAATGAAGCAGAGCGTTGGATACGACAAATAATAAGTGCCAACTGCCATAATCGAGAAAAATAAATGAAAAGACATGGTTTCTTAAAGTGCATGTACAAATGGCTACACCTTAATTAAAGGGAAACAGGAAAAGGAAACAGAAGAGAAGAGAAGAAAAGAGAAAGAGACGGAGAGGGAGAGGGAGGGAGAAAGCAGCCTAAACCACGATATAAGAGCTCAAACATAAAAATAGTAGTCCCTGAACTATAAGCTTTATCAAATCCCCCTATCATAGTAGTCAATCTACAATCAGATGTCTTTCAGGTGGAAACAAAAGGGAAAAAAGAATCAACAGAAAGGTGTGTTTGTATTCGATGCTAAATTTGAGGCTATGATTATGGTGGTCCCCGTGCCTTTGACACGAGGCATGCTAGCACTAGAATACTAATGTTGTTTCTTCACATATAAGCTTAAGCTTTTGAGTTAAGTAATTAGTCAGCACAAACTTAGAAGAGAACGAAGTTCTAACATGCTTTAGTTCACCCTTTAAATTTATCATTATTGCTCTTCTTAATCTCATTCATCAGATTGTGAGGGCGTCTTGAATCTGGCTTGCACAGAACCACTACAAAGCAAGGAATTGGTGGACTAGTATCTTACATTTGACTTAGAAACAATTATACCAGCAAACTCACTATAGACCAAAGGTATATCTGGTGTACAGCCATTTCAATGACTCAACTAACAGTGACAGTTAATTCAAGTGGGCCCTTCCCTTGAGTCCTGACCACTTTAAGATAGGCACAACACCCTGCAGCCACCAGCAGTCTTTGCCTGAGAAAGGCATTGTTGAACACCTCTTGGTGCTTAAGAAAATGCCTTTGAAACACTAACCATTCAAAATATTCATAATACACTATCAGTCAAAGTTTCAACGATTAAAGTAAAATAAAAAAAATGACATCTAACCTTAGGCAGCACTCGAAGTGGCTCTGTTAATTGTTTTAAAAGAAGAGAAAAATAATCAAGTCGAAGAGTATCCCTGTACCATAAGCCACACAAGAATAATTAAAAATTTTGAAAAAGAGATGCCGATCCAAGAATAATTGACAGACTACATATTTTCAAACTTAGAACAGAAGGAAAGACCATAATATATACATAAACTGTCAAATACCCAGAGAGCAAGGACAGAGTCCTCTTAATTATATATTCTCCTCCTCCAGCTCCCCATAGGAAAAAACAATATACTTTAATGTGCTTGCAAATGATCTCTCTCTCTCTCTCTCTCTCCACAACCAGACACACAGACATACACATTTTAGTTAAATTTGGTTAACATGTAAATTTAATTTGTACTATCTAGCATAAGTTTTTAGCTATATCCGTATCTATAAGGTCAACTCATCTCCCAATCTTGTGTGATTATATCTAAGAGTAGTGCTACACCTCCCAAATTTCTATCCCAAATAATGTGGCATTCATCAATTGGATGGTCAAATAATAAAATTAATCCACTTAGATCTTGCAAAGAATTAACAACATGACACATCACATGCCACATCATTTGAGATGAAATTTAGGACATTAATCATTACTCTATATCTAATTTCTATTATCTCATACACACACAAACAAGAGCTTCTCGTCAACTTTGAATGACAACAATATAATACTTCTAGTTATTTTGGCACTGAATCTCCATGTATAAGAATCTAGAAGAATCTTAATTTAAATCAACACCGTTTAGGTCAACACATGAGGCATACCTACAATGTAACTATATACAGTTATGGCCTAAGTGCAAGTGTATACCAAGTCTACATTTCAGGACATTAACACAAGGAACACTCAACACATGAGTCTGCACGTCTTAGCTTGTTCAGCAGCTACAACAAAAACTCAACTAAAACAGACATATTTGTCAACTCATTTGGTCGGTTTAGAGGTGAATTTAGCATAATATCTATCAGACACTAAGAGATTAAAAATAAATTCACCACTTAAAAGCAGGTGATTTTGTAATCAATTCTTCTACCAATCAATAAGTGACCAAAATCATAGAAAAAGCACATCAAATAACAACCGACCAAGTGGTTTAGTACTGTCTGCCTCCACAAGAGATTGAACTTCAAACCAGAATTAACCAACAAATTTAAAATAGGGAAAAAGAATTTACCTTCCCAATTTAGATTTACGAGAAGCAAGATGATGAAAATGCAGATCTTCTAAAAGCCTCAAATTTTTGCCCATTGTCGAATTCTTTCCCAGCCATCCACCAAACCTGTTAAAATTCCTTTCCCCCTGCAGACATGAGGCCCCGTTCTGATGTTAAGAATACATCTAATCCAGATAGGTTACTGTCACCGTCTCTCCAAAAAAATTGCGAGACAATAAAACAAAAATAAACATCTTATGTTACATCTTTTTGGAAATTATGAGATTTACATCTTGCATTTTCGTTTAAATCTATTGGCGTAAGCAGAATAAATTTTACCAAAACTTGTGGCACTGAAAACATGCCTTCTATGCAGAGAGGTATTATTAAATTAAAAAATTGGATCTCCAATTTCCATGCTGGTAATAAAAACAAATCATTTTGCAAAGCTTAGCATAGTCCTCAAGTGTACTTAATCTCATGTATTAGTCATGACACTTGGAATAAAGAAGAGATAACAAACCCATCGAAAAAGGCCTGGGGAGAAGAAAGTCCACCACTAAGCTGTGCGACAAAAGAATGAGTACAAGAAAGAAAACACAACTAATTCATGAAGTCCTAAAATTCATAGTGCTAAGAAATCTTGAAAAATAGGAAATCTCAAGTCATTACTGAACAACCACAAAATAAGCACTCAAAAAATCCCTAACATGAAAATTTTCACCTGGTCCTCTATTCTCTCAACTGCTTTACTCCACTCCATTTACAAAATTAACCGGTAAGCTAGTTGGTAAAAACCCCAAGCGATAAGAGAGACCAATACCTCTTATGTGATATACCCTAATAAATGAGGATCGGTCATCATAGCAAAGAGAGAATTACACTGACACCCTCCAAGGTTCGTCAACCTGTAGGTCAGATGGGGAAAGATCAGAAAACTATCAGCCAGATTCCTTGCCAACGACAACTGTTAACAATAGGGAGTCTGACTGATAGGTTTTTGATCTTTCCCTACTTTTCGGACGCTGACAAACCTCATGGGGTCTGGGTGGATTCTCACATTTATCAATTATATTGACATGACAAACCACATTTACATAAGCAAGAAAGCCACAAATATATCCCTAAATATATAATGGCATTTTCTACATAATATTACTCTTCTTCAATCAATACTATGACTTAGATAGAATAAATAACCTCCACGACTGACATCATTTACCTGCTCAAGTGTCTCCCTTTGTCCATGCATCAGTGCAGCACTGATTAAAAAGAATTAAATATGGTCATTTAGCCAAGTGAAAGTCATGCAAAGAATTCTGGACATATTTCACAACTGGTACATACGGAATAATACAAGATGCAAGCGAACTGCTTTGAGAGAGTTGCCACTGTTGATTCCTTCGGATCTGGACATTGAATATATCGCCATCACTGATAGACTCAGCAGCACGGGCAATCAAGCTCAATCGCTTCACTTCATCTCTACCAGCTGAACTTGGCCTATAATTAATATAATTTTCCTGCAATGTAATAAAAAAAAATTACCATGTGGGGCATTCATTAAAAGCAAACGCAAGAGGTTCCCATTATGGTAGATCATTCAACATACAATTAATTCTATAGTAATTATAATTCAATATTTAATACAGTAATATATTGAACTGAAAAAAGTTGACCGCCTAAAAAGGGATGATCACATGGATTAACCATAAGAAAATAAATGCTATCTAATAATATAATATGATTTAACCTAAGAAAATATAATAATAATCTTTCAATGAAAACGTTATCTTTTATAATATAATTATGAATATGCTTATCTTTTCGATAAAAAAATAATTTTTAATGGAAAATAATAAAGAAAACTTTACTTCATTTGGGATATGGTAAGAATCTGGTTACTTTTCCAGACAATTTTTGGGTTCTTAAACAATTGCTTCTAGGGATTAGTTGTCCGCTCTTTAGGCTACGGAACAGTATACCCTATCTGTTTGTATAATCTATTTTGCCAGAAGCAATAGGCTCAGCGTCTGCTGATCAAATTGTCTCGGGCCAAGGCTGCCAAGAATAATAATTTCGGGGTCATACAATTTATAAAAAATACTGATAGTACCCAAATTAGATTTGCCTCAATTTAGGGTGTGGGCAGAATACGAATCTTGAACCACAGTCATTCTGAGGGGTCATCCAACATAGTAAATCAAATCCTAAACAAAAGTAACTTTCACTTGAACATGCCTTTTGACATAAACTTAAGCAGAATTTGATTCTTAACTATGAATCATCCAAACTTTAAAAAACTTTACTCTCAAATAAGCTGATAAAGATAAAACGGTTTAATCAATTAATAGGGTCAAACTTAGATGTCTGGATTACTAGGTGGGTTAGATGATGTCCATGCCTGATAACATAGAGAAGTTGTCGCCATCTTAGAGAATATTATTACGGTGTCCGCAGAAAAGTTCGGGACTTGAATTTTTTAAAAACTGCAGAGATAAAGTAATCTCCAACCATGATCTAAATTGTCTTGATAATTAGTAATTGCTAATCAAACAAACGAGCACTAATTGAGGAAGAACCTGAATAAGTAGCGGGACAAGATCCGGATCACTCATGCTTAGATCAATCCGCTCATCCATTCTCAACTTCCCACCATTAAAGCCAAAAAGCCTACAGCCGCAAATGTGTGTTAGCATGACAAAATTCAATCAAATACACTTAATTTGTAAACACGTTGGCTATACCATTTTCTTTTTTGTAGCCTCAATAAAGAAGGGGGGGAAAGAAGCAGCTTACTGACTGATCTTAACCATCATAAGCCTTAGAATAGAGAAGCATAGGAGCTAAGTTAACATCCATGTAAAATCAATTTACAGATGAGAAGTTGAGACAATTCAGAATTTCATGATTATGGACATGATTGTCCCATAATTGTGATATAAATGATCCATTATACGTCTACATAGTAATAAGAGTCAGAATTATGGTCCATGATGCAGCTCGATAGCACAGGCACGATGTTTCATATAATCAAAAAGGTAATTGAACCTTTCACTCCAAGCACTTTCAAGAAGATATAGATCTTATATTACATGAGAACAAAAGTTCGCAAAGAGCGGAGAGGAGACAAGGATTAAAGTTCAGATTACAACTAATAGCCTCAAATATCAGCAGATGAACTGTTCTGAGCAATTTAATGAAATAGATAAGATCCAAGTGCCTTACTTATCAACAGCTGTGAATGGTGAAATATCTTCATCCTTTGCACTGCTTAGAAGGCGCTGTCTTATGTCATCGTACTTGATAACTGACATGGAGAGACTCATATACTGCAGCTGGTTTATAGCCATGCGAATATCTCCATTCACTCTGTCTGCAAGCTCCTCTAATGCAATCTGAAGGTCATAAATAAAAAATAAGTGATTCCATGCTTATATGTCTTCAAATCTAACCAATAGAAAAAAAAATGTGAAAACAAAATAACAGACACTAAATGTTTTGGATATACTTGATTGACTCTGAATTCTCCAATCCTTAAATTTAACACAGAGACCCAAAAATACGAAAATAAAGAAAGACAAAAGAAATTGACAGAGAGTTGATGAATTTCAATTTGAACTTTAATGATAGTAAAGATAATCTACTCAACATTAAATATGGTACCAAAATTAAAATCTCTTCAAGTACCCTGAACTTTAATGATAGTAAAGATAATCTACTCAACATCAAATATGGTACCAAAATCAAAATCTCTTCAACTACCCTAACAACTACCACGTCATGCTCTTTCGGACACCAACTCATTGTACATCCTGGAGATAATACAAGGCTTAAAGAGCCATCAAAAGGGCATGAAATGAATAGATAATCAAGGAACATCCACAGACACACACACATATATAAACAAATTCCAAGGAAACAAACAAAATAATATCATTAAAGGATCATGTACCTCATTAACCTCAAGACCTTCAGCATTTGCAATTTGCATTAACCTTTTTGCAATCTACCACACCAAAAAAAAAAAAAAAAAAAAGGGCGTTAGAAGCTCCATACTAAGAACAAATTGTCTCATGATGCAAAGTGAACTTTAACACCTGGCATATACACGTGCTGCATAAAATTATGAATGTGTAAGGGAAAATGGAGGTCTTAGACTCTCTATTCAGTGGGCTACACATAAGCAACCAGGTTGCACATACTTGGAAGCATAAAGTAAAAGGTAGGCTTTAGTCTATGTTCAAGGGAAATAAGTTTAACAGCCCATTTTTAATAAACATCTTTCAAACTCAGTATTCATAAAAATGCGATAACAAAAGCAGAAACACTAAGAAATATGCCCCTTCTTGTTTGCTTAAAATCTTTCATAGAATGAATCTAGGCTTTACATTTACCTCAATGTTTTCAGAGAACAGGCATAATAACCTGACTTCAAGTCTAAAGGACAGGAATAAACAAGCATGATAACAGAACGAACCCAAGGTTATCATTAAAGCAAAAGGCATTTAGATTCACCTGCTACAGAGCTCAAGAAATCTTAACAGCTTCTAACATAAGTAAGACAAATCTCTTTCATAACAACTGTGTGAATGTCATAATAGAAGACGTGGAAGCCGCATCACAATGAATTACTTGGCAGATATTCAAGCTATTCAAGGTAATTTTTATGCAAACCAGTTACTTTCGTATATCTAAAAACTACAAAAGATCAGTTTTCTTTTCATAACATCTATCTCAAAACTAAGAACAAGAGTCCAATGCTCATCCCATATTTTCTGAGGTAGCTAACACAGGAAAATCAAAGCTAAGCAATAACAAATCTTCTTAACATCACTAGATTAACAAAAATCCAAATAGTATAAATGTGAAGTGTTCAGAAGTTCTTTTAAAGAAGAGAAACACTGGACTGAAAAAGATTAAATAAGACAAAAAAGGGAAATACCTCCTGTTTTCTAGGTTTCCGGAATCTGAGATCCGAGCAGTAGTTCACAAGACTCTTCAATTTCTGACTATAGCGGTCATTACAGATACAGATAATAGGAATTTTAGAAATCTTTATGCTGGCAATGAGATCAGCAATTCCACCTCTATCTCCAGCAGACATCCCATCTACCTCATCCATAATCAGGACAGTTTTTGGATGTTTTGAACTGAAATTTAAATCAACAAATTAGTGAAGTGAGGAAAAAAATAAAAAGAAGAACCAAAGGAGTTTTAGGTACATCCTAGATCCTACGAACTAATTCAAGACACAATGAGAAAGCAGAACAAACCGATCCATATTAGCACTGAGGGCCTCATTGCTGACAAGTTCCTTTATGGAATTTGCATTGCTCCCACCAATTCCTTTGGAAATCTTGGCATCAGCTTTCCCTCGGCTATCACTAGCATTTACCTTGATATGGTAAGGGATACACATGAAGGGAAGATAGCGAAAGTTAATAACATCGAGTGATACAACATGACAATGAGCTAATAAGAAAGATATTCTAATAATAAAAGGAAAAGAATAATAAGCGATACAATACACCATTGACCTCACAAGAACTATGCTGATGCTCTAATGATCACCAAAGCCTTTCTCAAAAGTATGTTACCTCAATAGCCTGGAAACCCAGCATCTGACAAACCAACTTTGCTGCTGTAGTTTTCCCCATACCAGGTGATCCACTTAAAAGCGCAGCTTTTTCAGCACTGGCATCATTTTGTTTCTTTCCATTTCGTTTAGTTCCAGTGTCAAGAAACTTCTCATTCCAGTGCGCCAACCATGCATGAAGCTGCTTAACCTGCATATTAGTACAATGAAAAATCATAACTCCAATACTTCACCATGTTAAAATAAATATTAAGATTAAACCTCTGATGGCAGACACAGCTGCTAGAAAAAAACACATACCAGTTGCTGATTCCCAACAATCTCATTGGGAGTTTTTGGCCTATACTTCTCTGTCCATGTAAGCAAAGATTGCTGGATATTTTGCCCTTTCCTTTTGGCAGGAGAAGCAACTGTTTTCATTCTTTCACTGGGTGCTTTTGGAGCCGAAGTGCCTGCACAATGAACCAATTTTTCAAAATTTGGAAGACACTAAAAAAAAAAAAGAAAAAAAATGCAACCAACCAACTAAAAGGAGAAGCGAGAACAAGTTCAAAACATTCAAGTCAACTGTCATCCACTTCAAGCATTGCAAACCACATGGCCTCCGCTTAGACTTACGATTATTAACATGATGTTTCATATAAATACATGTGATAGCACAACTGAAAACGAAAGAATAATCAAAATGGAAGAAAATCAGAAAATACATTTAGGTATTGCTAATTGATACATTTATGTAAATCATCATCTTCTACTAACCAGTCGAATAGGTAAAATCATGTATAATTTGACAGCACAACTGAAAACCACAAAACAATAAAATTGGAATTTCAGCATTGCTCCGTGTTCACCAGTTAATAACACAATTAGAGATTCAATAAGTACTTCAATATCATAACAGGTTCACATCGACCAGGTCCCCCAGTCTTCCCTAACAAAATAAATTATCCCTCTTCAAATTTCCATCAGACATATGCAATTATAAAACAATCTTCTCCAGCTAATCGCTAACATAACATTAAATACTAAAAAATACAACTAAATAATTCTTCACATAAAGAGAAAACATGAAACAATACTGCTGCATGGGCACAACAAAATTGTTAATGACCGAGAATCAAAAGGCCATGTGTTTCAAGGTAACTTGGAAACTTTCTTCTTTTGCAAACAAAGGCTACCAGATTTTGATCCCTGGTAGCATAAAAAACCCAGCATAGGCATAGGAAGACCTGATAGCAGAAAATGACATAGTGGCCTTAAACAACACCTTAATAAGCAATTCAACAGCTACTTGTGTTTATTATCTACAATCTTTTTCCATAAACAACTTGACAATACTTTCTCAAGAGACAACAAATGCCCAATTAGTGTACAGCTACTAAAACAAAGTCAAAAATAAGACCACCAACCAATCTAAAAACCCAGCATTATTGATACTGAACAACAGTCAGATGATACCAGATGGTAGACTTAACATGCAATTCATTTCAAGGCAGCACTGTGAACCACATACAAAATCACAAAGTTGGATGACAATGTTAGAAAATCAAACCAACAAAACAGATCACAAGCTAGGAATCAGATGTTAAATTGATATAAGTAAACACAAGGCAGTTTGCTCCTACTCTTCGCTTCTATATTTTGAGGACTTTTCTTAGGCAAAGATGCTGCAACTTTCTCAACAGATTTCTTTGATTCTGCTTGTGCAAGTGCCTTCATAGGCTTTGAAGCACGGATCATGTCAAACAATCCATCCTCTGTAAGGAAGGGAGTGCTACAAACGAAAAATTTGAGCCAGTCATTAGAGAGGATATATAGGACTCAAATACAATTGTTTGTGGGCATGGATCAAAGATGGCAAACCCCAGCTCTTTGGCTTTAGTTGATTTGGCTCCCCCAATGTCTTCATCACATAAAAGATAATTCTGCAAAAAAGATAATGTTATCAAACGTCAATACAGCTATGAAACCAATGAAATTTAAGATTGAAGTTCGGAACTACCGTTTTCTTGCTGACAGATCCAGTAACACGACCCCCATGGCGTTTAATTAAATCTTCAGCTTCTTCTCTCTCCAAACTGTCAATTCAGTCAAAGTTCATTATAAATCTCAAGTTGAAGGAATAATATTAACCAGAAACAGTGCTGAAATGCAATCCAATAAATCATGGCAACCACAATATCATTACACACGTCAGATAGAGTCCAGGTAAAACATTGTATGGATCACAGAGAAAGCAGAATACCAAGGATTTCTACACACAATTCCGAGGACAAACAAGCACATGTAAAACCACGGAGATATAAGGTTCACTACCTGTCAAGTGTTCCACTAATTACAAAAGTTAAACCAGCTAAGCAATCAGGAGCACCTTCAGGGACTTCCTGATAGAGAGGAAAAATAAAAGCATTCATGTTAACATCAAGAGCAACAGAACCATTATAATTAATTAAGGAATATGTTCCTAGAACCATCCACCTTTTCTCCTTTGTGTGGAGGATCTTTCCTTTCTCCAAAATTCATAAATCCACCCCGCCCACCACCTCTGCCCCTTCCAACAGCAGGTGCCCCAGATGCTCCTCTACCGCCACGACCCCTTCCACTGGACTTAAGAGGAGATTCTGTCTTTTTAACATCCTCCTCCTCATCATCATCAATATCTACAGATTTCTGTGCAACTGCTCTGCCTGAACCAGACTTCAATTTCTTACTGGGAGTGGCACCAACAGAATTCTTCTTCACACTAGGTGGCACAAAGTCGTCATCATCATCATCAGCTTTGTGAAATTTTTTCAATGGGGAGGATCTAACTGATTTGCCATCATCTTTCTCTGCTTTCCTCTTGGCCGGAAGTTCCTCCTTCTCTCCTCCATCTTCTGGTTTTTGTTTGTCTGTAGCAAAATACTTGCTCGTTTTTCTTCTCCCCATACTTTCATGGCCTCCACACCCCTATTTATATCAAATGAAAAATATTAAGCCAAGTCAGACTATAAATATGCACATCAGCATCCTCAGTTTTCCATCCACTTAATGGAGTACAGTTATCCAAGAAGAAAACCATTTTAAGGAGTCAAAGTGGAGAATATGAATCCAAGTGCTGAAGTCAAAACATACCAACAAGGATCATAAATGAGAAACATTAGGTGTATGACAGAAGGCTCATCTCTTATCACCATTACGAGATTGACAGCTGTTGAAGAATTCTCATCACCATTAAGAGACTGACAGTTGTTGAATAAGCTGTGGAAGCATATTAAGAAGAATCTGAATTTGATAGAATGGATGAACACAATGCTGATAAAGTCCTTCCCTCGTGCCTAGACAATCTGAATACATCTGTGCATCAGGATGTAAACTTGGCCAAAGACAAATTGCATCAAGACTCTGACATGGTACAAAACAAGGGGATTGAAATTGACGATGTACAAGTTGCCTGTGATGATAATTTGTCAAAATCATGTGATAGTCGTCAAGGAGATTGAAACTGACAAGGGAAAAAAATGAAGAGAGAGTGAGAAAATAACTCCGCCAGGTTATCATCACGAGCAGCACGTATGTTGTCAATTTCAATCTCCTTATTTTGTACCATCTCAGAGTCTTGATGCACAACTTGTCTTTAACCAAATTTACATCTTGGTGCAAAGATGTACTTAGATGGTCTGGGTATGAGGGAAGAACTTAATCATCATTGTTCTACTCCATTCTATCAAGTTCAGATTCTTCGTAATATACTTCCACAGCTTGTCCAACAACTGTCTATCCCTTAATGGTGATAAGAATAAGCCTTTTGTAAAACACCGAATTTTGTTCATTGATGATGATCCCCATTGGTACATAATCCCTCAACACTTGAATTCCTATCCTCTACAAAAGAGCTAGTGCCCATTGACATTTTTCAAAGACGAATTCATCAGAAATCAGCTCCCAGACTCACCAAAAGATAGAAACAGCAGGTTTTAAATTTCTGGTAATTTATCCAATCTTTAAACTTTATACAATAACACAAACATAAACGACGTATATAAATATATATCATGTATATAACAGAAAACAGACTCACGGGCTCAGAATTTGTTGTCTCCAAATTGCTCAGTGCAGTATTTGCAGGAATTGTAGCATTGTCTTTGTCTTTGCTATGTGGTTTCAAAAACCACTTCCTAATATCTTGCGGCTGTAAGTCAAACCAAAAGCCGAATAAATCAACTATAATTTTTCAGTCATAAGACAACTAAACCCTCTACTTAATTCTCACTTAAAAAAACACAATAAAATAAAGAAAATGTACAAAATTAGAAAGCCTACTCATTCTCAAAGCACATAAGTATTACTCTTTTTTCTCTCATTTTCCCAGAAACCAAACAGAAAAGCATCAAGAAATTCATAACGTACAAAAATAAAAAGCCTAAATTACCATATTCAAACTTCACACACGGAAGAGGTACTGCAATTGGTTGACTGTTTTCACAGAGTTCGCCTTGAAAGCACAATCTGTAAGACAAAAATTAACGTCATTAAAAAAAATATAAAACAAAATTTATTAACACTAACAATGTGTTTCGAATCAATGAGGTAAACATTTTATTATAAATAATAATAATAATAATAACAACAACAACAACAACCATGCAAAATAAAGAAATAAGGAAACTAAACCTCAAAAATAATATAGGGGAAAGGAAGAACAAAAGAAACCATTCAGAATAAAAGGTTTTGTAACTTTTTTGAGTAAAGAGCAGCAAAGGGAAAGTGAAGGAAAAAGACGTTAGCAGTACCAATCTCGCACTCTCTCTCCCTCTACTATGGGTCGGCAAACTCGGGCTCGGATCCGGTTCTGATCAACCCGATCCGAACCGGGTTGGGAAAAAGATAATCCAAAATCAACCCCATGATCCGAGCCGATAAAAAATTTAATCATTTTCAATACATATTGGGTAAATTGGGTTTCGATTGGAATTGTTCGGATTGTGGTTTGGGTTACAACCGGTTCGGATTGGAGAATTCAAAGTAACTGGTTCGAAACGCAAACCCGAACCGAACCGAACAGAAAATCTAAAATGAAATACGTACATAACATATTAATAACCCATCAGTGAAAATTACGAACAGCCATTGTACAAGAGAAGACTGAACAGTTTCAGAGCCTGTGACGCCTCTTACCATGCCCAAATGAAGATTGAATTACAAACAGCTTTTCATGCACAATGTGGAAGCGCATGTACAACCCTACCTTGCTGACGACGGCGAACGAAGCCGGAGGAAGCGACAGCGGAAACGACAGCAGCTGGAACGAGGAAGCAAATCGAGAACGGCTAGAAGCTGCAGCTTCGGCACACTTGAACGGAAGTGAGCGGCGGCAGCGTGGGCGTGAGGGAGCGCGTTTGTAAGTTTAGGGTTAGAGAAAGTAGACCGCAAGCGCTGGCGCGGGCGTGTGCGTGAGCGGTTGTTTGCGGCGGCAGCGGTTTCAGTGAGTGAATGCGTCGCTCTGTCGAGGAGAAGTCAAGAAAAAGACGGGAATTTTTACGATTAGTTCAGGTTTCGCCGTCTTGGTGTCTAAGTTAGACGGTCGGCTCAGACGGATTGGATCGGTTCAAATTCGGATCACAACGATTTGAACTACACTTTTTTTTATAGAGAAATTGAATTACATATTAAAAATAGGGATGACAAAAATTCCCACGGGAACGGGTATCCTCGAAAATTTTTCTCATTTGAAAAGGGTATGGAGATAATTTTATACCCAATTTTTTATTCGGAGAAAGGACAGAGAAATTTTTTTACCCAATTTCTTATTCGGGGAGGGGACGGGAATGAGGTGGAATCCTCATCCCCTACTCATTTTCCCATTTTAATTTTTAATTTTATTTTAATTTTTTAAAATTATTAGTAAATAAATTATAAAATTATAAATATTGGTAAAAATAAAAAATATCAAAATATTTATATTATTAAACTTTTAGGCCTAATTAGCTAATTAAAGTTTTAAATTTTTATTTAGGACATTAAAAAGACCGAGTAAATTCTATTAGCCAAATATTTTTTTTAATTTTAATATTCTTTAAATATTTTAAACTTAAATCTATTTTTTATTTAATTTTAGATGTTATAATTGCCCACAGCGAATCACAATTTTAATATCTAATCTAATATTTACTTTTGATTTGCTCCGATTTAACTATTGTGTTGTAAAGGGAATAGTCCACATTTATAAAGTGCCCACGCCACCATTGAAAAAGTTAATTTTGAATCTAAATTCGATTTTATTTGTAACAATTTTGTATTAGATTATTAATTTGTTAATGATAGTTTGTAAAAGAAGTTTGTATCCCTTGCATGTTGCATTACTTACTAATTTAATGTATGTGGCTTTTGTAATAGATATTAATGTAAGATATATTTCGAACTTTACTTTTATTTGAATTTTTTATTTTAATTTGATTAACTCAAAATCGAAAAAAAAATGTATTAGTTATTCGGGGATCGGGAACCCTTGGGGATCCCCTGTTATTATTCGGGGAGGGGATGAAGATTCTCTCAAGTAATTCTGACAGGGACGAGGAGGGGATGGAGACATACGCAAAATATCGGGGATGGATACGGGGAGATCGGTCCCCTCCCCTCCCCTCCCCTCCCCGTTGCCATCCCTAATTAAAAACCAAAGAATCCAAAGAAATAGAATAAGGCGCTGTTTGTTTTTATTTATTTATTTAATAATTTAATTTTAATTAGTTAAATCATTAAATTTATTTTTTAAAACTTAAAGAAAATTTTAGCTATTAAATCATTAAGTTATTAAATTATTATTTTTTTTTAATTTTTTGTTAAATTTAAAAGATCTTAATGATATCATTAAAAGATATTCTTTGAAATATTCTTCTCTAATTAATTAATTTACATCCTCGCCTAAATAAAATTTAACAATTAGCATTATTACCAATATTTATCTTCATAATTTTTTATGAATGAAAAAATAATAAACTATAATAAAATTGATTAACATATATTATATAAAACATTAAAGAGTTGTATTCAATTAAATATGATTTATGTTATAATAATTTATTATCTTATTTATATTTTTTGAGATGTTTATTATTTGTTTAACATTTATAATTTGTAAAGGCATAAATGTAAAAATATTATTTTTTAGATTTCTTAAGTTAAAAAAACTTAATATTTATTTTCAGCGATTCAGACAAAAAAAAACATATTATTTAAATTTACCTCAATTCAAAATTTAAACTAATTCAGACCTATTTATATTTCAAACAAAAAAAATAAACGCCACCTAAAAGGTAATTTTTTTTAATATGAAATTGGAATAAATCTAAATTTGTATAAATTTTTAATAGTGCCTTAAGTCTGAATCTTAATTACATGTTTATTTTTTGTTTGAATTTTTGAAAATAAGCACCAAAAATTTTTTTAAACTTAAAAAATTTGAAATCAAGTAATTTTACATTTACATCCTTATCTAATCATAATGTTAAACAAATAATAAGTATTTCAAAGAACATAAATAGTATAGTATTTTATTATAATGTACATTATGTTCAAATAAATACAATCTTTTAATATTTTGAATTAGAATATGTTGATCAATTTTATTATACTTTATGATGTTTTATATTAAAAATATTCATAAAAAATTATAAAGATAAATAATGTTAATTTGAATAAAATGAAAAAGATAAAAATAAAAATAATCTCACACGGGTAAAAGCTTATTTAATCTCTATATTTTGAGATTAATGTTCATTTAATTCCTAGATTTTTAAAAGTGTCTCAAAATATCTCTGACGTTAAATTATTGACACCCCTACTATTGCTTTTTTGTTTTTTAGCTTGCATTTACAATATTACCTTCTTATAATAATATTTAATTTTTTAGATATTAATAAAAAATAAATTACCAATATGAAATACAAACAAATATATATTAATTTTTATCAAACACTCTGTTAAGGAGTTAATATATTAATTTTTTTGTTAATGTCCAAAAAAACTAGTAATTAATTTTTAATATTAATTTTTTTAGACATACGTGAGCTTCGACAAAAATGATTATATTTTTTTTGTTTTTATTTTATTTTCCAAGTCAAATTGATAATTTAATTTTGTTTCTTTTTTATTAATGTGACCCCCCCCCCCCCCCCCCCCCCCCACAAAACCCCAAAAAAAAGAAACATTATTCTAGGAGGGTAATAGTGTAAAAATACATTAAAAATAACAAAAAATAATAACATTATGTCAATAGTTTAACAACGGTGTAGGAGTACCAAAGACCTTTTCGTTAATAAATGCAGTATATTCATATACTAAAGCCTTTATGGCACCACACTGTCATCGTGTTTGTTATTGGCTTGGTGACTTTTGTAGTAGTGGTCGGGCTAGAGGAAGAACTTTATGCTAGCAATTCATTATTCTACAAGCAGTGGAGATCAAAATTTGATGTGACAATTTTGAAATCAAATGATAAATCGACTATATTAAGCATCTTGTTAGTTTTTTTTATATTTTTCTCTATTAATCTATTATTGTGAATTCATGATAAACCTTGAAACTTACAGTATTTTTTTATAATATAAGATAATTATCATTATCTATTTAACGTTCAAAATTAATTAGGATAGAAAATGTGAAAAAATTGACGAGCATTTTTTAATGGTTTTCCAGCATTTTTCTCTCATCAATCACTTAAGAGTTTTTTAATGGTTTTCCAGCATTCAAATACATATATCTATTCTTATTTAAAAAATAAATAATTCTTGTGGGACTCAAATTATTAAGGACATAGATACTGCTAGACTTACAAACGCAGGTAATGACTCTTTTAATTTCATATCATTCACTTGGCCTTTTCTTCCTTTTAAATATATAAAGAAAACAAATGCATGATTGAGTTTCATACACGTTACACTTCAATCCCAAAGAACTAAAATTTTCAAGCTATTTTGGCTCCATTGATGCAACCAATGAACCAACAGCCGTTTTCCTTTACACCACCTAACACTACGGAAAGCACTGAACACCTACCTACTACTCTTCCTCTTCTTGTGAGAGACCCTGAAAAAAATAAAATTTCGTTCACAGTAGAAAGGACGGGTTTCAACAAAACTGAACCAGTTTTCAACAAACTGTACACTTATAACAACAACATATAAAACAAAAGAAACACTCAGTCCGTTATTGTTACAATGCATTAATCTTTTATGAGTCTTTTTGTTTTATTTAGCAATGACGCCTAGAGGATTTTTGGGGTTGGTGATTTTGCTTCTGGCCATGTACTGTGGCCTCGACCCTTTGAAGCACAGTGCGATTTCTGAGTTCCCTGACTTTGTGTCTCACAAAGTTGACATGCCGCCGTGGTCACTGATTCCTACAGTGAAAGATGACAAGAACTTGCTTCAGAATTCGGAAATCAAGTTCTTGAACCAAATTCAGGGCCCCGAGAGCATGGCTTTTGACCCTCTTGG
Source organism: Citrus sinensis (assembly GCF_022201045.2). Taxonomy (NCBI): domain Eukaryota; kingdom Viridiplantae; phylum Streptophyta; class Magnoliopsida; order Sapindales; family Rutaceae; genus Citrus; species Citrus sinensis. The sequence goes on from NC_068563.1 coordinate 22,989,684, forward strand.
CCGTGGACCTTATACTGGTGTTGCTGATGGCAGAATTCTCTTCTGGGATGGCCTTAAATGGACTGATTTTGCTTTTACTTCCAACAACAGGTCAGTTTATGATCCTGGGTTGTGCCTTTTTTTACTGGTTTTTTGGACTTTTTTTGGGTGATCCATGTGATTTTTATGGTCACCGATACAGTACAATTTAGAAAATTTAATTTTGTGTTTTCTTTAAGGGATCAAGATCCAAGCCAAACCATGGTTTAATTTTCGCTTCATTGATATTTTGGATGCATTTGATTTTAGTTATACATGATATAAATCATTAGTTTGTCTTCTTAGAAAGCGTTGCAGGGGTTTACTTTTGACAGTATATTTGATATCGTTCAAGAAAACTTATTTAGTGTCAATCTGATTCTTGAAAATTAAGTTTATCTTAATACAATTAAGCTTCAAGTTTCTTGGTCTGCCGAACGGTGAATTGAGCTATTAATTAAGTTCACATGTAACTTGGCACCATCTGATTTAATTCCTCAAGTGAAGAGTGGGTTGAATTTAGCTATGTAACTGTCCTTGTTTCTTCTAAACCATCTGATTTCCATTGACAATTCTGAGATACAGGTCGGAACTATGTAATCCGAAACCAATTGCCATGAGTTATCTGAAGAATGAGCACATCTGTGGCAGGCCTTTGGGGCTCCGATTTGACAAGAAAACTGGTGATTTATACATTGCAGATGCATATTTTGGTCTGATGAAGGTCGGTCCGGAAGGTGGATTGGCAACATCACTTGCAACTGAAGCAGAAGGTGTGCCACTGAGGTTCACTAATGATCTAGACATTGATGATGAAGGGAATGTTTACTTTACTGACAGCAGCACCAATTATCAGAGGCGGTAAGTAAATTACTACTCCTTAGCAAGATTCTGATAGTTATAATTTTTTAATTGCCACTATTATATTATAACAAGCATCAAAATATTTTTTCAAATGGACATCACTTATAGGTTATTGCAAACGTGGAAAAGGGAAAAGAAATGATGCAGTCAGAAAGACCATTGTTTTAGACTTTTAGCTAGAGCGTGCCTAACTCTATAAGTTTATTAAATAATTTAAGTCCCTTTTCAGTTCGTTGCCATTTGTCCGGTTATTTGCTTAAATCACTCATAATATGAAGCAAGAGGACTTCCTAACTTTTGGTATGCATCTTTGTATGGTGCACAAAGTTCACAACTTTTTCTGTTATTCAACCTGTTCTCCTTCACATAAAACCATAGGCATTATGATGCTATTCTTTTGCCAAAAAATGTCATGTTTTAAAATCTTTATCCAACCCTCAATTGTACCTTAACTTTATTAGGTCCCAACTTTGTTGCTTTATAAGATTCTGAAAGCATGAAATGACCAGAAGTTGAAAGATGAGACATAATAATTAACTTCATAGCATCCAATTCTGTAACTCTTCCTCTGTAATTTATGGCAGACATAAGGAACCAGTTCTTGAAAGAGATTCCCTTGTTATCATTGATGCCTGTCTGCTTTTACTTGTGATACTGATAAGATTTGAAAGGCTTGCTAAGGTCTATGAGGAGTTATATGTGGAAATTGATCTGTTCATGTCTTCCATTACACATCCAGGCAAATGCAAAAGGAGAACATACCTTTGCAGCTTTGCTCTTCCCTCAATGATCCAAGTCCTATAAAGATCTCAAGTTAGCTAATATCTTTCCAATTTCTTGCAATTTTAAAATTAATCATGATTAATGTATAAAAGATGAATTACTTTGAATAGGAAACAGAGGAAGTGAAGGTGGCATTTTCTTGAATCCTAGTTCTTGACAAAGTCATTTTGTTACAGTTTCTTTGGGTCCGAAATATTGATGAAGTTATTTCTTTCCTCCAAGTGTTTTCTATGACCAGAAAATCTCTGAACTTCTTATAATTTTTTGCATAACTCTAAATACAATCTAAGTCCAAAGAAATTACTTCAAAGTAGATAAATTATCTGATTTTTTTTTAAGGTCTCAACATTTGTAATTGACAAGTTATCATGGGTTGCGCTGCACAAAAGTTAAACCATGGTCTGTTCTTCATGTTGATTCATGTGAGATTATATGATGTGGACATATGGTTGTAACGACTTCCTATTCTTTTCCTTTTTTGCTTATTTTGTTCCCATGCACGATTGCGGTGCATTATTTCTGACATCGTATTATCTCTCAGGAATTTCATGCAGTTGGTTTTCTCTGCAGAAGATACTGGTAGGGTTCTAAAGTATGATCCAACTACAAAACAGACCACTGTCCTTTTGAGGAATCTTCAATTCCCTAATGGGCTTTCCCTGAGCAAGGACAAATCCTTCTTTGTCTTTTGTGAAGGATCTGTTGGCAGGTAATGCTTCTAGCCTTCATATCTGAAATACATGCAACCATTGCATTGTTCAGACTTTTCCAATGATAGTTCCTTGTACAGTGATAAGACCATATTATGATGTGGTCTACAATTGCTAGTTCATGCACTAATGCTGTAACCAGCAAGCTGATTTAAATTCGAATCTAAAAGTGAATGGTAATGTAGCTTCTTTGGAGGCCATAAAATCTGGTGACTTAGAAAAGGAATTTGCCCGAGTTGGGAGATTGTACAGAAACGTTTTTTTTTTAATTTTTTGATGAGAAATACAGAAACATATGTTTGATCACTTTAGAAAAGAGGTATTGTTGATTGCTACTTTCACAAGAATGCTCTTCAGCACAATTGTTAGGTTGTCAACGAATACTTGGCAGACACCAGTAGTTATATTGAATCATTTCAGGAGCCACCCAAACTTTGCTTTACTTTTACTTATCAATGTTCATTTCATCTGTTGATGCAGATTACACAAGTACTGGTTGATAGGTGAGAAAGCGGGTAATTTAGAGGCATTTGCCATCTTACCAGGATATCCTGACAACGTCCGCACAAATGAAAAGGGTGAGTTTTGGGTGGCAATCCACTGTCGGCGGAGCTTGTACTCTCATCTGATGGCTTTATACCCTAAAATTAGGCATTTCGTGCTCAAGCTCCCAATTTCAGCCAAGACTCATTACCTGATTCACATTGGGGGAAGGCTTCATGCTATGGCTGTCAAATACAGCCCAGAGGGAAAGATTTTGCAGGTATTGGAGGACAGTAAGGGGAAGGTTGTTAAAGCAATCAGTGAAGTTGAAGAGAAGGACGGGAAGCTGTGGATGGGCAGTGTGTTGATGCCTTTTGTTGCAGTTTATGACTTGTCTTGAGGTAGAAGCACGTCTATTTATGATTAAAAGCTGTTGTTCTTTACGCTGGAGGTAGATAGATCGTTTTAACTGACTTTCTTTATTTCCTGAAAGTATCGAAAATGTTACGCACAGGGCAAGAATTTCTTCTTAAAGATCCCATAGATGGTTGTTCATCTTTTCGCCCTTTGCTTGGCACAATGTTTTTAATTATTAATCCAATTACCGGCTTTATTGATGAAATAGTTGCATGCAGCATTTCAAACCCTTAGAACTCTCGATTACCAAAATGCAATTGTTTATTCAGTTTGCAGTGGACTATAAAGCGCATTATTGAGAAGGATATAATCCGTGCAATATTATAGGGAGACGTTTTCTTTAATTGGTCCTATACCATCATCAGTGATTAGCCTATATCTTTGAAATTGTCTATGCCCGTGCGAGTTGTGCTAGATAAGCCAGAAATTGCATCCACTAGTTTGAAAACTCGAATTGTTTTCTCGTCAAGATTCAGCTTGTATGTAGCTATACAACTGTATATTTAGCTTTGCTACTAATATATGCCCACTTCGCTCTATCTATTTGTTTCAATACATTTGTATTCTATAAGAATACGAGTGATTTTCATGCTTCAGAATTTCCCATTGGACGCCTGGACGGTGGATTGTTGAATGGTGAGATTTTGGCGCGCTTGAAATTTTGGTACATGCCATTAAGAAAACAAAAAGAGAGAGAAAAAAGGAGACTTGTTTATGGTAAGGACAATGCATTCAATGCAACATTAAAAAGATTGGCATTATGTGCTGCCATATGCAATTTGTAGCACCATTTTAGTTTAATATTTTTGGATCCATTATTAATCCATTATTAAAGTTTCATATTTCTTCTATTAACACCTAATCAATTTCCACAAATAACCCCCATCACATTTGCCCAAAACCCCATCTCCATCTGTCTCTTTCTTGAGCTTGTTTCAGTTCTCAAATCTCAAATGTCACATGAATAAAACAAATTCGTCTCCTTTCTTTAGTAGCTAACTTTGTTGGAATTTGTCAGTTGCTCAAACTTCTCATCTAAGCTTTGACAATTTTGAAATTCACGGCGATAAAGAAGAAAGATCAACATAATGTAGCGGCAGAAATATTTGGGTGGTCTAATAAATAAACTGCAATTTGTTAAATTAATTATATTTTAAATTTTCCGGTTCCCAAATTTAATATATTTTTTTTCTAATTGTACTGGAATTTTTTTATAGATACAAACAAGTTTTTATTAACTTCTTGAGAAGTAACAATTGTAAGGGGTGTTGATGGCAGATCCTGACCATAGTGGGAAATGCTTCAATAATAAAAAAGATTAAACTGCTAACAATATAATTAAAATAGTCTCATGATTAATTCAGAAACTGCTTTGAAAATCTTTTACCAGTTTTTTTTTGTTGATTTCAAAATCGATGGGCGGTGTACGGTGGTGTAAAAAGAACTTTTTTTGCGGATGAAAATGACGTACAGAAGGTGAAAAGTAGATGATACATATGTGGATTTTGACGGAAGCAGACATACAATGCCAAGAACTTTTTGAATTTTTAAAAAATATAAAAGTTGGTTAAATAATTAACTTAAACTATGGAGACAAAATAAATATTTACTCCAAAAAAATTATTTACACTCACAAGTCAAAAGAACTTGGATTACATTTACAGCCTTTACAGCTACAAGCTTCCTTTGCAGTGGTGGCTAAGAACGTGGACTTGGCCTACTGGGGTCTTGGGCTCAACTTGCTTTGAACCATTAAATCATAAACCATTGTATTTTAAAAAGGTTGTGATCTTTTATCACTATTAACACAATGCAATTAATAAATAATAATTATAAAAAAAAGGCAGGGCCATGAGCTCCTGTTTTTAAATACAAATTTTTACATAAATTTCAATCTGTAAATAATAATTAATTCAATAGTTAAAATTACTATTCATTTAAATTTCTTTAAAAAAGGAAAATAAATAAAAATTAAGTCCCACCAAATTAATAATATTATTCTTTTCATTTTATTTTCCTTTTTTTTCTGGCTTATTATTTTTTTACGCTCCTTATTTTTCTTTTCTTTCCTATGCAATCTTCTGCACAAGTACTTCTTCTTTCTGAATAAGTTTTATTTCTTTTTTCTTTGTAACATGTAATTTGTGTTGGACCAAAAATAAGATAGATATAGGTAGTGTTTACTTTTTGGAGTGGGAGTGTGGAGTGTGGATTCCTCCCACTCCAGTGTTTACTTACTTTAAAAAAGGGGGAGTGGGAGTGGGAATCCGTGGGTCCTACCTAATTTTGGAGTGGGGAGTGGGATTCCCACTCCCATGGGGGGAGGTGGGAGTGGGAATCCACTCCCCCCTCTTCCCATTTTATCCCTATAATAAAATAAATAAATAATATTTAATAAAATAAATAATATCATATTTATTAAAAATAATAATTATATCATATTTATTTTATTAAATTTAATAAAATAAAAATAAATAAATATTATATTTAAATTAATAATATTAAAAATTAATTTTAATAAATATTAATTTTGTACTATATTATCAATAATAATATTTTATTTGTGTTGCTATTATTAATAATTTTTATTCACATAATTTAAATTAAAATTAATAAAAAATTATGATTAACATAATTAAGAATATTAGTAATTATTATTAATTTAGAAATATAATAAAATATTTATTTTATTTTCCAAATATTTTTTATTAATTTTTTAATTACAAATTATAATTCTGTACATAAAGATAAAATTGTAATTTAAAACAATTTACTCCCAATCCAAGACAAAGTAAACAAATAATTAGGATTCTGATTGACAATCCATACTTTCATTTAGTCTAAGTAAACACCCTACTCCAACTCTCACTCCACACTCCTAATCTAAGGATTCCCACTCCTCAGGATTCTCACTCAAATCCAAAAAGTAAACGCAGCATATAAAGCCCATGAAAAGGTGGGCAGACCTCCTAGGCGACAAAGTTCAAAGCCCAAAAGATTCTAAAGTCCTCGAATAGATTTTATCCTAAGACAAACCATACTTCTAGGTGGTAAGACCTCAAGGTCCAAAAGGTTCTAAGGTCTTAGAATCCTATTATAAGACAAATCATCTAGGTGACAAGGCTTTAAAATGCAAAAGGTTCCGAGGTCATAGGTTCTTATTCAAAAACAAACCTCTTAAATTCCAAGAATCATACGATCGCAGAGTCTTACTAAAAACAACATAAAGTTAAAACACTTCTTCTTTTAAGCCATAGAAAAGCTTGCATATTCATGTGTCAATCAACATAGACACAAGAAAACAAGGATCGCTAGATGTCACAAGAACAATGACATTTGTCATCAAAGTAATTAGAACTCAAGTTAAATCAATTTTGCCTATAAATGTGCCCTCCATTCTCACTAAAAGATGTAAAAAAATGGACTTAAGAGGGGAAATGCTGAATTTTTCTCTCTCTAGTTTTTCTCTCTAAATTCGTATCTCTAAAAATTACGTGATTGACTTGATTGTCGAAGACTTTACACTAGCAAAGTCGGCCCTCTAACCCTTTTTTTTGTATTTGTAGAGTATCATTGAACAAAGATATATTTATCTCTTAGAAAAGTGGGCTAAGAGGAAGAGATCCAAAGGCCCATTAAGAACAAGCCAAAGGGTAAATTCATCATCGTCAGATTCAACAAAGAGGAACCCAATCGTAAGGGGGTCATCCTTGGTGAAATTACAATGTAAGAAGTTATGATAAACTTGCACCAGCAGATTTAAGTGGTTTGTCTTATGATAGAATCTTAAAACTTTGGAACCTTTTGGGCTTTGAAATATTGCCACCCAAGTGGTTTATCCTAAGTAGTTTTACCTCTTCATGAGCTTTATAAGGATTAAATTTATATGGGTCCTAACTACGCCTATCTTATTTTTGGTCCAACAATTTTTATATAATAGATATAACAAATATAACTCACACTTTAGTAAGAGGGTTTTTGACCTTTTCTTAAAATCAATAGGCACAATTAGGGATGGCAAACAGTGGGTCTGGGTTGGGCTTTTTCAAGCCCAAGTCCAGGCCCACTGTCAGTTAAACGTGCAGGCATGGGCCGAGCTCGGGCCGAATTTGGGTTTATTTGTTTATTTTAAAAATTAAAAATTATTGTAAAATTGAAATAAATTAATAATCAACAAGTTATTACAATCATAGATAAATTAAAGAAAATGAATATTTCAAATTAAAATAATGAATAAAGTAAATAAAAGCTCATAACTTTAATTTTCTTTAATACTGAATTTTCTAATTCAAACGCTCTTTTAATTAATTAACACAAAAGAGAGAATTTAGTATTATAATTTTAGCTTTTTTGAATCATAATTGATTTATAAGTTGAGAATTTAAGTTTTCTTTTTTTATTTTTAAAGTCCTTTTCAATTTTAATTATATTATTCTAATTTATAAAATTATTTTTTCAAAAAAGTTGTGGGCTTGGGCTTTGTCCGGACTTTTTTGCCACCCCTAGGCACAATATGAAATTAGATTAATCACTTCCAATTACCAATCCAGTTATACATTGTAATTTTTTATGGATTGGCATAAGAAATACAAAGAAAATTATTAGAGTATATAGGGACAGAATTTAATCTTTATTCAGCTTTTATCATGTGCACATCATTTTTTTCCTACTATGTACTTTAAATTCCTTTATCATTTCCTATATAAAAAAATCTTTATTATTTGTTTATGATATAGCGCTGTCCATTTCTTCTTTTATACTTGCTGTCACTGAAAACTCCTATGAGGAAATATGTGGAGAGAATTAAGAAGATGTTACTAGGAATAGACAAGTAAAGAATTTAAAAACGTTAATTATAATTAGAAAGAATAATATTATTTATTTTGTAGGGCCCGATTTTTATTAATTTTTCATTGAAAAAGAAATTCAAATCAGTATTAATTTTAGCCATTTCATTAATTATGATTAAAAATTTATGTTAAAAAAAGGAACTCTCAATCCTGGCCCATAACAAATAATAATAATAATGAAGATAACATGCTAAATCCTTTATCCATTAAGCTTAATTGGGAGCGAATTGACATAAAAGCGAAAACACAATTTGACTTTGTATTCCCTCTTTCCATTTTTAGTAAATTCTTTTAGTTGTTAAGCAAATCATTAGTCCTCAACGACTACCTCTTAAAGGTTTTTTTTTTTTGACTGTTACGTTTGAGAATTTATCATTTAAAATTTTTAATTATTGTTATTATTATTATTAAATAGAGATAGGATAAATTAAAAGTTCCCACAGATTTTCAATCATTTATTAGAGTGATTTATGCTTCCAAAGTTGAGATACAAAGTTTACATCTTAAATAATATGTCACAATTCAATAATTTTCGTGTGTTTGATAATTTTTTTATAAAAATTGATTTTTCAATACCAACACCAATAAATAAATGACACATCACGTATTTATCTACTTTAAAACTTCGTGATCAATGTTAAAATATCGAACTAAACTTATTAATTGATAAATTAAAGGGGAAAAAAATAGAAGCGTTTAACAAATGAACGAAAAGAACAATATAAGTTGTTAACGTTAGAAATTTCAGATGAAAGAAACTAATGATACCTTATATAAATAAAACGTGCAAAATGAAATTTAGGGGATGGGGTCATTGAGATGATTAATTTTAATCAAATCAAGTATATCTAAGCAAAATGTAAACAACCGGTAACGATCACATCATTGTCTAATACGAATTTTAAACAAAATGATTAGAAAGAATGTGAAGAAATTTAATCATTAATTTTGTGTAAAGATGGGGACGAATCGAAGCTGATCAGCTAGTACGAGTCAATGCTGAATTCAACCGCACAAGTAAATTGATTGATTGATGGAACTTGATGTGTTCGCGGAAAAAAAAAATAAAAATCCATCAGTTTTTCAATGGCTAAAAAGGTTGGGTGAACTTTTGCTGTGCTTTCGAATTAAGTTCCATTAATATGTAGCAAATAAGTTTGTAGTACATGTTTACAAATTACACTAAAAACATCTCCAATAGGTGTTGATTATGGTGTATAAACTATTGGATTTTAATGATTTTTTTTTTTACATTTTAATAGAATTAATGAGTAATAATGTCTCAATCTTTTCATTTGCGATCTATCTCAAAATGTACATGTAATTTGAACATCAAATGACATATACATTCTCACAAGATTTTTTTTTAATTCATAGTATTTATAAAATATCGAAACGTTAGATCTATCATCTGTGCACAATAACAAAAAATCAAAGCACATGCGTGGTTGCGTACTCTCTAAAAAACGTCGATTGTAACCTTTAAGAAGAAGGGAGTCAAATTTTACGTCGCTTCATTAAAAATGTATATAAGTATGTATTTATATATATATATCACTTTTCTCAAACAGTATGACATCTTTTAGGTGAATTTAAAAATAAAAACTGCAAATATAGATTAAAGTGGATAATTTTAATCTGTGTGAAATCAAATAATTTCAAATAGTATTAGAACTAGACTTCCCTCAAATAATTTAAAATATTATTAGAGCTAGACTTGCCTCGAATTGCGGGCTAAAAATCTCATAGTTTGGCTAGAGATAGCGTACATCTAAGACTTTTTCAAGTGACTCAAAAGAAAATATATTTTGACATACTCTAAGAGTTTGTGTGGAGCTGATTGATTCAATTGGTAAAACTTATTTGAAGATTATACTATGGGTTTGGAGTAAAAATTCTAATAGTGCAATTTTTTTTTAATCTGATGAAATATTTTTATAGTTATAGGATAAATAATTTCATTGGTTTTAAACTTTAAATCTTTATACTTAAGTTATCTATAAATTACTCCTAAAAAGTTGAATATTTAAAATGATCTCAGACCGTTTAAAATTATATTAGAATGTAAATTAATGAGATAAACTAATAATAATTGAAGCCATTAATAGGATTAACACGAGGTTAAAAAGAAAAGATTGTGCGACTAATCCACTGCCTTAGTTACTGCAATCTATTAATTTCACCAAATAAATTTGGAATAACACTAAATTTTTTTTACAAAAACTTAAATAATTGGCTTTACGAAATGAATTTGTGGAAATGGTGGACGTATAATATCCTGAAATGCTACTTTTCACATTCAATATGTAATTTGAATTTATAATATGCAATGACTCAAAAATTGAGTCAAAAAATTATTAAAGAGTTTGAAGGTCAAGAGACCACCCATGTCTTGGAAATTAAACACCTTAATTAAATTTTAATTACTACAAAGTTTCAATAATTAATTCAATTGTTACTCACTAAACCACACAACTAATGAAAGTAATTGACAAATAACTAAAGTATTTGTACGGCAACTGTCGGTAGATTTTAGGATGTTAAGATGTTTTAATCAAGATAAAAAAAAAAATCACGTTGAGAAAGAAGGGAAGAACGAGCAAAAAGTAAACTAGAGAGAAAATAAAACTACCCCAGGTGTTATTCTTTCGAACCCCACTCTATTTCTCACATTCAAGAAAAGATGGGATTGCTTAATTATAACAGAGGCCTGTGAAAGAAATTATTGATAAAATTTGAAAGTTTAACGGAAAATGTTTTGGGGTTTGCTGGGTAAAATGTCGCAGTTAATTAGTTCAACATAAACATTTTTCATTTTTGTTTTAATATAATTTATTTATCACAAACCCAATCTATAGATACTAACCCTACAAATACTACAAGCAGAGAACAAACTAATTCTCATCAAATGCTACTCGTGAGGAGAATTCAAAAGTTCTCTTTTTATTTTACTTACGATCGATCTAACCAAATGAATTGTCTTAAGAATTGCAAAATCTAGCATAGGGGTTTAATTGTTTTATTGTCTTTTATTTTGTTTAATATTTTGTTGGTCAATAAAGTAACTGAATTTTAAATCTGAGTTTCTCTATTCAATCTTAAATTGCAGTGATACTGTGGGTGAGGCTATTTGCTTAATTTTTTCTTTTTCAGAATATTCATTTTCTCAGAACACTCATTATTTAAATTTAAAGAACTAAATTTTTGCTCTGAATACTCTAACATTTTCAATATTAATTGCCTTAATTTGAATCATGCGTGCCTTTTACTTTAATTAATTGTTTACGGGTAAATAAAATGTTTCAGCATAGATTTCAATTAATATTCTTCCAAGACATGCTTGTTTATGCATTTTAGATTAATCTTTTGGGCTTTAATATCTACATAATAGATTAAAAAATAATATTAATAATTAGTATTCATAACTGCTGCCAATTAATGGAAAAACTAAATTAAAAAAATTGAATCTATATTATCAGGTTTATATTTTTAAAGATCTGACTTTTAATTTTCATTCTTATGAGTTTCATGTCTGGCAAACCACACATGGGAAGAAAAATAAAATAATCTTCTTTGTTTTGTATAATAGAGCTTCTAATTAGCTATAAGAGATCAATTATATAAAAAGTTCATGCAATTTACGCAGGAGATTCATACAAAACTAAAGCGAAACATTTATTTCGGAGATGTTATTACATGCCACATTCCAAGACAACAAGATTATATGTATGATCTTAAATTTTATAATCTAAAACCAGTGCTTACCACTTATAGGCAAAAAAAAAAGGAATTGTTCTTTTTTTAAAAAAAAAATTATGTTCATTTAAGTAAAGGACACTTGGGTAATAAAATTTTTTATTTTGAAAATAAGGGTAAGGTTATTCAAACCCACTATAATACTCAATAAACCCTTTTGCTCAATAAACCCATAAACAAAATTTAAAAATTTATCTTTTACTCAATAAACTCACCTACATGCCAAATATACTCTTTATATATACTTGAAAGTGAAAACCCTTTATTGGTTAAGGGACTATAAATTTTCAATGGTTCATAAAAAAAATATAAAACACCAATTTCTTTTACTGCAAATTCATGGTATAAAAATATTTTTTTCCCATTAATTTTCATACTTGCAACAATAAGCAACTAAAACAATTTGAAATAATTGGTCATTTGGGCCACTAATTTTCAACAGCAAAGCACAATTAGAATATGCAACAAATGAAAATTGGTAATTATTCATGAAAATTTTTAGCAAGAAGATATTTTTGTGGGTTTGTAGAAACTAAAAAGGTGGGTCCAAAGATAATGTTTATTTTTTATTTTTTAAAGTTATCTAATCCTTTTAGGCAATTTTACATTGGGGTATTTTGAAAAAAAAAATTTACTTAAAATTTAGGTTTATAAAGTAGTTTTAAAGGTTCAAATAGCCTCACCTTTAAAATAAATGGGTAAAGTAAGGTTTAGAGTGTAAATGACCTCGCCCTATGATGAATTTCTTTTTACCATTTGAATATATCTTCAACTACGGCCGATAAAATGGTAGTCTAGGCTATCAAACATTTAATGTTGAAGTTTCAAATTTGGATTTGAGTTAAGTATTAAGATGACATTTTTGCTAACCTTTCTTAAAATGCAATTAGTAATTATCGGATAAAACTATAAAATTAATTAAATCTTAAACATATATTGTTTTACCTGCATGTATGACAAAAGATTATGAAGAGTTGAGTACAAATTAGTTCAGTGCTGGATCCAAATCCTTCAAATAGAATGACATAAATATAATTCTCAATCAATGTAATTGTGCAGGACCAAGATTCTCTCTTTATTTGACTTTAAGTTTCTTAAGCAAAATACACGTGGATGATAGTGATTAGTCGATAAGAATATTAATATATTTAAATCTCAATCTCAGTACTCTTCATAATAAACATGTGACACGGCATCTTTAAAAAGGGTAAAACGATCAAACTCCCTGTAGTTTGTCAAAATATCTGATTTTCTCCCTCACATTTCAAAACCCTCTATTGTTAAAAAAATTGATTTTTATTATCTTTTACTATTTTACATTAAATATGGTAAAATTCACAATTAATCAATAAAAATTTTAGAGGAAAAATAGGATTCCTCACAAGTCATAAACAAATGAATTTTGATGGATTTCTAAAAATGGAAGGGGAAAAATAATGATATATATTTTTATATATAATAGCTAATTTTGATCATTTATCTAAGCATTATGGCAATAGCAAAGAACTCATATTAGGAGAAAATACTAAGCATTATGGCAATAGGGGTTTATAACATGCATCCACGCTATACTTTATCAACATATAGCAATGATCAAGACCATTATAATAACATACACTTATGGCAAAGATCAAGTGCACTATGTGATTAAATTAGAACATTTGGCAAGAATCAAGAACATTATAAAAATGAATTCCAAATTATAAATCCCAATTAGTATTTTTCAAATCGGACAATGTAGCCATTTTGAGTTAACTAATAAGAGATTTTTCTATATTGTCAACTTGGATCTAGTTTCGATTGGTTAAGAATGTATAGCATTTAAATTTTAGCCTCTCAAGCTCAGATTTTTCCACCTATTTTTGCTATTGAGCTTGCATACAATAAGGGTTAGAGAACTTTGTGACTAAAATCTGATTCGATGTTGGTTTTACATTTTGTTTTAAGACAATAAGTCACACTTCAATAAAGTTGCCTCGTTAGCGGAGGTTTAAAAACAAAAGGCAATTAAATTTTAATTGTACATTACTATAATTGGATGCATGGCACAGGATTATAAAAATATAAGTGTAAAAAATCTGAATGCTAGATCCAAATCAAGAAATATAGACATTACAGAGAAATCTCTTATTAATTAGTTCAAAATGGTTACAATATCCAATTTAAAAAATATCTACTAACTAATTGCTATGATTGAAAAAATTAATAATACATGTATAGAAATTGAACTCCTCACTCATGTGAGTAAATTCATCTCTGGTGACAAACATTAATCCCCTTATGTCCATAGTTGTTTTTTTCCTCTGAATTGTAAACGTTAAAAAGGGGCCAGGGCATTAATATCATCGCCCCCCTCGTACGCTACAGAAAGCCAAGATGGTTTATTGAGATTTAAGCGTTAGAGATAGAGAGATTTCACTCCCACCCACTCATTTTCTCAATCATAGCAACCAAATTTAATGTACACATACACACAAAACACAACACAACATACACACAATCTCTCTCTCTTTCTCTCATAATAATAACAATAATGAACCACACATTACAAACAAAAAATAAAAGAAAAGAAAACCCACTACTATACATATACTCTCCCCTACACTTCACTCCCGATCAGACTTGTCCTTTCAGATTTTTTTCTTCTCTTTTTATCACCATTTTCTCTCTCTCTCTCTCTCCAAATAATTATTATTTATACATGAAATCAAACCATTTTGTTTTGTTTTCTTCTTCTTCTTCTTCTTCTTCTTCTTCGTCTTTGTCTTTCTTTTAATTTGTTCAAGATTTGATTGATTAATAATAGAACTCTTTGCGTTTCTATTGTTTGTCGGTACATTTCTTGATCTCCACTGAAACTATGTCACTGGACTTGGCATCTGAACGTGTTTGTTATGTTCACTGCAACTACTGCAACACCATTTTAGCGGTATAGTAATTCCACTGAGTTCTCTTTCTTCCTCTTTCTTTTCATATGTTTCTATAGCTGAATTCGGCATCAAACCATGTGAATGGTGAGTGGTAACTTGCTTGTGGGGGAGAATATATAAAGTGGAATATAATTCAGCTGAAAAAGTTGAAAATATTTACTCTCAAGAATGATTTGGTTTCTTGCAAAGATTTTTCTGGAGCCATCGTGTTTCATATGGTTTCTTGAATTTTTCTTGAAAAATTTTCCCTCCTTGTTGATATTTTATGAGAAATTTACAAATGGTTTTTTTGCTTCCGAAACATGGATAAAAAAACCCATTTGCAAAAGTTTATACATATGTATATGAACCGGAAATAAAGTCATCCAGTAATCCTTTTGAAGCCCTTTGAAGTTTGATGATTGATCTCTCATACTAGCTAGCAAAGCAACTTTTACAGATAAGGTCATGAGGTGTTGTGGCTGTAAGTCAATAGATAGATGTTAGGGTTCTTGCAGAAGTCAATGTATAGGTGAAGGTAAAGCTTCTTTTTACTTTTTCTTAGTTTTGCAGAAGCAATTGAATCATCTTTTAGGTCACAGCTAGCTAGCTAGCTGCAGCTTGTGCTCATGATTTTTTGACGGTGGATGCTTCTGTTGCTGCAAATATAGACACTGTGAGCCACTGGAAGCACCAAAATGATCATGATCATCAAGTTGTTTTCTTTTCCTTCTCTTTAATTCTTGCATCGATTTGGCTATCTTTTAAGTACATCAAGGATTGTGTTACTTTCTTTATAAGCAAATTGTGGTAATTGCTTTTTGCTTTTTAAAATCTGCTTTCATCATAGCATTTGCTAAACAACAATCCTTTTGAAAAATCAATGATTTTCTTTATTTTTTTTTTTATTAAAAATGGTGATCGATCTTGAACACTGTACAAATTAAAGGGTCAGTGAATCAGTCTTCTCTGGTTATGGTCTTTATGGTTTCTGTTCCAGTCACGTCCCTTTCATCTCTCTCTGGGTTTATTTTTTTTTTTCCTTGCTTTTATCATCTTCCTTGCAGTGTCAGTCACAAAAGTCATAAGAGAATTTAATTAATTCAAATATATATATATATAAATGGTGAAATATCGATCCTTATACATAATTGTAATTACCCAAAAGAGCTAGCCCAAAAATTATCATAAATAACAAATATATCGAGGAGAGCAAGCTAGAGCCTAGAGAGATCTATGCATGCATGATACATATATGGCAACAAATGTTCTTGTCTTTTTTTTTTTTTGGGTAAATTTGTTGAGTTGATATGTTAACGCAACATAATTAATAACCCTTTTCTATTTTCAAGTTCAATTCCTGGTGTGTGTGTATTTTGTTAAATTTACTGAGTTGATAAGGTTACTTCTACTGGATCTCATTGTTTTGAGAATATATTAAGCCAGATCTAGGGACAAAAGTAATTCATCTTCTGAATAAACCATTTTTGCTTCATTTATATGTTCGATTAATTTATAAAATGCATGATACATATATGGCAGGTGAGTGTTCCTTGCTCAAGTTTGTTCAACATTGTGACTGTAAGATGTGGGCATTGTGCCAATTTGCTAAATGTAAACATGGTATCTGCACTTCAAGCAGTTCCTCTTCAAGACCCTCAGGTATATATTTAATTAATTAACATTCTTATTATGCCTGGCTAACTGAATTCTATATTGTACATGTATACAAGAATAAAGAGAAATAATAATGAAAATTCTTTCTTTCTTTCTTTCTTTTTAAACGAGCAATAAAGAAAGATTTATTAAGACAGGAGGAATGCATTTTTTTCAGTGATTGATCAGATTTCCTTTTTATAATTTTCATTGCAAGAGATAACATATGCTAGATTTTTCACAAAATAATAACAAACAATTATATATATATATATATATATATATTCAACTTTTCCTTGTTGGGTTCCTTAGGCCAATTAAATTACAGAAATGCTTAAAACATTAAAACATTTTTTCCCGTTTTTCTTTATTTATTTATTTATTTACTTGTCTGCTGGAATGAAGTTGCAGAAACAACACATAAACCTAGAAGATTCCATTACTAAGGATTGTGGATCATCTTCAAAATGCAATAAGTTTTCTTCAGCATTTGAGATTGCAGAGCATGAAACTCCTCGAATGCCTCCTATTCGTCGTTAGTAATCGATCTCTGATCTTTAATTATCTCCATTAATTTCTTAAATTAATAGCTAGGCCTATACTCACATGGTAAAGTTAATTTATGGATATTTTTATGTGCATGCGTATTATTTGATCTTATAGTTTGTAGTACTATTAGCAAAGTGCAGTACGTGGAACAAAAAGTTTAAATGCGTAACCAACAAACATAGGCTTAATTTATGAAAGGCATGGCAACTCTGGCAAAAGTAAATAAATAAGCAAAAGCTGAATCATTTCCAGAACTCAAATCTCCAATATTTGTTAGATGAGCATTTGATTTTTCTCTCCGTTCATATATGCATGGTCCCATTTGAGATGGTGACTTTACATTACAAATTTGAGTACTCATTATTAACTATATTGACAGTGCCATCAAACATCATAAACACAAGATATTAATTAAACCACATTATTAATTACCCCAGAGCATGTAAATGTAAAGTCATAATTTTAGAACGAGAAATGATATTTAGACAGAAAAATTAGATAGAACGCTAACAAAAATAATTGTACACCAGGCCCGTCAATACGACTGGTGTACTATTATTTTTATCTGTATTTTGTTAACTTTTAGTTTCTTTAATATTTGTCTTTTTCAGCTAATTATTTTTTAACATATTTTTCTAATGGACATGGCATGACGTCTTTGTACACTCTGAAGAATGCAGAATAGCACAAAGACTAAACATGGCTGTCAACATAAAAAACACTAGGCTTCCCTTTTGATAATTTGGGTTTTTGGGCTTGATGTGGCTCATCATTCGTACAAATAATACTGTGGTATGTGGAATCCGATAAGGAACCGCAAATTAAAGCAAATCATGGACCGCTAGGTTTTTGACAGAAGAAATATTACTGACTCTTATGTTATTTAGTTGATGCTATAAAAATAGCATATGGTCATTATGAAGGTTAAGTCTCCACTTCAAATTTACTTCATTTGTTTTCCAAAATTCTAGGCCTAGCTATAGGTCATCAAAATATTGCATTTGCAGTATTTGGTCTTCTATTATAAGTAAGCTCACTTGAGATTCTGAACTGCGTGATGAATGATGTAGCCCCAGAGAAGAGACAGCGAGTTCCTTCTGCATACAATAGGTTTATCAAGTAAGCTTCAAATCTTAATGTTATATATATATTGCTTTGCTCCTTACTCTTTTTCCCCCTTATTTATTTATTTATTTTTTTGCAACAGGCTAATTAATGAATAACTTAGACTGTTCAATTAAATCTTGCCATGTGTTCCCTTTTTTTTTTATAACTCTATTACATATTGGGTCAAATTAAAATAAGTGTATGCATCAAAATGTTTTTGGACAGTTCTACAGGCAAATAACGTGGCGTGTTCATCTCATCTATATAAATTTTTGTGGCGTGATTAAAAGTGTTTTGAAAACATTAAACATAAAATGTAGTAGGATTATCTTAATCTTTTACTTTGAAACATTATATACTACATTAGATATATATAAGAAATTATTAGGATCCTGAGTAGATAATTTTATTATGTTGTGATCTGGATCCATGTCACAAACAAGTTGAATCTGCTTTCAAATATTTGAAAAAAAGTCTTCCCCCATTTTTGCATAAAGGGGAACTTTAATTTCTTCACCACAGTGGTTTATCGTCCTTATAATGGATAGTTCCCATGGTAGATTTTAATAGTTGTTTCTTATTACTTTGCAGGGAGGAAATCCAAAGGATTAAGGCTAGTAACCCTGACATCAGCCACAGAGAAGCTTTCAGCACAGCAGCAAAAAATGTAAGCTTGTGTTAATTTAATGTTGCAAATAATCAATAACTATCCACTGCCTTATCTGATCTTTACACGTTTTATATGGTTTTTTGGTCGAGTTTTTCTTTCTAGAGTTATTTACAATTATAGTTTATAAGTAATCATATCTCCTTTATGTTATCAGCATCAATGTTGAAGTCATACAACTAGATTTAATAGAATGGATGGATCGTTGTAAGGATGGGAATTCTTTCTTAATATGAGCAAAATATTAAAAAATATAATCTTGTGATTGGTGGTTAAACTCAGAGAATTCTAACTCATTATTGTAAACCCAAGACCGAAAACTCTTATTATTTTAAAAAAGTACAGACTTATGGATCACCAAAGCTATAACCAGTGAGAGATGAGGTGTTAGGAACGTTACATATACCCCAGTTTAGGATCAATTAATTATGCTTTCTATCTATCTATATATATATATATATATCTTCATTCTTTCCCCTCAACGGCTCTCTTAGCTGGGTGCTTAATCTTCATGTAGCACCTTGATTTTTTTTTTTCCAAGGGAAAATCAATCTTGATCTTTTAAACTTGACATTGTCATTTTTTTTCCTTTTAATTTGTTAATTGGAAGCAAGTATACTTTACATGTATACTTCCAATTCTTGTATCTGTCTCTTGACCAGAAAAAGAACAAGAAACTAATATTGAAGAATTATATCGAATTTCTCCATTCCTATATTTTCATTATTAAAAACATCTAAGCTTGAAATTTCAAGCAAAAACTGTGTAAATAATTTTTCCTGTGTTTTTGGAGTCAGGAACTTAACTAGCGTGAATACTTGAAAGGGGTTACAGTTTTGTGGCTGGTTTTATTATGACAGAAGACATTGATTAATTAATGAGTAATGAGTGTGAGATTTACATACCCATAGTCTGATTTAGAATCTGACATGTAAATATGAAAGTTAATGTGAAGAAGTATGCATCTGGAATAAAATTGCATTAAGTCTTGGATTTTGTGTTGAAAATAGACTGGCTCTCTTTCAATCTTGTTTCTTTGACTGAATCTTTGTTTGTGTTTAATTAAGTCAAATTTGTTATGCAGTGGGCACATTTTCCTCACATTCACTTTGGATTAAAGCTGGATGGCAACAAGCAAGCAAAACTAGACAAGGCTGCAGCCTACGCAGAGGGCACTCAAAAGTCCAATGGATTCTACTAAAAACATCTATATAATAAGTATATGATGTGAGTAGATGCATGCAGCTCGAAGCAGAAGTCATATAAATAGTGTAGAAGCATGCAGAAGCACAAGTCATATATAGAGATATCTATCCATTGTCTATATATATATATATATGCGGTTCCGTACAATTATTGAAGAACTGAATGAGAGGTTGATTAAGTCTCCCAATAACCAAATTGGGGGATGGCCTCTTGAAAAATTGTCAACTTAATTATTATGTGTTGTAATGAGTGTATGTGGTTCTCTGTCTTAACTATTCGAGAAGCGGTTTTCTATTCTAGTGATTATTGCATTCATAAGTGTTCGACTTTTGTCATTTTATGTTACAGCTTTAGTGAATAACATTCCACTGAACAATGTGCATTTGTTTTGATCACAGTTACATAAATTAGATAGCCACGTTTTATACGGTAGATGTAGAGAGGACCACTTAGCCAATATGAATTTTCCACGATTTGGTGCTCCACTTTAAAGGGATTCACAACCCCTCCATTTTGAGAGTGGATTTTTGTTATATGCCATTGCTATTTTCAATTTTTTTTTTTAAAGTAAAAAAAAAGCATAAACCCTTAAAAAGAGGAGGTAAAAAGAGAAAGTCAAGAAGATCTTTAAGCAAAACAATAGTAGTATTAAGCTCTAAAAAGCTCCATCACGTGCAGGCTCTTGGGAAAAAGAAAAAAGAAATCCAAGCACAAATAACATGGAGTGATTTGAAAACAACGACATAATTATTCTGATACTCTTTTCTATAATCCTTGTTACCAGTGGCCGTGCGAGAAATACAACACAAGGGGGATTAAATTTTATAGCATTACAATTTAATTTTTTTTATTGTAAAAGATTAAAATTTTAAATTTCAGTAATATTGTTTAAATTCAATAATGGCTTATTTACAACTTTTAATGGTTTACTAGTTTATCTATTAATAATGATACTTAGTCATTGGTTAAGATTTTCTAAATATCATGTTATTTATCCTATGATGTAGATTGAACTCATTAGTTCGTTAGTATTTAAAATCTTGAAATTACTTTGAATTTCATCATTAATTGTCTTAATTTGATAAGGAAATTAACAATGAAGGGAAAGATAAGCGAAAATATTTAATACACAAATAACAAATCCTAACGTTTTAGAGAAGAAAATAGGCTTTTAAGACAATTGATGATAAATGAATTATTAAAATAAAAATAATTTTAATTTTTTTTAATCAACTCCCTTACAGCACCACGTGGCATGAAAAAGATGACGTGAATTAATCTCGCTCATATATGAGTTTGTCTTTGATACTATATAAAAACACGTGAAGTTAAATCATTCTAAAATAAACTTGTTTATGATATGAGAATCGTCTCAATTCCATCATTATTTTTATCTAAAAATTATTCTTAACCAATGTAAAATAATCTGTTTAACGTCAATAATAAGATTAGTTAGATGATGGGACTACAACATATGTGTTTAAATTTTTTAAAAACAGATAACAAATATTTGATACAAGACATAAAAATCATGCAGACAATAAATAACTTTGATACACCATACATTGCATTGGGATGCACAAAACAACTTTTATAATGCATAGGTTGGCCTGTGTAATCATTCAAATATTCTTCACAGATCACTGACTACACAAATCCTTCCTTACTTATTATATATTATTATTGTGTCTTTCTTTTTCTTTTTCTTCAAATTTTAGCAGCCTTAGACCTGAAAATCCTAAAGTTTCTCCTGATTTTGTGCCCTTTTCATTTTAAGGAGGGCACTTCCTTGAAATAATACACAAACAACATTGAAACTCTTTAAATGGCCAAGCAAAATTATTCAAATAACTAGTTATCTTTACTGTGTTTGTCCGACGGCTAGACATACGACCCAGCTCAAGAAACAAGCAAAAAGATCCCAATTAGTTTATTCGTTAATAGTTCACTTAACTCACTGCATATTTCATCCTCAAAGAGAAAGTCCCCCCCCCAAAAAGAAAAAAAAAAAAAACTCATTGCATATTTCAGAATTTTAAAGCATTATTTTTTTTGAACGTGGTACTATTTATACCAAGACCTGTCGATATGGCAATGAATGATAATGCTTCAGTCACGCTGACGTGCTGATACAACCCTAGCGATGATAAGTTTACTGTTTGTGTTGTGCTGGCACTGTAGAACATAAACAATAATGTTGTTCGTGCTGTGATATCTTCTTAGTGGCACAGTGTCATAAACGACGACATGTTCGATTTTTACTTTCTTAATTGGAAAAAAAACAAAAAAAAAAAATCAATTAAACCATTGTTTCGTCCTGCCAGCTAGGTTTTAGTCTGTTTTAACATTTTCCTTTGCCTGTTTCTTCAACAAGTTGATGGTTGTCATATTTCTCCAACATGCATGAATACATTCATTCATTTGAACTTCAAATCTTTTTATGTATGCTTTGGTTAATAAAATTTTCAGTCTGAAACAAGATTCGTTACAGCAATGCGTTCAGTAACTTCTTTTGACTGGATACAAAGAAATTTCGATAAATTAATAATCTTGATTAAATAATAAAATATGTGTTAAATCAATAATTTTACTAAATGCATAAGATAAATTATTTTTTCAAACCCTTTAGAGTCCAACGAATTAATCAAATACACAAAATTAGTAGTGAATAAAATATAAAATTCATAACATTAAAGAGGTTTTTTTTTTCACAACTTTAATTATATGAATTATACTTTATGCAAAATATGCACCTAAAATTCCTTATTTTTTCTTTGTTCCTAAATTGAACTCAACATCATCCTTAATTTTGTGTGAGTATGCAGTACGTTTGGTGTGCTTGTGCATGTTTGTGTGTGTGTGTTAATGTAGATTTTTTTGTGAATACTTTTTTATTTATATTTCTCATTATCAAAAACTTCTACAATAGTGATATACAAATTGAATAAAGAAAGAAAGATATTTTATAATTAAAGATTCCCAATTAAGTTATTCTATTACGATTTCTATATATATATATATATATATATATATGCCAACAAAATTCTTTTTAAAATAAAAAAATATCTTTCTAAGTTAATAATAAATATTAATTAATTAATTAATTAAAACTATTCGTTTATTAATAAATTAATAGCTTTATTAAAAAAATTATTTTTGTAGTATTAATAATATCATTTTATAAAAGCTTTGCTGTTTATAGCGAGAATGAAAAATCATGTGCTCGCAACCTAAAGAGGTTAGCAAAATATTCCAAAGTAAAAGATAATGAACAGTGAAGTGGAATTTGTTGTCAGCTGGGAGAGAGGCTAATAAGAGTACAGAATCTGTAATGTCCAATCATGTAGTGGGTGTTTTGGAAGTAAGCGGATTGTTGTGTATTTGGTGTCTTGTCACAAAAGATCGAGGTGACATGTTACTTTGATGGGAGTGTCATGTCACATATAATTTACAAAGACAGTGAGGTAGCCATATGCTTTAGCGTTAGCGGCAAGGCTCTCTCTCTCTCTCCCCACTCCTCTCCCCCCCCCCCCCCCCCCCCCCCCCTCCCCTTGGCTGCAGCAACAGCAATAGCAGACAAGCTTTGCTCAGTTAGTCAGTAATGACATAACCTTTTCTCGTTGCGAACATCAATGCATGCTAGCTCTCCATATCCCCACTTCATTTGCATTTGCCCCACTTACTCTTGCATCTTTTTGCTTTCCAATTTTTTTGTCTTCTTGGTCAAATTCTTAATTATATATGTTAGAGCTTCACTTTTCTTTTCCTTTTTCTTTAAAGTTTTTGGAAAAAGGTGATATTCGAATCAAACATATCATTTCTTCCTTTACTAATTTCTTTCATCTTCAATATTGTGTCCAAATTTCCTTGGAAATTTTCGTTATTGTTAGGGTTTTTCTAAATTATATTTATTGAAAGTTATATAAGTAGGTAAAATATGGTAAAAAATGAGCAACAAAATAGTAGAATCAACAATATACTGGGTCATTGCAAAAATTCAAGGTTTAAAGAAGAATTTCAAAGTCTTTAAAGCACAATATGTCCCTAGAACATGTAATGAGTGTGCCCACTCTTTAGCTATTGAAAAATCTTAATTTGTTGTTTGGGTGGAGAAATTTCCTCCTGAATTTTTGCAAGTGTTCACTTCGTTGAATTAATGAAAGTTTTACTTTCTTATAAAAAAAAGTAAATAGTAGATGAATTTTGTTTAACTGTTAGTTATATGGAATGTGACTTAAACTTTATTATTTTAGACATCTTCTAGCTACTAAATAAAGGTACTTTAAAGAATTTTCTTTGCTATTTCAAGAAAATAAACTAAAGGTGTATTTGGCAGCTTACATTACACTACATTTAAACACCGTTTTTATGCTAACTCAAGTTCACCTACAATGTCTAGTTGTATTCCACTACATAAAAAATGTGACTAATGTAATGAAAGGTGCGTGAAATAAATCTATGGAGAAGTAATGTTTAAGCTGAATTGTTTTAAAATACTATTCATATTGTAAATATAATCATTTAACTTTTATTATTCAATAAATTATAATATATACTAAATATTAATTTATATTTGTATTTAAATAAAAATTTAATTTAAATAATAATTTAAAATATTAGCAAACTTAAATATTTAACAAGTAAATGATAATGCATTATTTTACTTTCATTACATAAATCATTTTATTTTTTTTTAAATATGTAAAAAGTGTGTTAATTTTGTTTAAATATTTATTATTTACTAGAATATTAAATTTAAAAAGTAAACTTAAACTAAACAACTATATTCGACGTTAATAGATAAAAATAAATTTATAATAATATACTACAAATTATATTATATAATTATAAATATTATATTTTGTACAATATAGTATTAAATTATACGATATTATAATAACTAATATTTAGAATTAAATTTTTATTATAAAACTATAATATAATTTATTAATAATATTATACTACTTTATTATTGATACTAATTAATTTAAAAAATTAATAATAAAACCCTAAATATTAATAAAGTTAAATAATATTAATTTAATTTTTATATTAATATAAAATAAATATTATTTTATATAATATAGTTCATACTAGACCAAGCATAATATTGCATTACAACTTTATACAAAATACCTTAACGTAAGGTACCATAGTGTAATATTGTTAATGCAATACAATGTAATGCAATATAATATGTTAAACCCACCTTAAAAGTCTAAAACTCATTCCCAATAGACGTAATATTTCATGAGTGGATTTGAATTCGAAACGTCTTGAACCATTAATCAACTAATACCGATGTAATAATCATTGATCTATCCAAAGTTACCAACAATGTATTGTATATTATTACATTCCCCTTTATAGACAACAAAACTTAAAAACTTTCCCATTTGCTTCTTAATCACTTGCAGTTTTCGAGAAAAAAGTTAAGCAGTTCATGAAGGAATTAGTGAAGGATACATCCATTTTGTTCCCATTTAGCTTACATTGTTATTAAAGTAATACTAAACTTATTAAGTTGGGATATTTATGTGTCGTTTTTTAATAATTAATTAATACTATACATCCGGCAATAATTTTACTGGAGGCACGTCAGCAGGAATACAATCAATATATCTCGTCTAATTTGGTCCTGTCTCCAGACAAATTGCCAAATTAGAACCATATCTGACTATATATCTGTGATATTAAGTTGGATTTACACTAATTTGCTTTCAGGAATCAGCCCTGAGGACTACCGCTAGCCAGTAACAAACCTACAATAGACTAGTCGTCAAAGCAAGAAATGGACACATATAATGTTGATTATGACTGAAGCTTATGCATTGAGTAATTAGAGACTGATATGAAAATGAAACTATAGTGAGATTTCCGCCATATCTAGTTTATTATAGCTGGCTGCCTCTATCAACTATATATTCAAGCAAAAATACTAACTAAATGTGGTCCTTTTAATTTATAAGGGGGGGTCAAATGCCCTTCACAAAAAGCTACTTAACATATATATATGGTCCTACTAATCACAGGTGTATTGCATTAATTAGAGTCCGTTTTTCACTGTATTTTAATTTGATCCTCACTTTATTATTATAATGAGAGCCTTCTGTTTTGATAATCATTCTCTCTCTGTGGGCATCATATAAATAAATAGAGTAGTGAATTAACAACGAAATAATTTGAAACAAGTCCGTGGTAAAATATAGGAAGTCAAAACTTGCGGAAGAAATCATGCCAAGGAAAGAAAATAGTTACCGAACAATTTATTGCTTTGAAGAAAGGCAAGGGAAGATCTGAACAAAGACAATTCATGTTATATAGGTTTTATGTCTACCCTTCTCTTAAAAAAGAATAAATTATACAAAAAGAGCTAATATTAGCTATTTGAATATTAAAAGAACCTGAGTTGAGATCCTAAGAGAAATAAAGACTAAAAAATTAGTTTGAATTCTATCCACCCTTCCATCTTAAAAAAAATTAATTACATAAAAGAGAGCCAATATGTTAGCTATTTAAATACCCAAAACATGTATACTTAGTTAGTTTAGTTCCATATTTTACTTTGAAAAGAAGGTAATTCCAAAAAATTAATTAGCAAATATGATTATGTACAAAATAATTAAAATAATTGAATCTCGTGATGTTTACATACATTTATCCAATACTCTAATGTCGAGTTTGTCTCTCTAACATTACTATTTATAAAAATAACCCAATAAATTACTCTTACATAAGCATTTAAAATGATAAGTTTTGTCTCCACAAGTCACATTAATGTTGCTGATGATGACTATTGGTCTTGTTTAGAAACGAAAAGTAAAATCATTGGGATTACGTGATGATTTGTAAAGTACATATATTTGATAAGATTGATGTGAAATTCATCTGATGGAAGAAACCAAGTGTCTCGTTGTATAGACACTATTAGGGTTTACTTATTTTTTTATTAGTGCTTCAAACTTTCCTGTTGAATTTCTCATTGTAGTTGTATCTCGACCAACACGATAGAAGAATACTACTGATAAAACTTGCATGAGAATTTCATTTTAAATTGACCATGTAAAAGGGAAGATCTTCTTATTTTTATTTTCAATGATGAAGCATTCTTACCTTAATCTATATATTTATATAAAGTTGGGACTATAAGAGGTGATGTTGCATCGTCATTTCTCATCTTTGTATTTATATAAGTTGGGACTACAATAGGTGATGTGGCATCACCATTTCTCATATTTGTACATTCTCTATTATCTAATAAATAAATAAAAATTCTTTAAGATATTTATATAAAGTTGGGACTACAAGAGGTGATGTGGCATCACTATTTCTCATTTTTATACATTCTCTATTATCTAATAAATGGAGATTTTTTTTAAATTTGGCTTTTCATCTTCTTATAATTAATTTGATTGTTATTACACAATCAATATGTAACAGTTCCTCAAAAGACTCATTATCTTCTTTAATTGAAACATTCTTGATCATAAATTAAGCAATAATTTTTAAACATTTTAAATCACTCTTCTCCTCTGTCTCACCTTAATTTATAAATAGCAAAAAAAAATATGATATTCCACGTAAACATAAATACAACATAAAAGAACAGAAAATAGCAATGGCTCTAAAACATGTGTTTTTCATTTTAGCCCTCACTTGCCAGATCATGGCAAATATTGTAAATGCAACCAGCAGGAATGATTGTCTCAACAACAATATAAAACTAGGCTACGATCTTGTAACAAGACTTGAAGCTAGAGGAGGCCTAACAGAGTGCTGAAACGCGTTAATGGAGCTGAAAATCATGCTCAAATGAGATCGTTATATTCTTCCTTAATAGCTAGGCTGATATTAGTCCTGACTGTTGCCGCGCTATTGATATCATTACTCGTAATTGCTGATCTGCAATGCTCACCTCTCTCAGACTCACTGCCGAAGAAGGGAACATACTGAGAGGCTACGGTGATGCATTTTCTGCTCCTTCTCCAGGTGGCCTCGCGGTGATATATCAGCCTCAAGTTTTCAAGGTTTTGGCTTAGATAAGGTGCATCTATGGCACTTCTATTTCTGTGGTGTTAATTTAGCTAATGCAATTTTAAATAATAAAAAAGTCTTTTTGGTTTTAGCTTTGTTTTTTCATTTTTTTTTGAAGTCTTGCCTCTTAATCAAATAGAATAAATTATTAAAAATAGAATAAGAAAAAAATGATAATAGTAAATTCTTTTTTCAAAGCCGCGCAAAGCGCGGTTCTATTTTTTAATTTAACTATATTTATGGTTGCTTAACAGCAATTTCATCACTACTTTAAGATACCCTTGGATTCTCTTCTTAGATCATTGGTTTAAAACATTGTCATTAAATGATTTAGAACTAAAGAGAATGAATGGCAATGGCCTTTTCTAAAGAGGAATACCCCCTAAGAATCACTGTCTAATCTCTAATCCTTGCTTTTTTCAAGAAAGAGTATAGGGAAAACATATTTCAATTACATTCTTCTTCATAGTTATAAGAAAAATTATCAATTTACCGCTTAACTTTTTATCGAATGTTCAATTTAGAATTAAAAAAATTTGACAATAACTTTGAACCAACCAAGTTTTTAGTTTTTTTTTATCAATTTACTACTGAACTTTTATCCAAAGTTCAATTTAGAATTAAAAGATTTTGACAATAACTCTGAACCACTCAAGTTTCTAATTTTGTATTAATTTAGAGGGAAAATGCTACCTAATGTTGATTTTTTCTTTTTTTCTTTTTTTAAGTAGGGTGTGTTTAAACAAATTGTGATGAGAATTTCACTTCCATTCTTTTTTAAAGGGACAATGATATTTAACTGATAAATACTTAACTGCTAAATATTTCCCATATTTACCACTTATAATAAAAAAATCAGTAAAACTGTGTTATTGTTGTTATTATCATTATTTCTACAGTTTTAAATTTAGCAATATATTAGTAATAATGACTAATTGAAAATAAATTAAGAAGCTAAATAGTGAAAGTAAAAAACATCACCTACTTAAATGCATGTCCTTCTACCATTTATAATTGGAACTCCAGCTTACAGTTTTTTTTTAATTTATCAATAAATTTTGCAATTAAAAGCTTGCTAAAGAAACAAGTGTAATCTATACTTTATGCATATCTTTCACATTATTTACAATTTTCTAGTGTTAATTTCTTCATTGTTCTTCTTCTGGCATATGATTCCTTTTCACATGCACATTCATATTACTTCCAGTCTATTGACTTAATGTCATCCTTAACATGTGCCCCTATGCTATTCAGAATAGGCGTTGCAAAATATCCGACCTGTTTCGATCCAAAAATATTGGGTTTGGATCGGATCGAGTTGTTAATTAAATCTGATCAGATCGTGAAGACCCAATTGGGTTGACACAAATTAAAAAAAAATCAAAAATACCAAAATTAAAAATGAAAAACCAAAATCTAAACTCCTGATCCTAAACACACACACACACACACACACCACACAATCCACACACACAAACCATTACAAACAAATACAATAACAACAGCACACGGCACAAGCAGCCAGTCATGCAGCAGTGAGCAGCCCACTGCCGCCTGGCTACACACCCACCCATAGCCTCCCTCGCTCGCAACCCACTTTCGACAACCACATGGTCCACACCTATAACCTCCCTCAAACAAACGAAACACAAACACACAAACAAAGTTCACGGAGCAAGCTGCAGCCGACCACTAGACGTAGCAACGGCTGAGAGTTGACGCCATTTGAAGTTGTTCCGTAAGGATCATGACCCAATCTACCGATCTGCTGCTACCAAGTGCCGGATTTGCTGCGCCACCTCCACGCCTCCAATCCTCCACCATCACCTGATCCTATTCAAGTTCCATTCGAACCTAGCAAGTGGCAACCTGAATTTTGGCTGTTAACTTTGAGTTTTGGAAGCTTTGAGCCTTTGATACTTGATAGTTATGATACACACACACACACACACACACACATATTATATATTATATGTGAAAGTGAAATGTTAATTGGTATTTGGTAATTGTTAATAAAATGTAATTATATATTGTTAAATTTTAACTCAAATTTTTAACCTGATCTGATCTGAATTATAGGTTTAGGTTGAGTTCGGATGAATTTTTATCCAACTCGACCAACTCGAAACCCAATCGGGTTGATCCGACCCCGACCTAAACTCGATTTTGTCCAGCTCTAATTCAGAAAATGAACGAGGTTGCCCCCACTTTCACAATAATATAAATATGACATGCTTTTTATTTGTTTAATTTCTCTCCAAGCAAAAAGAAAATGAAAATAAAACTTTTGGAATTGTCTTAGCAAAGAGGTTAAGTTTTTTGACTAAAGCCGTTATCTAAACCTTCTTTTAATTTGTACACATAAAGCATAACTAACAATCATGATTAGTTTAGAAGTTCAGCAATCACTAAATCACTCTAAATCAAATATTGCTTAAATGTTACTTTGTGTATCGTAGTGTCATCTTAATTAATGTAGATAATTAATTAGTATTAGCTCTGAGATTAGCAACCGACATTACGGAAACCAATGCAATCAAGTGTTGCATCAAAATTAAGATCAAATTGAAGAAGTGCTACAACCACAGAAAAATGAGCAAATTTGAACCAAGTAAATGGTGGTCCTTTAAATGTACTAGAGTATTAGTTAGCTAGCTAGAACAACAATGAAGATGGACAAGTCACATCTTACACTAAAATGGAACTACAGGTTTAGTGGTCCACAAGACTAAACAACTTCAGCAACATGATCAAGTTGACAAGATTTCTTCTATCTTATCCTGCTTAATTATTGTTCATTTTCGAAAACGAAAAAATGGGTGAGTGGTCTTGACTCACTTTCAACTTTGTGGTAAAATTGAAAATGTTGGGGAGTCAAAACATGTCTGCCCATACTCATTTTTATTCTGATTAATTAAGCTCTGTATATATACATATATTAAGCTTCACCTTGGTCCCCATTGTGCCCACCGAGACTAATTGTTGCATATTTTGAACATGGAAATGAGTACGCGAAGCAATTCAAGTTATTCAATTAACATGTTCTTGATATATTCGTAAAAATTTCACTCGTTTAACATTTTTTAAATATATTTTTTTTAAAAAAATGGCTACCTTAGAGTTGCTTCAAAATAGAGCGCAAATCACAACCACATACGTAAAATAATAAATAGTTTTAAACGTGTTATATCTTTGATCGTATGATTATAAAAATGTACTCTGCCTTAGAGTGGTTCAAATATAATCAGATCCTTTTGAAAAAATATTTATAGTATATATTACCTAATGAAACTCTAATCAATTTTTATCTAAACATAGAAACTTTAACGTGCAATGATTAATCAAATATTTTTTTATAAAAAAGAAACTCAAATATTTGATCATGTCATAAATCAGCGTAGTGGAAACTTTAAATCTGATCTCAACACAAATAAAATCAATGGGTGACTCAGATTCAACTTGATTAACAATAGCGTCTAATCTTAGGTAACCCAAAACAACCTTATTTTCTTATCACATTGACAAGGCATGTCACAAACTCTATCCCAGACAAAATGAGCACTATCATATGCAGAATTTAAGGCTCTTTATGCTCATAGTTAATGAAATAAAATGTAAGTCTGTTTAACAGATTAATGTAGCTGAGTCCTGGGATAATTATTTATGGATTTAACATCTAAAACTTGCATGAAATTCACCGAGATTCCTCGTACTACCAATCTACATATATTATAATCTAAGGTCTGTTAAAAATCTAAATATATAATACATATAATTCCCATCTAAAAGTCTACCAAATACAACTCAAAAATCTGCCCCCATTAATATTTGAAGAAATATCTACCCCGAGTACCTTTAGTTGCAGGAGGAGAAATGTTCCAGGTTTCCATGGAGGGCACAAACTCATCACTGTGCCAAGGCTTATAAATTCTTTTAAATTCCGAATATTTCAAGAAAGAAATACAGAAATTATATAGCTCATGGAATTTCACATAGAATTGATTCTGTTACACTGATCAGTAATATAATTAAAAGCAAGAATGAAATTTCACAGCAGTTGAAGGCAAATGCTCTCCGACATAAGTCTCTAGAATTACAAGAAGCTCTAACATCTTCTAACAGAGATGATTACAGGGGTTACAAAAATGGAAAAAAAAAAATCCTCTTTGGTGTGCCTCACTTCTTCTGTTGTCACTATGATACAGTCCAATTCATCACCTATTCTAAGTTTGAGAATCTCCCTATCATCATCAGCAACGAATGCAATCAAATCAAACTGAAAAATAGAGGGAAAAAGAATGCTACTCCGAGAACTAATGTGGAAAAATGTGAATCCGCAGACCAATTATATCTAGCTTCGATTCTTCAAATATGGTTTCCGACAATAACTAACTCTATTTTGTTATGATACTTCTACAACTCTTCTGTAGAAAAGAACATAAGCCGCTGAAGTCTTTATCTTGTCCTGGCTGATGGGATAGACATGGCTATCATCAAAATCGTACCACTGACCACCCCCATGCTACATCAGGAAAAGGAATAAAATTAAGGAACTCACACTGAGCACCATGTGCCAGACAATCATTCATCTTTAATCAAGAGAAAAAAAAAAAGCCTTCAATTCACATTGAGTAAATCAAACATATACATGCGTACACATGTTATTCATATGAACTTTTATGTATATATTGATCCAGAATAAGTATGTATACCATGCATCAGCTTGTATCCGCATGTGTGTATATTTTTTAAAAAAGAAATGCACGGTAGCATATTTTTTTAATAGAAGAATTTATCTTAAAAGAAAGATGAAAAAAATAAACCACTTACATGAACAAACGCAGTGTAATGACCACCTCCCATGCTTCCGTAGTGATTGCTAACAGCATAAAGCATGTAACGATTAGATAACTTGTCATTCAAGTGAGCAACATGAGTTGACAAATCAAGATTATCAACAGGAAAGTCAACATATGTCTCTAGCTTGTTCTTCGAGAACCGGCTGTATGAGAACCTCTTTAAATGAATAACCAGAATCTCCGGCAGTCTCCAAAGGTCTAACTTTTTACTGGCTTGGCAGTGCTTTTTGCAGCCAGGACAGTACCTTAAAATTACAGAGACAATTCCACACATTAGAAAGGCCATGAGAAAAGGCCAGATTTCACTACAAGGACATCAGAGAAACTTTGATGATGTTAAAAAACTTTAGATACATCATGAAGCCAAAAATTGTACATATTATACAACATGAATTTGTCAGTCCGTTTTAATTTTTAATCCCATGCCTTTTAAAAGAATATATGAAAGACATTTGAGGGTTGACAGACAAATAGATTGGGACATACGGAAAATATTATCCATGAACAACAGTTCTCATTTAAGTGAAATTGAATATAGCAAAAAAGCACTCCTAATAATTACTAACAGAAAGTAATATATAATCTTGCTTTCCCCAACTGCAAATAATAGTGGCACCATTGATAGTCAAAAGCTCAGAAAGTTAAGAAGCTAGGAAAATGGGGTCGGGTCAATGCAATAAAGAAGCTGGAAAAATCCAAGAGCCTGAGATAAATCATCTCACCCAGGGTGTGTGCAGATTGGTATTTAGGGTGAAAAAGGAAAAAGAAAAAAAAGTAATAGAGATTTAAAAAAAAATTAGAGTAAATGCAGCAGTAAATTGTAGCTCTGAATCACCTTAAAAAGCATTTATCTTTTTTGAAATGGAGCACACTGTTATCATGTCATATCAACAGCAGGAATTAATTCACTCACCTAGTTCTATATTAAAACAAGCAGCAGAACTCCATGGAATGTTGCAAGAATATAACATATCAACTAAACCAGGAATAGTCTTAGATTCTAAATGTTAATGTAAATGTAGCTATATATAGTGCAAAATAGTCCTGAAGTTAGAATTAGAAGAAAAATGATATAGACACTGACCACATGTCTTCTGGTCCAAGGGGCTCCTCTGTCAAGAACGCTTCAAGGCACTTGTATAGAGAAACAGACTCCTGAGGTCTCTTTGGAAGAAAGCCAGACTTGAATATCTCGGGTAAAGAGCTAAGAAGACGAGTGTCATACTGTTCAATCAGTTTTCCTGACCAGCATACAACCACATGCACCTCCTCTGGAACTCCTGTCATTGCTATTGGCTCATTCATTACTATCTTTGAGTTCTTAACAATCCCCTTCTCGTCTGTTAAGTAAAACTGCAGTTCAGCATCTGAGGGTGGTTCAACCTCTTTCACACTGGATGGGGTTGCAACACCTCCTGTAAAAGGGACGTTATCCACTATCTGTGTAACTTCTTCAATTGCAGTGCTCCCAGCGGTAACATTATTATTGAAGGTATCTTTGGCAGGTATACAGAATGGTTTAAGCAATTCCAGATACAGATTGCGGATGTCTAATCCATGAGCCAAATTAGAAATCTTAGCCACAAGAGGTATTCCCAATGCATTCGGACACGAAGTCAGTTTCCCATGGATGTACTGCCTGACAGCTTACTAAGAATTAGAGAGCAGTACACGAAAATTAAAAAGAAATATATCGATAGGACTCTTTCCGTAGATGATTTACAGTTTTGATGGTACATCAGAATGAAAGAAGGGTGGGATTTAATACAAGGAATATAAAAGTATAACAAGAAGCATTAGTCTAGAAATGAGGAGGCATATCAACCTCTTCCAAAATTCTAAACAATTAGTTAAAGTTTCAAGATTTTGCTGGTGTCAATAGAAGCAATTAGTAAAAGTTGTGGTAAGACAACTTAATAATCGTGAACGTAAAAGTATTAACTTGATAGGAAACTATCAACTCATACATGCACTTACAAACAGACTGCAGTTAATTTGCAAAACAAATTGGCAGGAGGAAATCTCAACTTAGTTAATATTTGATTAACTGACAAAATAAATAAACTTACTCCTCCAACT
Source organism: Citrus sinensis (assembly GCF_022201045.2). NCBI lineage: Eukaryota > Viridiplantae > Streptophyta > Magnoliopsida > Sapindales > Rutaceae > Citrus > Citrus sinensis. The sequence goes on from NC_068563.1 coordinate 23,024,631, forward strand.
GCTGGTGCATAAATACAACCAAAGGATCTTTGTCATTCTCTTTCCTCAACCTATAAGCAACCAGTTGGTCATCATCTCTTATTAAGGATATACTATCAGCAGGCTCTTCTAGATAGCGTATAATCCGGTGGTTGTATATCTGTAGAAACTCGAGCTTTAGAGTTCAAAACATAACATCTAAGCGTATAAACATACTCAATGCATGCAGTATGAGCCTCTCTGCAAACTAAGATATTGAAATAACTGAAATATACCTCAGCAACAAGTAAGGTCTCATTAACCCCTAAAGCACATGCGATGCTTAGAGCCCGGATAAGATCTTCAAACTTTCCATACTTGGGGACAGTAATGGTAAATGGAGAAGGCTTAGCAGTTCCATCAGTATTCACAACTGTTAAAGTCATCATCCGCACTGTTGTTGATGGCAGCGGTAGTGATAGGTACATAAATGGATCAAAAGTAACAGAAACTTTCTTGCAAACAGGACAGACTAATGTTGATTTATATTGACCCTGCAATAAAAATAAAACAAATAAATGCATATGACATGAAGCTCTAGGTCAGTGAGTCTAATAAAGGAATCAGATTAGACTCAGGTTCATGGATGGCCCAAAAATGGGATAGGCCAGTAAAATTTCTCATTCTACAACTTATCTCACTCATTTCAGACTTGATTTCTATAAGGCAGGTATATCTCCACATCATTGGTGCTTGGTATAAAAATTGAGTTATTTTTTAGTATTATTCTTAACAATGTGCTGTATATGGGATAGGGTTACTAATTTTAATCTAAACGTGGAAGCAGATAGGTGCTGAACAGTCGATGAACTCAGTAATCAAGTTATGTGCATCTGGAAGGTTTACAAAGTTATCTTTATCTGTGTGCTTAGGTGCCAGGTTTATATACGAGTAATTTTTGGATTTTAAGGCAGATTTATAACAAGAAAATTCTGAGTTAACAGTTTATTCTCCTCATTTTATTCACCTATGGTGTGTGCTTTAAGCCCCCATTCCACATTGATATCAAGCCATTTTCTTGGCCGCAACGCTGAATAATGCAGAGTGTCAACCACAGATTAGATCTGCAAGTATAACTGCTGATCTAAACTTCTCTTTTGGGTACATATATCAGAATAGCCATTAGTTTTTCTCACCAAGGTCGCACATCAATTCCGTTTCCATAGCCACATTATAGATGAATTTCACAAATCTATGCTCATTAACCACCGAGACTATGCGAGTTTTATTCACAAAATTAACCATTAAAAACCATGCAAGTTTTTTTCACAATAGGTGTTGCATTCAAACTAAATTTAATAGTGATTCAAATGGAGCAAATTTAGACGGAAATTAATAGGAACCCTCAGAAATATACTCACTTGGCACAGGTCAACAATGATAGAGTCGTTGCGTGCTAGATGGTTCTGCCAATATTCATCAGCAATGTCTTCATCAGATCGACCATCTCCATCCTTGGCTTCTGCATAAGGCTTACATTTTACACGATTGAGATCTTCATGAAGCCCGTCCAACAAAAATGCAAGGAGTTCCTGTGATGAAAGATTCATCAAATTCAGAAATATATATATATATATATATATAAAGAGTTCTGCAAACCCTCACAAAGAGACAGAGGGAAGGAACCAAAGTTCAATTTCTGATAGGAGAATTTCACTGACTTGAGAATCATGCTGATTGAATCCACTAAACTGAGGAGCAAAACGAGCAAGCTTAGACTTAAAAGTTCTTGGTGACACTGGAGCTGCTCCAGGAGCCCAAAGTTTCCTTAATAGGTCCCCAAAGGCTAAAGCAATCTCACCCTGGTGAAAAAAGGTGCAAATTTATTTGCGGGTAAAGATCAAAGGGAGCATCTGAGAGGAAAAATCACTTGAAAACGTATTTATGATGAGTCAGACTTGAATTCAAGAGAATTAGAAATACATTTAACATACATCCATGCCCAATGGATTGTCATGGTTTATTTCTCTAAAATAATCTCCAAGAAAGTAATCAACAAGCTTTGGTGTGTGTACTAAGCACTGAAGGGCGCTATTCATGAAACAAGTATTTCCAAGATTTTGCAATCCCGTCAGGCCTAAACAACCAGCTTCACCAGATCTTCCGGAGAAGGTCATAGAACTATTGCGAACAATGCCAAAGCCACCATTTGTAAGTGAGCCATTAGAATGTTGTACTGCCATTTCATCTTTTCTCCCTTCTCTGCATTTCAAGGAATCTGACAACCCATAAATTTGCAACTCCAAAAGAATCTGAAAACAAGCCAAAACCACTAAAGTATTAGTGGCCATGCATTGAACGGACATATTACTCACAAAAAAGGACTGCAAATTTCAGTTCGAATTTAAACAAATATTCATTAACCGTAAGAATACTGTAACGAACTAAATGAATGTTGTATTAACCAAAGAGCTACCATTCACCTAATATTATCAACTGTATATGGCACAGCTCATAGTACTTTCCCATCCGAAAAAGAGAACTTACTGTAATTACCAGAAACCCCTTACTGTTTGGCCAATTGTTAACCACATTGGATCCAGTAATTCTCAAAACTACTCCTGCACTATTTGAAAATAACCCTAACTGGGGGTGGTTGACAAATTACGGGGTGGTTTTGACAAACAGCAGGGGCATTGACTATTTTGGAAACCCATGAGGGCTTTTCAACAATAGGTGAAATTATAAAGAACTGAATGACAATCTCCCAAAGAACTTGAATCCAATTATTTGCAAACAACCTAACTATTACAATTATGCCTCAATATCAGCTAGGCAGTATTGGTTACCATGAAAAATTCCAAAATTTTGTTTCACAATATCAAACCTGTAAACAAATCAAGAAATAACTAAAACCTAGCACTTTTTGTACTTATTAACTCCAATAAATATTTAGAAGCCATAGTTTCTTTCTTTCATTCATTTTTTATTTTTCATTTTTGAAAAGAAGCCATAGTTATTTGCCTCAAGCTATATATGTCCACCTTTGCATGAGCTCAGACTTGGGCAGCATCAACAGATTTAAAATGAAAAACTATTATATAGTTTTTAAGTACTGTGAATGTAGATTTGATCATGCTTAAGACAAGAAGTGACTCTGTCCTGGTCAAAGGGAGCTTTTGACTTGCCACATTAAAGATCGGGGATATCACAACAACCGTTGCAGTATTTCCTTAGGAACTCTGCAACCAGCAGGCAATTTATCAAGAAACATATATAACCCGGCAATTAAGCAAGTTGTTCAGAGCTATTCTTGATTCCGACCAAGTTATGGCCAAAACATCTCACTAGAGGGTCCAACTCAAGAGCTGAAAACAATGAGCAGGTTCATGCCAACTGGCTTAATAGGTCCAACTACTAATGCTAAAAGATAAGGTTGAATATCTCAAAGTGCAAATAAAGACCTAATAAGAGTCCCTGGTTAATATATAAGTTAGATATTGATAAATACAACTATTTGTTATGGTGACTTTTATTTACTTTGATCAAGCTATGAGAATAAACTAATGCTTCACATATTATGTATTTTATCAGGTTTTAAAGAGTTTCAATCCAAGGCCTTAGGCCTTGACGAGAGACTTAAAACAATAAAATAAAATCATGAAACTGTGACCCAACATCTTATCAAAGACATCTACAACTTACTTCATGATCCGACGGCCGCAGACAATCTTTTGAGAACTTATTTTTGTCATTCAAAAAATACAGGGTCGTCTGTCCAGAAAAGTCCCATATGTGTAACTGTAAAAGCAGAAGTTAGAAAACCATCCCCTTCAGCCAAAAAAACTCATCACTTTTAAGAATGAATACTAAATTACCAGCTCAGACTCAATGCTGAAGATCTTGCAGGCTCGTTTGAAGAGCTCAACTGCATTGTCCTGGAAAAAAAGAATAAAAAAGTTATAAAGAATGTCAAGAAATGAAAACCAAAAATCTCTAAGAACCAGAAACTATATCGAAAACAAAATTGTACCACTAAAACAAGACAAGAATACTTGAAATCAGTAACATACTAATGGTGTTTGAAATTGGTAACATACTAATGGCATTCTTAGACTGAAAAAAACCTATGAATTGCTCTCATGGTTTCATGTTAACTACTCAGAAATTTATGAAAACTCTAGAGTTAGCCCATGCCACTTATCATAAATTAAGTTCCACACATAGAGTTGTCTCACAATAAAATGTCACCCATAAGGCATTATGCACTCAACTTAGGGCAATTTCTTATGGCCTCCCTACTGTCTACAGCTATTTTTGACACTCATCTAAAAATTGATGGAAGTGAGATTAAGACCATATCTTGAAAAGAGTAAAAATAAAGGGGGAAACAAAAGTGTTGCAGCATCCAAATTCACATTGTGATAACAAGTCCACTTTGTAATTGCAGTACTGCAGTCTAAATAATATCTGCAGCAGACACAGTGTTCTCACAGTTGCAGCAGACCAAAAAGAGTGAGTTAGTAATGGAACTGACCTTTTTGCTTATTTTTACTCCCAAGGAGTTCGTTTCCCTCATAACAGAAAGCCTAAGTTGCAGAGGATAGACATCCGCCATATCATCTTCAGAAGCCAAGAAGCTTTTTCCATTCTTTGCTGCAACTTTAGTATCACTGTGCCTAAATGAAATACAGTTATTAAACAACTTCCTTTTGTAGCTTACCAAAAAAGTGATAACATTAGTATAAAAATATATCAAATTGATTCATAAATTACTACCACACAACTCTGAAAACAATGTTTCATTAAGCTTTAATTCTCGCAATAGAATCAATAGATTTGCATTCTACAAATTTAATCATAAGCTAAAAATATCATGAGCGGGAAATGATAAAAAAGTGAAAGGCTCCATCCCCACCTGACCCCAATACCCTGCTTCCCCACCTATCCTCAGTACCTTTCCTCACCCCCAACCCATCCACCTGCCAACCCCATGAATGGAAAATAAATTATCCACTGTAGATCTTCTATAAGGACCAATAGAATATTGCTTCTATGGTTCACACATCTAATGCCATATCTCGTTAAAAATTTTCAAGAGCTAGTGAAAAATTATCTCTGTTCTTTTATAAATCTTTATGGGTCATTAGGAAATGTTAAGCAACAAATTGTGATAAACAAAATAAAATGCAGACAACTCAGATAGACTTCCCACATTTCAGAAGGTTTACTATTTGCTCAACAGTGTATTGATACCAGAAAAATGTGATAGCCATGAGGGGGGAAGTAAATAATTGATATAGATTTGGCAGCATTCTCAGATTCCACAGTTGCTACAACTTGTAGCATCTGGTGAAGATTTCTGAACTGAGAAGACTATCTAGGTCCCTCTAGATTGGATTTGACTTAAAAGTCTACTAGATTACTCAGGATGTAAGCCTCCATCAAATGACCGCTAAAGAAAATTCACTTAGAACAACCAAAACTTCAAATGCAATCAATAAATTCCTTCAGTGAGAAAATTTATTTATGTATCATGCACAGAATGCCAACTCAGAGATTAAATAATTAGCTTTATTTGCTTAAAGCATATTATAGATTAAACTGCATGGATGAGCTCAGTTATTAAATATAATATCACATATTTACATTCTAAGAATTAATTTCTCAACACAAGTAAAAATGATACTAAGAACTAGTAATTTGCATCCATAATCATTTCACTATTAAAGACTCCCTAAATATGATGTGCGCCCATTTTTTAGAAGTGCTAAAAAGAATTCAAATCAAATGGACTACTAAAAGCACAAAATTTGTGGGCAAATATTTGTCAATCACCAAAATCAGGAAAAATTAATCCATCTCAGAAATCACAGAGGTTGGCAATCGTGGGTTCAATTCTGGAGTCGGCAAAAAGGCACAATAATCAAACTCTTCTATTTACATGCATCCATTTCCTAACACACTGGTGGTGTCACATGAATCAACCACAATGGTGCAACAGCAAACATCGAAAATGCAGAAATACATGTTCGGATGCTAAAGAGAATGGATGAGTATGAAGCACAACTCACACAGCAAAAAGTAAACACTTTCTGCTAGTAGATGCACTGGTTAATATTCTGCTTTAATTTCTTTCCATTTACTAGCCAGAAGTCTCAGGCACTTTAAACAACCATTGCCAATATCACAAAAAATCTAGCACCATAGGAATTTTGAAACGAGCTTTTTAATTTATTAAAAATTACCAGCACCTAGTCAAAATATCTATCACCACAAATTCAAAAACGTAAAATTTCCAGTTAAATATACGTCCTTAACAAATCAGAAAAATTTCAAGCACCAGACAAACCATTGAAAACATTGATCATTAAGAAACATTAGCATCAAAGAACACACACAAATATGCATGTATTCACAATAAAGATCCCAACATTACCAAATGACAATTGAAACACTGACCATTTGAGAGCCTGCAGCCACATTTCTCCCGGGACCAATGCATAGTCTCTTCCCGAGACACCTACTTCACCATTTTCGCCGTTCTGCAAAGACACCTCCTCTTCTCTCCTCAGATTGAAAACAAGGTCCGAGTTGAATATGTTGTTAATGATCTTCATTGGGCCCCCGTAAGATGTTCCTTGCGTTGCCGTGTACAAAACCCCTCTCTTCTTATCCGAATCACGCGATGTAGATTCTTGTGCATCTCTCCACCACCTGTAAAAAACCAAAAAAAGAAAAAAAGAACCCAATTCACATCTCACTCCAGACGATAGACATTCTATATCTGATCATTAATTCGATCAAAAGTTTCAGCAATATAGATACTAATTAACGAATCACATTAAGCTGAGCTAAGCAAAGACAGAATGAAACAAAAAAAAGGAGGCGACCTTTGAAGTTATGATTAAAATGTTCAGTAGATTTGTTTAATTTGGGTTAAGATTTGTGAATAATGGATATAAATGGATTGAATTTGAGGGGAAAAGAGGAGCACCTACCTGTAAGGGACAAGGTAAACACGCTGGTCATTATCATTATTATTATTATTACTACTACTATTGTCCGAGTCGACTCGGTGAGTTGAATCGGAGTGATCTTCAGCGAGAGCGCCCATTTTTAAAGAGTGCAAAGGACAAAGGAAATGCAGATCATGAAGTTTGCACAGAATTGTGAAGAGAGAGAAAGAGAGAGAGACAAGAGAGACAGGGGGGAGAGAGAGAGAGAGACAGTGGCGGATTTGCAGAGAGAAACAAGCGGAGCTTTTCTGTGAAGAGGATTTAAGGAGGGAAAATAAATAATATGTCACTATTTATATTTATATTTATTTTTAAAAAATAATTTGGAAAAATAAAAGTTTTGGACAAGTTGAGAGGAACATGCGGCAAATTTACAAAATGTCCACAAAACTTTTCAATTTTTTAAATTTGATCCTCTAAATTTTTTCCCGTCACAACTAGTCTAGGAATGGCAAAAAAGTCCGATTGAAATTTAAGCGTGATTGATCCGGCCCAGGGATGGCAATTTTCGGGTCCGGGTTCGGGTTTGGTGTTTCTGGTTCCGGACCCGAGCACCAAAAAGTCATACCGAACACGAATTTAAACCTGCCTTTTATGAGTACGGGTCCGGTCCGGGTTAAACTCGAAAAAATTTGGATTTCCGAATTGCGGGTTTTTAAACCCGGATCACATACAAATAAAAAGAATACAAACCCAGTTCTACAAAAATCAAATACAACCCAAATTCCTAAAAATCAAATACAAATTGTAAAATTTTCAATGTTTCAAAGCAATAAACCATTCAATTCAATGTTTCATAGCAATAAACCATTCACAAATATAAATCTATAACACAACATTCACAAAATACAAAATCCATGTCTACAGACTACAATTCAAACTCACAATTCACAGCTTCAGTTCATGAACTTCAAGGATCAGCGTCCGGCGAAGCAACAAACGTCGACTATTGATAATGATGATGCGGACGATGACGATGATGACGACCACAACGTCACAGTCACGATTACAATTGGTAAAGGTGGACAAATGACGGCCAAATGGAGGCTGATGGTGCTGATGAGCATGAACACAACGAAGATATGACGAGTGACGTTGATGATTTAATGAAGAGAAGAGCATGATTTGTGAAGAGAAGAGAAGAGAAGAGAAGAGTTGAAGGAGGAAAAGAATGGAGGTGGCGGTTAGGTTGTGAAAGTGTGAAATTAGGGCATCTCTCTTTTTTTTTTTCTATTCATATTAAAAAAATAATTTTAAATTAAAGATATTCGGGTCCGGGTTCCGGATATACGGGTTCATCCGAACCCAAAACCGGACCCGGATATGTCCGAGTTAATAAAATTTAATCCGGATACCATATTTATTTTCATCCGGTACGGGTTGAACCCGGACCGGATTATCCGGGTTCGTCTGGGTCCGGTCCAGGTCGGGGTTAAATTGTCATCCTTAATCCAGCCTAAATTTTTCGGGTTTTAACCCGATTTTAAGGATCAAAATTCGTGTTTGGGTTTAAAAATAAAAGTCTGATCAAATTCGAGTTAGGATTCGAGCCTTAGTCTACCCAACCCAGCCCGATTACTTAATAATAAAAGAAAATGTGTTTTTATTTGAATTGTGTCTTTATTTGAATTAAACATAGTTTTTTTTTGTTTATGTTTAGTTATTTATATAATTTTATGGTTGAAATATTGATTAGAGTGATTTTATATTTAATTTTAATATATTAGGAGAGGTAAATTTAAATTACTTAAATATTAAAAAATTAAAAATATAGTCCAAGCCCGACCCAGACCAAAGGGTGAAAATTTGGGCTTTTTATAGGACTCCGGCCCTTTATTTATGTTGTGCCTAGGCCCAAGCCTAATTCGACAAATTGTCATGCCTAAACTAGTCAAATGTTAGTTTTTTGAACCAAGTAGTCCTTATCATTTTCAGCAAATTTACAAACAAATCCCACTCTTGAAAATCTAGGAAAAATCTAACATTCTCAATAAATCACCAAGCCTCATTACTCTTAACAAATTAATAAATTTCATCAAAAAAGTATTATATAACTGAAGATATAATCATCAATTGGCAGCTTCTTAAGGTTAGTATATGTTCTGCACAATATGAACCTTTTATTTATTAAATTTAGTATTTAGGTTCAAAAATGATATGGCTTTGTTGTAAATGTTGTTACTTTCCATTCATAAAACAATGTAATTTGTTAAAAGTACTTAATTTGAGTTGAAAAATAAAAATAATAATTGAAAACAATAGAAATTTAAAGTAGAAATGAAATCCAAATTTTGTGGACACAAGCTGATTTACTACTACAAGTAGTGGGACTACTACATGTAGTGGGACAGGTGCCCGTCGCACTAAATCAACATTTTGTTTATGTGCGAAAGGCAGTATGACACGTGATTGTTGTACATAAACACAGTGTTGACTATGTGCGGTAGGCACTTGTCCCACTGCCTGTTGCACTAAATCAGCCTATCCCATTAAATTCCTGGATACTTTCTTGAAATCATAACTTATGTTACATGTGTCTGTTTTGTGGCATAAAAAGTTTTGAATTTGATTCGTCTCGTCGCAAGCTTCAAAACAATATGTTATTTGCCCAAAATGAACACATGTAGTCTAAGTTATGACTTCAAGAAAATATGAAGAAATTTAGTAGGACAAATTAATTTAGTATGATTGCACCTGTCCTACTATCTATCGCACTAAATCAGCCTATCTCACTGAATCTAAATTTTGTTTTTACTTTGAATTTCTATTATTTTCAATATATTTTTTTATTTCTCAACTCAAACTAAGTGTTTTAACAAATTATATTATTTTATAAATGAAAAGTAATAACATTTACAATAAAGCCATATTAATTTTGAACCTAAACACTAAATTTAATACATAAAAGGTTCATATTGTGCAAGAACATACATTAACCTTAAAAAACTTCCCGATTAATGATTATATCTTCAGTTATATAATACTTGTTTGATGAGATTTTGTGATTTGTTGAGAGTGATGAGGCTTAGTAATTTGTTAAGAGTATTCAGAATATTAGATTTTTTTCTGGATTTTTAAGAGTGTGATATGTTTGTAAATTTGCTGTAAATGATAAGGACTACTTGGTCCAAAAAACTAGTATTTGGTTAATTATAATAGGAAAAAGAATTTGGCGGGTCAAACTTAAAAAAAAAAGTTTTGTGACTATTTTTATAAATTTTCCGAAACATGCATTTTCAAAAATAAGTACAAAGGTTGGAATTTAGAAATTCTCTATATTTTTCCCCCAGACTCTTTGGAGTAGAAAGCAAAATAATTTTAATAATTTTTATTAGATTTTTTTAGTAATGTTAGAGATTTCATTAATTAAGTTCCAATTTGAGTTAATCAGACATAGTATTCATCTACTGAATAAATAATTTTATATTAATGGTCAATAAATGAGTGATTATGAAATAGAAGTTGAGATTCAAATATTTAAATTTTATTATTACTATTTTTTTAACTTACCGACAATTCATTGAAGTGCATTCAAACTCATTCAATCCTCTTGTATTTAAAAAGAGAGATTTTACCATATCAAGTATTAAGAGAAATTCTAAAATATATTTGAGATATCATATCAGCCATATAAAAAAAATGATATTATGACAAGTATGTATTTATTGTTAAAAACTACCATATAAGTAAAAGTTATATTAAATTCAATTACACATATTATGCATACATTAATTAGTTGTATTATCTAATATGTATTCTAAAATTCTTCCCAATACTAGACAGTTTGACAGTTATAAAATTTAAATAGTAAATAAGTTATTTAAATTTTGTCATCTAAAACATCGAGTTGTCAATGAACTTTTCCTGATTGAATTTATTAGGTTTCCTATTATGTTGCATTATTTTTTTTCTTTTGTTAAATTTTAGTGGTACGAGAAAATTTTATTAACAATATTTTTTTAATAGTTGGAGCTTGGAGGACATACTAAATTTTAGTTCCTTAAAATAAATATTATACACTAATAAACAAATGCAACGTACGCTTTTTTTTTCTTTTCTTCTTCTTCTTTTTCCCCCTTATTAGAACCTCAACAGTCTTTAAAGTGTGATTTAAATAGTTTCTCTTAGAAGTAGCAGTGCGGCAAGAATGTGCAATCTCATATTTTCTTTGATTATCATCTTGAGGGTATTGAAGTTGATCAATATCATTATCTACAAATCTTCCATTTAAGAAGCCATAAATATGATATTTAAATTATAATTTTGACAAAAACAACAAAGATATATATTATAAATTTTTTTATTGTGCAAGTGTAAGATATAATCAATCATACTTCCAAATCAAAATAACAAGTATTTATCAAATAATTTAACATTATAACTTTTAACCAAGAGTTGTCCAACCACAATATCAATCACGATCTTAATTTCTAATGTATCTGCTGACTTCATCTTATGGTATATTCATCATGCTTGGATTTGGTAGTATAATACTTGCTTAGTGGTGTTGCTTGGCAAAGTATACAAATTTTGGAAGCTTAAAAATGATCAACTTAGTTATTGTTGATGAAAATTCTCACAGCGGTTGAGAACAATTTATGAAGTAAGAATATAAAATTAAGGCGAGTCTCAATTATTGAGTTAGATTTTAAGTATAAATTAGGTTCATGTACTTCTCATGCACAAGTGGACCATATAGAAAGACCTGCTTACACGTGATAGGATACTAACTAAGAATATAGAGCATTGAATTTTTCTACATGTGATAGTTGTGTTGACACAGAATATGGACCGGCTTGCCCATAATGAGGGTGATGAGGAGATTGTCCCTTCATTGGCCCACATTCGTTGAGTCTATAACATGAGGTGTTGATGAAAAATATTAGACCGCCTGAGTGTGACGAGAGAAGTTGATTATGTCTTCATCCTCTTGGTTTGTCCTTTCAACTTTAAGTATATATATACTTCCTGCTAAAGCCAACATCTTCTTAGAAACTTCAATAGGAATAGTGGAGGAGGATACTGGAGAGATCTAATCCATAAGTGAGGCAACTTTTTCTTGCTTGATGAACCAAAATGATTGTACGTCTGCAACCTTTTCTGATTAAAAAACTCGACTACACATAACTTCATTATCTGTCTCCAATGGTCACAAACTTTCTAGACCTTTTTAATTTGCTTCCTCTGCAAAGGAGATTACAACAAGGGGTATAAGACCATGTTTAGTTAAGAAGGATGACGGCCGGGTTATATTTATTGGAGAGTTGCTACATAAAGATTAGTGAGGCAGTTCTCCAACAGTTCTTTAACCGGAATCAGGAAGAGAGAGGAGCCACAACCACATCGCTATTGTATAGAGAGCCATCTGGTTTGACTAAGCGAAACAATGCCACATCGACTAAAAATTGACCTTAAATTAATAATATAATATAAGCTTGAGGCAACATTTATTGTAAGTTTGTAGATCTATCTATCACGGGGATAAGTGTTTTGCATAGCAACCTGTGTGGCACTTAGATAACTTCTAGCACAAAAGTTGTTAAGTAAGCCTTTAGATCTTTTCAAGCTAGCTAAACAAGGATGCTTGAGGAAATGCTAGAGAGAAAAATAAGTAATATGACCAAATATAATTTTATTACTTATAAAGAAAAAATACAAGAGATCTTTTTACAAGAGAGTTGGAGTGGCTTGTGTGTTGTGTGTGTGTGCTAGTGTGATTTGTATGGTGTGTGTTGTGCAAATTTTAATGTACTCGCAAGCGCACGAATCTATTGTAGTATAGATCTATGGTGACGAGTGTCGATCCCACGAGGAGGTGGATTTTAATTGTGTATAGAATTAATTTTGTAAATGGGTTGTTGGATTTATGGTGGAAATGATTTGGTATATGCTAAAACTTAAATTAAAATGGCGAGAATAAATTCTAAAATTGGAATTGCAATGGCGAGAATAAATTGAAGATAATTCTATTGAAATGACGTACTTGGGTATCTGGATCCGTATCAACATGCATCATGGGCTAAATAATCCGTATTAATGCCAATTAAATCATGAGGGGGGAATCCACACCTCATGAACCACGCTCTAATCAATATGGTGCTAAGAGCTTATCGTGCCAAATAATAATAACCTTGTACTAGGGGGCCGGTGAAACCAAGGCGGTACTAGACAAGAATATTATTATTTGTCGACGAGAAGTCAAAACATCCACAAAAACTAGAGGGGAAGAGAAAATAAATTTACCAAATTAAGCCCATGACACATGTTGAGACTTCACCTTCAACCCAAGCTCGAACGGAAATTAGCTACTCATAATTGAACTAGGGGCAAAATGGAAATTTATTAAAATACGAAGAAAATACAAGATGGAGAGGGAATTACAGAAAATGGATCCCAAAAATGGATTCAGAGATATCAAATTAGGGGGGAGAGGCCCCCTTTTTATAGATACATGGAGTAAATCATGGCCATCGGATTAAAAACAGTTTGGACGCTCAGGATTGCGCCACGTCATCAGTCAACAGTCCACGGTTTGACCACGCGGATGAACAGTAACACGGTTTGACCCGACTTTGAACAGTAACGCGGTTTGACCCGGATGAACAGTAACGCGGTTTTGTTGAAAATAATCCTGTGTGATGCATGCACCGTACGCAAGATTTTTCGTCCACTGATATGCTGCCACGTCACCATCAACAGTACATAAGAATTTTAGTCCAACAGGATCGTGACACCTCATCAGTCAATGCCACATCATCGGTCAATGCCACGTCATCATCCGTCTATGTGAACAGTGTCGTGAACAGTAACGTATACAGTACCGTACACGTGAATAGTACCGTACATGTGAATAGTGCCATTTTTCCTTTTATGCTCCTCCTAAGGTTTTTGACCGTCCTGAGTTCAAAAGTGATGTCCGTTTTGCCGTCTGATTTCTCCTTTATTGTGAAATGACTATAATGCCCCTAAAATACATAAAATACTTAATTAAAATAAAACACATGTAATTAAATCACAAGAAGGTTAAATACATAAAAGTAAGGGTTGTTAGTAAGACTTGAAATGTAAAATGACGATTTTCTCCTTTATAAATATGCATTTTCTAACACTCAACAGTGTGGTGGTGAGCAAATGGTGAAAGCTTACCCCTATTTATAGAGTTGCTCCCTAGGTCTAGAGTAATCTTGTAACTTGCCTAAAAATCTATCCATTTACAATGTGTATAGAGTTTTAGAAATCAAGCGGGGCTTGATGAATGTGGATTGTTCGCTTGCTAAGCACACCACGACTTGTTAGTTGTATAAGGTGGCCCATCGCTAAGTGCACCCTGCTGCTGAGCGCATCTTGCTGTTAGGTAGACTTTTACTGAGCATACTCGCGCGGCCCAATAAGCCCCCATTTTCGGCAAATTTGAGCGGCCCGTGACATATTGCTAGTTTAACATCCTAATCCATTTTAATTGGTAGTTATCTTTTGAGACAGATTGATATATAGTTATCTTTTGAAGTATGAATTAAATCTTTTATTATTATTATTATTTTGAAAGATAAATTAAGTATGCTGCAGTACAATTAGAAAACCAAAATTTTCAAATGCGAGGTGTAGAAACATTTGCTAGTCTAATGATACGTCTGAAATATGCACAGAAATAACAAGTGTGTGTTTTGCAGTACTAAAAAAATGCGTTCAGTTTATGACGTTCAATATCACTTATATTCTGAACATACATAAAATAAATTAGGGAGAGAAAAAATAATGTTAAATATTTACAAATTAATATCACTACTCTACCCCTAATATATGTCATGGAATGTCAAAAGGCTTGAATGAAGATCCTCTCCCTTTAGGTAGTGTTTACTTTTCGGATTGGAATGAAAATGCTCAAGAGTTGGAATCTTGGGATTGAAAGTGTGGAGCGGGATTAGGAGTATGTTGTTTACTTACACTAGAATAGGAGTACGGAATAGAAATTAAAATATCATTTATGTGTTTACTTTGTTTTGGATTAGGAGTGAATTATTTCAAATTACAGTTTTACTCTTATTTAAAGAATTTCAGTTTTTAATTACAAAGTAAAAAAATATATTTGTAAAATAAACTATGTATTTTATTAATTTTAATTATATAAATTAAAAATTATTCATAAGAGCAACACGAATGAAACATTATTATAAATAATATAGTATAAAATTAATATTATAATAAACTATTTTTTATTATTAATTATTAATATTAAATAAATATAATACATTAAAAATTAAATAAATATAATAATATTATATTTTCAAATAAAGATAGTATATAGTAATATTATTAATAATCAAATAAATATGGTTATAGTAATATTATATTTTCAATATTAATTCCTCCATAGAGAGTGGGAATCTCACTTCTTATTTAAAAAATGAGTGGAACCTGTTGAGTGTTAGAAAATGCATATTTATAAAGGAGAAAACCGTCATTTTACATTTCAAGTTTTACTAACAACCCTTACTTTTATGTATTTAACCTTCTTGTGATTTAATTACATATGTTTTATTTTAATTAAGTATTTTATGTATTTTAGGGGCATTATAGTCATTTCACAATAAAGGAGAGATCAGACGGCAAAACGGACATCACTTTTGAACTCAGAACGGTCGAAAACCTTAAGAGGAGCATAAAAGGAAAAATGACACTATTCATATGTACGGTACTATTCACGTGTACGGTACTATCTACGTTACTGTTTACAACACTGTTCATATAGACGGATCGATGACGTGGCATTGACCGATGATGTGGCATTGACTGATGAGGTGTCACGATCCTGTTGGGCTAAAATTCTTATGTACTGTTGATGGTGACGTGGCAGCATATCAGTGGATGAAAAATCTCGCGTACAGTACATGCATCACACAAGATTATTTTCAACAAAACCGCGTTACTGTTCATCGGAGTCAAACCGCGTTACTGTTCATCCGGGTCAAACCGTGTTACTGTTCATCCGCGTGGTCAAACCGCGTACTGTTGACTGATGACGTGGTGCAATCCTGAGCGTCCAAACTGTTTTTAATCCGATGGCCATGATTTTCTTGATGTATCTATAAAAAGGGGGCCTCTCCCCCCTAATTTGATATCTCTGAATCCATTTTTGGACTCCATTTTCTGTAATTTCCTATCCATCTTGTATTTTATTTTCTTCGTATTTTAATAAATTCCTATTTTGCCCCTAGTTCAATTATGAGTGGCTAATTTTCTTTCAAGCTTGGGTTGAAGGTGAAGTCTCAACATGTGTCATGGGCTTTATTTGGTAAATTTATTTTCTCTTCCCCTCTAGTTTTTGTGGATGTTTTGACTTCTCGTTGATAAATAATACTAATATTGTCTGGTACCGCCTTGGTTTCACCAGCCCTCTAGTACAAGGTTATTATTATTTGGCACGATAAGCCCTTAGCACCATATTGATTAGAGCGTGGTTCATGAGGTGTGGATTCCCCCCTCATGATTTAATTGGCATTAATAAGGAATATTTAGCCCATGATGCATGTTGATACGGATCCAGATACCCAAGTACGCTAATTTAATAGATTTTCTTTTCAATTTATTCTCTCCATTGCAATTCCAATTTTAGAATTTATTCTCGCCATTTTAATTTAAGTATTAGCATATTCCAAATCATTTCCACCATAAATCCAACTACCCATTTACAAAATTAATTCTATATATAATTAAAATCCACCTCCTCGTGGGATCGACACTCGTCACCATTAGTCTATACTACAATAGATTCGCGTGCTTGCGAGTACATTAAAATTTGCACAACAGAACCCATAGACTGGAACCCCCAATTCCCTTCTTAGATGTATAAGTAAACAAGTAAATAAACGCACCATTAATCTAATTAAACTCTCTTTATAGCAAATTAAGAATTTCAATTCTATGATAATTTGTTGTTCTAATAACCATCCAAGATCCCTTACTTCTTGGGCTGTAGGATCATATGAAAGTTGTTGCAATTTTTTGCTCGACACGTAATAACTAACTTTTTGCTTTGGATTCCTTTCTATATTAAGTCTTATGAATTATCTCTCCATGATATGAAAGTTTCTATTGTCAAAGGTTCTGCAAAAGAAATGAAACTGTCAAAAGGTGCCGGGGTTGCCAGCGATGACCCTCCGACACTCAAGTCAGCTTTTCAAATTTTATTATAGAGAGAGAATTTAAAGAAAGAAGGACAGCATTTCATTACCATTTTTTTCTCCTCCTCTTGTGTGGGAAGTTCTGATCATTATATAGGCAGTTTGATTCATGAGGTGGAGGTGTCATCATGACACATGGCATTATTTTAGTGACAATTGTCTGCAAAACTCATGCATGAAGACGCCTGTCATTACGTGTCAAGCTTGCTCACTATCAAGTCCTCTTTGGACACTTGTCATGATTTCGCGCTCTTGACCTTCGTTGGGCTCAAGCACTTCAGCTCTTATGTTGGTTCCTTATAAAGAGGATTAGTTTTGTGGCATTTCACATGTATGTAACCTTTGTAGAATGTTACTTTCAAGTAAATGCTGAACATCTAGGTCATTATTCGTAGAAAATTGACCTAGGTCATTCTTTGTAATGAATAGACCTAGGTCGCTCTCTGTAGACACAAACGTTTGGCATTTTGCCGAAAAGTTGCCCTTTGGGCGTTTAAAATGGACCTAGGTCCTTCTTTATGAAAAGTGGACCTAAGTCGCTCTTTGTAGAAAATAAATCTAGGTCACTTTTGTAGAAACTTACCTTTAGCGCTTTGTCGAAGAGTTGCCCTTTGGGCGTTTTATTTAGAATAGACCTAGGTCATTCTTTATAAAAAGTTGACCTAGGTCGCTCTTTGTAGAAGATGGATCTAGGTCACTTTTTGTAGAAACTTATCTTTAGCGCTTTGCCGAAGAGTTGCCCTTTGGGCGTTTTATTTAGAATGGACCTAGGTCCTTCTTTATAAAGAGTGGACCTAAATCATTTTCTGTAGAAAATGGATCTATGTCACTTTTTGTAGAAATTTATCTTTAGCGCTTTATCGAAGAATTGCCCTTTGGGTGTTTTATTTACAATGGACCCGAGTTACTACTTATTGGGCATATACTCATGTGGGCTTCTCTTTTTTTTGTTGGAGCTTATTATAATTTTGGTACAACAAAAGTAGTCTTCCGTTTACAAAAACCTAAGAAAATTGCACCATTCTTCCCAAATCCAAGTGAATAACCAATCCCCACTATTGGTTCATCACAATTAATTGTTTGATCCAATAATTCATCTCTTTTTCATCACCCTCAAATTTAAACATTATTGATTGAATCTAGTTATGTATAACACGCTCAGAGAGTCATTGTGAAACCCTAGTAGCTAATACTCGCCTACGCGTGATTCGTGAACTTATGGCTTTTGAATCTCTTGGAATTTCTCATCACCCGTAGGAAACGAAGGGATTAATTTGGACTTGGTTCTTGAAGTGTATATTACAGCTAGAGATTCGTGAGAATAGTCATTAACTTTGTCATTAATTGTACAACATGCTTATAAAAATTACCTTGTACGTAGTCGATATTTGTAGGATCTAATCCAAATGCAATGCTATAATCTAAAGGATTTGAATAACGTGGAATTAAATCACTAAATATTGTTAGAACCTTTTATTTTTTTTCTAAATTCTATCAGGACGGCCCGTAAAATCTTTGATGCCCGTAAATCTTGGTATACATTAGACAAGAACCTTAAAGACTATAATGACAACAATAATATTATTATTTCGCCATTAAGCATTAAATTATCGTTGATGATGGACAAGAACGTCGTGTAAACAGTTCTTTTTCCCTGATGAACCACTCGCAAATATATGGTACGAAAAGGTTTGTGAGCCCAAAATCCAAATCTGGGAAATTTTGTTTATGGGTTAACTCCTACGATTCCTCCATGGAATTAACCTTGCAAAATATCCATCCTCAGACAGATGCATGGTGCAAGCATTTTCCGTTAGTGTGAAAGTTTGATCAAAACAAAAATATATAAGAAAAATGAATATCAAGCGACGTATATATAAAAACACCAATAATAACATGCTCCTGACATTTTAAGAGATTTTATTCAAAGAGATATCTGTTTTATGGCCCTTGCCGAAGCAAAGGAACTTAACAATTAAAATAAAAGATACAATTTTGGGGGGAATATATGAGGCTTACCCTTAGCAAAACCATCGCACCAAATCCCTTTACCCTGGTTATATATTTAGGCAAAAAAAAAATAAAAATGAGATCACTCAATTCCTTTTATCTTCACAGTATGAAATTGTAGACCAAAGTCTGCATGCTAGAGCAGAGAGAGAGAGAGAGAACTCGTACCATATCTTGATTGTGAATTAATTGACAGCTCCCACACGCTTGTAAACGATCAAGTGGAGCTGGAATGGGACTTCTTATTCAACAATGGATTATAAGAAGTTGCAAAAAAATGAGGAAGGAAAATCATGGATGGGATATTTGTCTGCAAAAAGTTTCGTACCTATAATAATTTAGAGTTAATATATTTACAAACTTGAGATACAAAATTTGTATTCCGAATAATGTTGTGTGGCACATAACGATAACGTGTTATTCATTCATTAGTATTGTGAAATCATCTCATGAATGATGACATAAAAAGTTAACTATTACTAAACATATGACAGTCACTGATTGGCGACACATTATTTAGTATACAAATTTTGTATCCCAACTTTAAGTATATCATTATTTCTTTACAAAAGCTTACATTTTCCACATTTCTATTACCATTTGATTTGTGAATTTGTGAATTTGTGGAGATAAAATTCTTGTATGGCCTGATTTTGTGGAAATAAAGAATTCTTAATTTTTAAGATTGAAAGGGATTGGTGAACAAGTAAAAATAATAATTGATATTAAGAAGGATAAATTGTATTCATATTGATTTTACCTGTTACCACAACTATAATAGAAAGGGCATCTTCAACTTTGAATTTTGTAAAAAATCATAGTAAAATCAGATGGGAGAAACTAATTATATATATAGAAAAAGATATATTTTATAATCTTGATGATGATGCTATTATTCAATATTTTCAACATATGAAAATACGTTGAGAACAATAATAAATGTATTGAATTGAATATATTAATGAATTTTTATTTTAATGTTGAATATTTTTAAATTATATTTTTATCTTAACTTAGCCCCTGTTAGATTGAATTCTGGCACCATCACAATTTGACATTGTTAAAAATTCACCCGTGCCACAATTGTCTTGCCACATCCAAACTAGTATTAATCCAACCCATTTAGGGTTGCGAAAATCCGGATCCGGATTAGTATTTCTATATTTTGGATCCGCAAAAAAAGATGCAGATCCGAATGTGGTTAATATCCGCAACGAATACAGGTGGATATTCCGGATATCCGGATAAGCAAAAATTAAAATTCAATAATTTACCTAACAATATCAAATAAAATCCAATCATAATTTAACAATTGATAATTCAACACGAATAACATACAATAATCTCATAAATCTACAAATAAAATTTTATTTTTTATTTTTTATTTCATTTTTAATATATTTTTTAATTTAAAATAAAATTCAATAATTTACCTAATAAAATCAAATAAAATTCAATCATAATCAAACAATTAATAATTCAACGTGAATAATATACAACAACATCATAAATCCACAAATAAAATTTATTTTTTTTAATTTTTTATTTAATTTTTAATATATATATTTTTAACTTAATTTTTAATTTAAAATAAAATTTATTCGGAGCTGGATCCGTGTGGATCCCAAATTTTCGTATCCAAATATGGACCGAATTCGGATTTAATTGCCATCCCTAAACCCATTTTCACGAAAACAAGACTAATTAACCTGATTTTTATGTTCATTGATACAGCCTCACAAGATTCTTGAACCTTCTATTTACCTATTTATTTATTTTGACGTAAGGATCCATATGTCAATGGAATTAATATCCATCTAAATTCACTCAAATGTGCCTTTTTCATCAGGGACAAGGCTAATCCAGCACAAGGAAGAGCAGCTACCCTGACTTGATTAAAAGAAAAAAAAGAACTCTTAAATTAATTATTTAATTGTGACATTTTAGATTACATTCATTGTTACCTTAGTCTCTTATAAATTGAATTTCTGACTTCCTCTTTGATTACGTGCCCAATTGAAAATTGACTTCCTACCGGTAATTGAAGATAAACAAGGGATAATTAAGGTCTTGTTGTTGAGAATCGATACATATAGACTTTAGATTTATAGCATATATTAGAAATATTTAGAACATTTTAGTAAACAGGCATGTAATACGGGTCTACGCTAATTATTTTATCTAAGAGGTTAGAATTTTTATATCTCCCATTTTCTAGATGTATATTTTATCAATAAATTTTTCCTTTCTGTCGAGGTTATAAAAAAAAAAGAAAAGAAAAATAAATCAAGTAAACTAGTAGAAAGATGCCGACACACACACACACACACACACACACACACACACATTTAAAATTCTTAATTTGAGCCTCCATTGATTTTGAGTAACTGATGGCTTATCTGCAGACATATGCTTGCTTCTATGAATTTTTGAGTAACACATACTTATAGAGAATCAAATGCTGATGCAGATATGTTGGCCAATATTGGTGGGATGATCCCCCTTTAGATATTGCCAGTCTTCTTTCTAGAGACAATAATGATTTCTCAAGTTATCATGTAATTATCTTAATTACTAGATGCTTCTCCAAAAAAAAATAAAAAATTACTGGATGAACCTGATATAATGTTTACAAAAACATTATGCTATCAGGACATTAGCAAAGTGTGGGGGCCAGTTTATTCAATTGATAAAAGCTATTGCGTGAAAATAAGAAATCAGAGGTTCAAACTCCGCTCACATAGATGGGATGAAAATTAGGCTGCTATTAGATTTTTTTTTTCTAGAAGGATAAGATCCCAATCCAATGATAAACTTTATGTTTTGACATCTGTTTATCAAAAAAAGAAATAATAATAACATGACAACTAAGAAGATGTTGAGAAGAATATTCATATCTGCTTAGGGTAATTTATATGCAAAACTTTTATAAATAAAAAGATGAAGTAGATTTGTATTAGGCAATTCTTGTGAACATATTTGCTTAACAAATATCGTGTCGAAATCGAACTAAAAAATTTCTTCTGTTATTTACTTAATTTTTTTTTCTGAAGTTTTTCCATGTCAATAAATGTGACATTTAAGTCCCATTAGATATACGCTAGAACCGTATATACAATAAGTAATTAATAATTTTACTTACTCGCACTCATAATCAATGTTTCTGTAGTTTTAATTCTCTTTAGTCTTACAATTTTCTTTTTATGTTGAAAAAAAAAATATTCCGTTGGCTATCTCTAATTTGGCTAAAAAAGGACCCAAAAAAAAAAACGAAAATAACCAATTGTTCATTGATCGAACAATAACACTAGAAATACAAACTCTATCCATACGATAAACAAAATTAATGGATCAATATTATATTATTATTGCATATCTTAAAAATTTAAAATATATTTAAGACGCGTTTGGGACAGCTGCGCTGTGACAGCACAGCTGCTCCCCATACATATTTTAAGAGAATATTCTCTTAGAATATGGCATAGGGAGCAGCTGCCCCAAACACGCTATTATATTGTGATAATACATCAATTGCATATCAATTTTGATAGGAATAGATCACTGTATCTTGATACCGTAATTGATTGGATTGGCTGGTCATAGCATTCTATTTGACTTCTACTAGAGGTTCAACTGTTCAAGTCAATACCTTGACCATGTCATTTTTTATATACAGATGTCATCGAATAAAATTGATAGGCTAATCTTTTTTGAATCAATTGATTAATAACGTATTCCAAACGTTTGAATTTTCGTTTTTATTTTCTTAAATTCTTTATGTACAAGTACAATGCGATTCATGACTAGTTATAGTTATATCTAACTTTTTTCTATTAAGAATATCTTTATTTTAACAAAAAAAAAGTAGGTCAGGTTTCCAACAAATTGAAATCTGTAACTTTTTATATTTTAACGGAATCCTCATTCCTCACTTTGATATAAAATTATATTTATATACTATCATTAAAAAACATATATTATAAAATTTTTAAAAGCTCTGAAAAATCCAGATAAAAAAAAAATCTTAATCATATCGAGACGTCCACATTTAAGCACCAAATTTATTTATTTATTGATATTTTTCATGATTATTGAAAAATTTATTGTTGTTTGTTCACGATTATTGAAGACACATGAATCAATCACTTAATAAATGTAGTCTTTGGCCGTTTCGTATACCGAAATTTTTGTACTAAAGTTGCTGTTAAGAGAGACGCGTATGTGCCTCTTTCACACGAAGTTGCCTTGTGGTATGGGGTGAAGGTCTCCAATTTTTCGTAAAGGCCAACATGAGGAAGTTTCGGAGGGAAATTTACGATAAGGACCATTTATTTTTTTTTTTAATCTTATAAAAGAAATTAAAAATTTTGTACATAATTTTCAAACTCCAGTAAACCTCCATGAATAAAATAGTGGATGAATTAATAATTTTAATTAAATAATAAAATCTTCTGATCCCAAACTTGGGTCAGTGTACTAAATTAATAATTTTACTAAATGCATAAAATAAATTTAAATTATTTTGGCCCAATAAAAATATAAAGGGAAATTGTCCTTTTTAATCCTAAATTTTGATGTATTCACCCATTTCATTCTTATTATTTAAATAATAGTATTTCCAAAAAATAAAATAAAATAAAAACAAAAAATATATATTAACTTTTGTTAAGGCTCACAATATTGTAAGAAATTAAATTACTAATTTTTTGGACATTAATAAAAAAAATTAATATATAAACTCTTTAGTAGATGTTCTACAAAAATTACTATATGTTCTTTTTGTTTCTATTTTGTTTTTTGGGGGCTAAATTGGTAATTTAATTTTTTCTTTTTATTGATGTAAGAAAAAGAAACATTATTGTAAGAGGGTAATATTGTAAATCAAACCAAAAGGAACAAAAAATAATTGCAAGGGCATCAATAATTTAATGGCAGTGAAGTTTTCAGATATTTTAAAAAATATAGCGAATAATAGGAGCTAACCTAAAAAATATTGGGACTAAACAAGTTTTTACCTTAAGTATGTACATATACCAAGAAAACTCTTCTTATAAAAATCTATTTTTAAATTAATAAAATTTCATTTATAAATAAGTTAATAAAATTCATTTATTGATAAATAAATAATTTTGTTAAAATAATATTTTATTTTAGTCCCAATAATATTATTTGATAAAGAAAATACAAATCTTAAAGTAGAGAGAAAAATAAGTGAAGAGTAAGGTGGCGTTTGTTTTTTTGTCTGAAATCTGAATAGACCTGAATTAGTTTGAATTCTGAATAGATCTAAATGTCTGAATCTGAATAATATGTTTATTTTTTGTCTGAATCTCGGAAAATAAGTATTAAGTTGTTTGTTTTTTTCTACTGAAAAAGCTGAAAATATGTACTTTTACATTTGTATCCTTATTAAATTTGAATGTCAAATAAATAATATATTAAATACCACAATATTTTAACATTTATAAGTAAAATTATATTCAAGTGAATACATAATGATTTTAGAATTTTAATAGATAAAATATCATAAATTTTAAATTTTATTGTATATAATATAAGAAAGAAAAGACATGGATATTTTTATGTGGGATAAATGTCTATGGGTGAGTTTTGGGATAGACATGAAAAATAAATTATGAAACATGGATATTTTTGACATTAGTAAGTAATTGACTTAATTCAAAATTCTCCATTAAGTAAAAAGTCTCATTAAGTTATAAAAACAAACACCTCTAATTAACTTAATTAATTAAGTTAAGTCACTTTAAGTCATTAAGTTAAAAAACAAAGGCCACCTAAGTTTGAGATTGAAAAAGTTTTAATTTTAATAACTAATATATTTATTTTATGTGGGTGTAGAAAGAAATTTAATACGTTCAAATTGTCCCCACCAATAACTTTTTATAATAAGAGAAATTACATTTCCACTACCTTTGTTTTGTCATATGTACGTCTAAATAAGACTAAATTTTAACATATTCTTTGCACCACTTTTATTTTTAAATTTATATTAATTAATTATTTTGACAATAAGAATTTAAATAAAATAATTATTTTATCCTTAAATGAGTTAAAAGACTATTTTACCCTAAAAGATTTTAAGATAAAGAAATTATAGTTACCATTTAATTAATTGATAAAATATTATTGAAAAATTGGATGTGTGAGTACCATTTAATTAATTGATAAAATCAATCCTTTTGACCTAAAAAACGTGAAATACTATCTCAAATGTTTTCTATTTTTGTTTTTTTTTTTTATATCAATCATACAATCACAATTATCAAACAATTTTCATTTTTTAAATCAATCACCAAAATAAAAATAGTCTAAACTAAATTTTAATAATAATAAAATTATAATTACAACAATTATCAGTTAAAATTATAATTATAAACATTAACATCTTGAATTTTGAGATTTATTTATTTTATTAAATTCATATATATTCTTGAAATTATAATTTTTATTTTTAAAAATTTTGTAAGATAAAATAGTTTTTTAATCAATTTAAGGGTAAAATAGGTATTTTATTTAAATTCTTGGTATCGAAGTGATTGATTGAAATAAGTTTATAAGAGAAAGAATTTGGGGTAAAAAATAAGTCAAAATTTTATAGTGGTTATCTAAAAGTGCAGAGATAATTTCCCTTATAATAAATTATTAATTTAGAAGGCTGCGTCTTTGCTTTTTTTTGTCTACTCTCATGATGGTCATATTTTGTATTATTTTAATATTAAAAACAAAATTTAGGATATATCACAATTGTTGAACTAATTTAACAATAATGCCAGCTTGTGTGAGAGGCAGCAAGTTCTCATTTTTCACGTGTGTACGGTGGCAATTATATATATATGTATATATATATAGGTAAATTCTGGAGAAAAATGCTGAATCCATTTTGGAAGTATCTATAAATATTTTCAAATAGATTAGTGGTCTCTCTATCGTGTACGTAGCAATTGCTTTCAAAGAATAGCAAAAAGAAACACATCAAATTGCTCTTTGTGACTAATATTAACATATGCTTATAATAATATTACATATCAATATCACCTTCAAATTTTAGATAACTGTTGCGTTTCCCCCAAGTGATTTGAGAAACAAATGGGATTTTTCAAATTGATATTTGTCAGTTTTTTTTCATTTTATTTTTAAATACTTGATTTTAAAATGACATTACGTGATAAAACTGGTTACAATTCCTCTCAGTTTATCATAATTCGAAACTTATATATGAGGTCCGTCATAGTTTGTTCATTTGTTCAAATAGGTCCGTATCGACCTTTTTTTTTTTTATATAATTAATATCACATTACACATCTACTTATGTATGCGTTGGACGGTTGTCGGGATCCATCCCGATGTACTTAAAGTTTAGTCTAAAATTATATATTCTCAAAGAAAATAAAATTTAATCTTACAATATGCATAGAGGGAATCGAATCCTCAACTTCAATAATAAAGCGAGATGTCCAACAATAAGTTAAAAGAATATTAAACAGTGATCGACTCCTATCAATAATTATGTGCATAACTACTAAGTTATTCACAGACAGTGACTATTATGATACAGCTTAATTAATTACTCACATGGTATGGAGTTATGGACTTTGACCATATACGAGAATATGGCTTTCAAATGGGTTGGGGGACCTATTTGATCTAAAAGGGAAAATCATGTCCTTCCTTGAAAAACCACATAAAGTTTTGGGCTTCAGATGTTATTTCTTTAACCATATAGGTCGGCAAGCATGGCGATAGTGATTAAAGTGCAATTTGCTGCAGTCTTTTTCATTATTAGTGACAATTCTTTTTGTTATTAATAGCAAATACTCACATTATCTATATATATAATTTATATTGGCATGTAATATGCATGTTATGGAACGTGTTGCACGTAACGCGATAATATTGTCATCATTAACGAAATTCTCTTTAACGAACAATAAATTAAAAAAATTAATGACGAATGCACGGTACAGCCGACGCACCTTAGCAACGCCCTCAGTATTTTATGTAAACAACCCATTTTATTCTTCAATGACGATAAGTATATCTTTAGTTAGATGAGCCCGAGCTCAGTCAGTCGGATCAGTCTACTGTGTAATTGTGGTACCGTGTTATAATTGCATCCAGTCGTTGGATGTATTTAAATTAATAGAGTCTACTAACATCCAACGACTAGATACAACTGTGACACGGTACCATAGTTGCACCATAAGTTTCCCCCAGTCAATAATACTGAAATCGCAAATTATCAAACCTCTCAATTTTCCATGATGTAGACTTCATATGGACTCGGTCTATTTTCTCCAAATTCAATTGTCTCTTTTCTCCTTCGGTTCAGTCTTTTAAAAAGCTTTAATTACCAACAAAGTCAGCAAGTCACCTCACCTCCCCCTGTACGCGTTTTATAGCCCTAATTTACTACTAAGTTGCTCACAAACAAGATTGCGCGCAATCATATATAACACATTTATACACAACCCCATGCGTAGAAAATACTCCCACCTTCCTATATAAATCCCACTTCTCGCGATTTCATCCCAAGAAAGAAATGCAACCATCAAAAAAATGAACCAAACTAGCGAAGTTCCCTTCTCGTGGGAAAACAAGCCTGGAGTCTCCAAGGCGATCACAAGGCAGCGCCAACACAGCTGCGACGGCGACGGGGACAAGCATCATCTCTTCTCGAAGCTGCCGCCGCCGCCTTGTCCGGAGGGAAGCAGCGGGAGGTTTAGTACAAATAAAGTGTTGCATGACATACAAATCCCCTTGCCTCCATGTGCCTTTCAGCCTCCTCCTCCTCCTCGTCCTCCTTCAAGAAGTTCTTCAAGAAAAGGTCTCATGATGATGAACATGATGAAGCATCATGATCAAGACCCCTTTTTGGTGGCCTTTAAAGAGTGCACCAAAACAAGTTCTAGTAGGAAGAGCACCAAGCTGCTGCCCAAAAATAGTTACAAGGGTACGTTTAATTTCTCATGTAAGCGATCTTGCAGTGTTAGACACGACAACCTAGTGAGAGTTTCTCAGCTTCCTGTTAAGAAAGATGAAGAGATATGTGAGGAAAAGTAGAAAATAAAAGAAATAATTAAAGGGTACAATTTTTCTCTTTTTTTTTCCCCTATGCATATATAACTTTGTGCATATAAAACTTTGATGGATTCAAAATCCTGAGCTCAAGTTTCGGACGATGATGTCTACAAGAGTTTTTATTTATTTACTTATTTTAATTTTCTGTTGAATTTTCGAGATTTGTATCTAAAATTATATATAATGAATTCTAAATGTTTGATCACTTGCAAAATCACGAATTAATAAATAGCACTAAAGTTACTAAATCAAGAATTCTCCGGTAATCTAATTTAAGTATATTTTCTATTTGAGAAACATAAGTAGGTGTTTATATCAAAATGGAAAATTAAAAATACAAAAAAAAAAAAAAGCTATGACTACAGTATTTTAGGAGTCTTGTACCCGTCACTTAAGCACCGTCAGGTTACTAGATTTTGTCTGTCGATCTTCTAATAATCTGATAGATCATGATATTTATGAGATTATCCTGAATGAAGGATAATTTATTACTGGATTCCTACTCTATACTAATTTTGAAGAAATTATTTAATCTTTTTTAATACATGAGGTAGTTTTTAAGCGTACGAAGTTAAAAAGAAAAAAGAAAAAAGAAAAATGACAACACTAAACAGAAGGATACCCACAAATTGTGTGCTCATGAGTATGATTTTGAGAGGAGACCCCATCGTCCCACTCACCAAATCCTCTGAGATATTGAGATGCAATAATTGTGTTACAGTTTCTTTTTTTCTTTTTTTTGGCAACAATTAGTTTTAAAAGTATTAAAAGAAATTACCAACAATTAAGAGTAGATTCCATGACACAATTAAATACATACCAATACCATTGAGTTGTAACGGGCAATGACATGAAAAATAAAATTTGGATTTAATGCTGTTATGAGTTGAACTAAATATCTTATTTTTTTTTCCCAGTAACCAACAATGACAATATTATTTTTTTAAAAAAAAAAAACTCGCTGAATCCTGATCTTGAAAAATTAGCGTGACAACGAAGCATAATTAAAAAAGAAAAATTCCTGGAAGCATTTAGTATTTAAAATAATTACAATCAATGTCGAATCAAATCATATTTAATGAAAAATTCAATATATTATCATAACCTGATACAAATCTAAAATGTCACAAAAGAAATGTACAAGTAAATAAGGTTAACTACTAAAAGTTAAAGAGGGGCCGGCACTTGAATATAAGATTTTCCGAACCTTCTATTTGGCCCGTCTAAGATTGAAGTTCTATTATTCGGCCCCTCAATGTCAGTGATGGCGATCAAAGTTTAGAAGGAAATCAACTAAAATTTATATGCTGCTCGAAAATAAAACAATTATAACTAATCAACGCCACAGGAAGGCATAATCAGTATTTAGATAATGACTTGTATGAATCAATGGGTCTCTAACTCCCAAATCCAACAAACCCCTCCATTGATCAGGATCATTGATACTAATTTTGTCAATTACCAAACTCTTACCGATATGTAACATGTACAATGATGACATTCTCAAAGTTGTTAATTTCATGAACCCAAAAAAAAAAAAAATTGATTAATTAATTAAAATTACAAGCAAGACGAAACAAGCAGCAGAACGCTGCTGAGGCATCAACGGAAATTTCAGCCATAATACTTTTAGTAAAACCGGCTTAAGTAGGGATGAAGATACCTGGATGCTGAGACAATAGAAAGCTATGCAAATCTAAAACGACTCATCTAGTAGTAGCGTGAGCCGGTATCATAAACTCGGCCTCCAGGATATGGACCTCTGGGCTCAAACCCTTGATCCCTAGGATCCCCAAGGAAACGAGCCCGCTCTCTGTATGTGTCATAATAATCTGAGTTGTACGATCGGTATGCTTCTCCAACAGTACCTCCATAACCATGAGGATCACCAGGACCCATGCCACTGTTTGGGAAATGGTCCATAATGGCTTGCTGGTACTGCTGTTGTCGTGCATGTGATTCCTTCCGCAGGAATTCATCTCTCCGACTCGCATGCCGGGCTCTAAGAGCAGCTAGTTGTCCTTCATATTGAGCATTGATGGCTTTTATCTTCTGAAACAGAAAAAATGAGATATCACCGTGTGAGGCATAAATAAAGGTTGGAAGATTTGGTCAGCTTGCTACTACCTTACAATGGATAAAAAATCAAACACCAAGGCCAAAATTCCCAACAGATCAAGGACATAATAGTACAATGATAAACTTTTTACAATTCTCTTAAAGCAGAAAATATCCATGTCACACAATCTTCATAGATGAACAGACCTTCCAGAAACTATACATAAAGCAGTTTAAGGCATTGTCATCTTACATGGCACTTTCATATTAGAATCCAGCAACCTAGAAAAACATCAGATTTAGAAGATGTTTATAAGATTGAGCGACTCAATGTTGTCATTCCATAAACTCATGCTTACTACATGTTCTCCTGAATTTATAACAACAGGCACTGCACAAAGGCAGATAAAGAGGCTCTGTGATAAGAGTTGAGTCGATTCTGGCATTATGTTCACCAGATTTTCAGAGGCAAGAATGCCAGCATTTCAATTGGCAGGAGGTAGCAAAGAGACCTGGTCAAACTACTATATAAAAGTGTCTAACTATTAGTGTTGAACTCTTTTTTAGAAATCATGTTCACCAAACTAGGGGGATTCTTATAATAGGTGTCAACTTCGGAATATACCATAGACTTAAAAACTATGACAACATGATGTTTTTAGTTTATTTGCAGAACAGTCAAATAGAACAAAAAGTTCCAAAGTAGGGATGATACTAGGAATAAAGAGGGCAACCTGCTCTGTGCTGCCCGTAGAAGGATAGAAATGGGGCCCTGTAAGCACAGAGATGGTTAATAAAATTCACTTTGCCCTGAAACCACAACAGGTTTGAGAAGCTATAACCTGATGAAGCAAAATCACATCCAGGACTTTAAAAAATTCAGCACTTCTTTAATGGCTCCCAGATTATTTCTTACAAAGATAATAGGATGGTGTTGATAAACAATGCAGGACTGACAACTACTAGTAGAACAAACACAAAAAATTTGTCACTAATTCTTTTGGTTTTTGTGATAAGAAAATTGCATCACTTCTTCAATTTTATGGTTTCAGGGGGCTTCAGGTGAGTAGCACGTTATGTAATTTTCAAAGCAATCCAGTCTAGGAAACGAACAACGCAATTTGCAGAAGAAGCAATTCCACATAATATCAAACCTTTTTAATTATAACATACTGGTTATAAACCTAACCTTAATAAGCTGCCATACAACAAAACACCCTTAAAAAAAAAACGAAAAAAAAAAGTAAATTCCATATTTTGACATACGCTAACCACAATTATCCAGCATAAACATTATTGTTTTCTGAAATTCTTTTAACTTTTGGAAGAATTATGAAGAATGTTAGAGATTCCAACATTTGAGTCCCAACTGATGTGGCAGCTTATTTGTAACTACCCCATCATGTTAAACATTAATAATTACACTAATGTGGTTAATAACTAATTTGATGTACAGACTGCCGCATCAGTTGGGGCTCAAATGATGGGATCCCTACCATTAATCTAAAAAACATATTACAGGCATATAGTGGACTAGGTCTTCCACTCAGGTTCCCCACGCCATCCCAACCCCCGAAAAGAAAAGAAAAGGGCAAAACTCCCTGCAATTAAGATCAATGAAGAAAAAGGAGGTATCTTGCAACTATTATTCTTATCTTTACAAAAGGATAAATCTATTTTTCATGAAAATTCTACTTCATTTTCTTACATCAAATTTTTTTTCATGAAATTTTGGTTCAATATGTTCAGCAACAAACCATCAAATGTATTTCTGCAAGAAATTCCTCGTTGTGGAAACTGCAGTTATAAATAAATCACAAAAGAGATGAAGCTAATAGCTAAGGAAAGAAGCACATTCATTATCATACAAACCTCTTTATGTCTAGCATTTTCAGCATCTTCAGCATCACTCTGTTCTTTAGCTAGTTTCATTATGTCATCAAGGAATTTCTGCTCAAGACCTTCAAAAGTTTGCGACAAAGGCTTGTTCTCATACCCAACATCCATATCTTCTTCATGAGGTCGAGATCTCAGATCACTATTGTTTTGTTTCTCTAAAGCTAGTTTTGCATCTGGCCTCTGACCTTGAAAATATGATCTAGAAGAATCAACCCCTTGACCTACATCACCGTAGACATGAATCCTAGGAATTAAAGTTTACAGCATACTTTTTAAGAACATTTGAGGCATATCTAACCTTTAGTCCTTCATAAACTACAAGTATGTCTCGGGTGTGTGAACAAAAGCTATTAATTTAATCACGTAGAAAACGTAATGGAAAGTAAAAAATGCAACCAAAAGAAAGAAGTTAAATATTTTTGAAAAATTTAATGCTTTATCAGTAGCATTCTTTTCTTAAATAAAACTTCAAGTGAATTTTAGATTAAATACAAAATAGTTAAGTGCCATTTATCAAAATCTGTCATAAAATGAAGAAAATTACACACAGGGTTAAATATGAGGAGAACAAAAGCAAAGAGAAAAAATCTCCCTAGCACATTAATTTGCAATACATTAACAAAAACTATATGACCCTAGACAAAAGAGAGGGGAGAATAAAAAAAGAAAAGCCCTCCATTCATACAAAAAGGATGCTTCTGCTTCTTGTACTCAAGAACAGTACAAAGCAAATTATATTGGCTTTCATTATTTAAAAAAAGAAAATGTGAGATGTCAAGGTACCGAATCCTAATATAGCCACCAAAAGATTGTATAAGATACTGAAAGTGAAAAAGGACTTCAATTACTGACTTTCACATAGTTTCTAATAACTCTCAACAACTATGAATATACTATGAAGCTCAGAACACATAAATGAAAGATTAAATAATAAGAAACGTAAGAAGATTAAAAAATAATCTAAACCTACATCATCATGGCTGCAGATTACCTCGACTTCAGACATGAAAAAATGTATATGCGACGCGTCTTATTAAAACTATGAATCTTCGACTTCTCTACAACAATTAAGTATATTAAGCAGAAGTTCTTGAGTGAAAATTTTGTGTGAGATTGAGCATTCCTAACACACAAGAAGCCTCTACCAAAAAGAAAAAATGAGAGAGATCTGGTATAAACATGCCTTCATTAAACATTTGAGGTGTCATTGAGTTGGACACTTTTGACCCATCTCTTTCCCATCTCCATTGTCTCTCTGATTTTGAAGTTACATATGGTTGCTCTCTCTCAGGAGTGAAGGCCTCCAGCTGTCCTTGAAAAGGACCAGAATTCTGTTCCATCCTTTGACCAGGCATATGCTGCATACGGCCAGCACCATATGTATTGGCACCAGGATCTGCATATTGTCCCTGCCGTCTCATCTGCACTATTTGGCAAATCAAGTTCAGTAGAGAACCTAACAGGACTGAAAGTCACAGGAAATAGATCCAATAAATTAACAGCACAAATCAGTAAATCTTGCCATCACCAATCTCTCAGTAATGAAAGAAATATTTCATTCAGATGATTCTGAATTCGGTGATGGAGAGCTATTGAGCTCAAACTTCAAATCCAACATTAAATAAGAATTTAAGAAAAGATAAATTATAATTCTTCGAGCAAAGCGAAAATTTTTACAGGCAAACAATCCAAGAGGCAAAAGTTGATGTACATAGGAGTATAACAACAGCTGTTCCTCTAAAGACATATCAAGAGTTACAATACAAAGAATCAAGATATTCCAAAAGAACAGTAGAAAATTAAGAGGCAACCCCAAAGAGAAGAGCAAAGATGATTTGATCTCCTATAAGGAAACCTCCCCCCCCCCCCCCACCCTCCCCCAACACAAAAAAAAAAAAGTTCCACAATTTTCTTTCATGCAACTGCTCCAGATCAAAAAGTCAGAACAAAAGGCACCATGTCCCGTACAAATGAAACAGAATAAACATGAACACAGTGCAGCAAAATTATGTCCTGACACGGGGATTTCAATTTGATGTTTTATAACGTAGTAACATGGCATGATCTAATTTTTCGTGATACAAAAAACAGTTCTTACATAGATGCAACTATTTGCTTTGTTTGGAGAATGAACGGTTAAGGCTTCAGATTGCTTCTCATCATTTCATCATGTATTCAAATCCTTCAGAACAACTCCAGTCAATTTCGATTAAACAAACTTCAGGGTGCACTAAATATATATTTGGTAACAATTTCAAAAATACTCCAGTCTGCTTCCTTAAACCTATGAAATTCCAATCAACCGCTCTTTTCTGTGGTAGTTTTAACTTTTTATTTTTGCAATCAATAAGAACAATCCAATTTCAAACATTCACTCACTAAAAGTTAAAACTTAAAAAGTCTGTCTTCCATTCTAAACAAGGCAATTGAAACCATTTCTAATCAATACATCAGAGTGAACACGGCAATTCAAAACAATTACATATATTATCAAATGGACAACACAGTTGTCAAGGCAAAAGATCTATTAGAACCCAAATTGCTAATTCAGAAAAGCTAAAACGCCAACATTTAAACGCATGCAAGAAAAATCCATAAACATAAAAATTTTTGAATATTCATACACATTTGATCACACATATTATTTATTATACTCGGTACACCGTGCACATGACTAAGGCTAGGTTCATAACCGCTATGCTTCTACACAACTTTTTAGTAAACAGTTGCGAATTAAAAGCTACAACACCTCAATCTCAAACAAAACATAGCCTATATACTCTCTCTGTGGCATTTTATCAAGCAACTCACACACAACCTAAATTTAACAAAATACTGAACTGAACTGATTAATAACATACAATCAAAATAATCCATTTAAAAAAGATGAACATACAACTAAAAAGCACTAAAAATTACACGGGGTGCGTAAATTTGAAAAAAGAAATCAACAAGAATTCGCCTTACCTTCTTCGATATTTTTGTTTTATATTTTTGCTTCTTCCTTCAGGGAGAGATGAGGCAGAACGAAGAAAGTCGATCCGGCTACCATACTCGGTCTTATTAAATCGTGACGACCGGGTTCGGGTTACGTAACCCGTGCCAGTTTGGGTAAAGTAAAATGACAATAGGAGAAAATTGGAAAAATGAAACTTAAACTCCAATGTTTTGGGAAATTAGCCAAAAAAAATCTCTAATATTTAAAAAATGTACAAGCCTCTGTTAATTATTGTCGTGTGTACAACAGTAATTGACTTTATTTTTATTAATTAGATGTTAAATTATTTAAGATACAAATTAAATATCTCAACTAAATAAATACAAAAATTGCTCCATTAATAAATCAGTTTAGACGTAATATTTTGATTATAATGCAAATAATTAATTTGCCCCTTTTGATTATCAAAAAAAATATTTTTATTTTATTAAATAATAACACTTGGCAAGTGTTATTTACTTATATGTATGCATTAAATAAAAAAATGTAATTGCTATTATTAAATTTAATATAATTGATATGTATTAATTAAATAATTTATATAAATAAATAATTAAGATAAATAGTTTCTTAAAATAACTATTTATTTTCAAAATTCTTAATATTAAAAAATATTAAAATATTGACAACAATCAGCAGCTGACATATGCAACTCCCTTATTAATTGTCACATTTAACATAATTAATATAAATTATATTAAAAGATAATCAAATTCTGCCACGTGTACTTTTAAAATAAATTAATTAATTACATTAAAACTTCCCTATAGTCATAATAATAGGACCAAAATGAATTTATTATTATGATGATATCATAACTTAATAGAGGTGTAGTTATAAAAATTATTATTTTGACTTGATTATTCTTAGTGCAAGTGATGCAGAGTGAAGTATGTTCTACATTATTTATTAATTAATGAAGCATGTCAGCTCTGGTATAGTTTTGGAAAACTATTTCATATATCTATCATCTATATAGTGTTGGAAATATTTTAAGTCATCTTATTAAAAGTCTAGATAATACATTATTGTCCCAATAACTTTTCCATTGAAACCTTCGAGTAGGGCAGTGTTTATTTTTTGTTTGAAATATAAATGGATATAATTTTTTTTTTGAAGCTTGAATGTTTATGAATAGGAATATTCGAATGATATATTTGTTTTATTTTTTAAATATTTGAATATAAGTGGTATCTTATTTGTTTTTATGAATAAAATCACTTTAAAATATGGTTATTTGATATTTATATTCTTGTAAATAAAATAAATTACTTCTCATTC
This sequence comes from Citrus sinensis, assembly GCF_022201045.2. Taxonomy (NCBI): domain Eukaryota; kingdom Viridiplantae; phylum Streptophyta; class Magnoliopsida; order Sapindales; family Rutaceae; genus Citrus; species Citrus sinensis. The sequence goes on from NC_068563.1 coordinate 23,061,134, forward strand.
AAACTTATTTAGATAAAAGTCAAAAAAGTTTATTTTCTTATTCAAATGTGAATGTAGGAACATTATACATAAGTAACAAAAAACAAACAATTAAATTTTAAAAAAGATCTTAAATTTATAAAATACTAGACTTAAGACGTTTAACAAACAAGGCCTACTTAAGACATTTAACAAACGAGTCCTAACTTAATTGTAGAATAACATTTCATTTAATTTAGTTGAAATTGATATAAGGACACACTTAAGAAAAAAATAAATTATTCATTTTCACTTCTTTTCTCTCATTTCTTTAACAAAACACCACCTTAATTAAAACTTAAAAGAAACACCATAACAATGAAAGAGAAAATAACAATAATTAATAAAAAAATCAAATGCAATCAAATTGAGAAAATACAATAAATATAAGGAAACAAAGATTGAGATTGCAAGTGACAGCTGGCACTGACCGCAGTAGATGATATCCCCTGCTTGAATGGAAGAAAAATGCGAATAATAATAACTCGTTGATAGATAAGATGTGTCTGGGATTGATGTGTTGTAACTTTTAAGTTACAGTTGTTAAAAAAAATTATAATTATAAAATATAAGCTAATAATTTGTAGTAAATATAAATTTAAAATAATAATTTTGATAAAATTATTAAAGGTTTAATAGATTTTGCATGATACAAGTGAAAAATCATATCAACATAACTTTCAAGTTACAGCAACTAGTATTTATAAAAAATTTAGCACTGTAATTTTTTAAGTTACAGCTGTCCAACTTCAATCTCAAACGCACCCTAAATATTAGACAAAACATTAGAACTAGAAGTTGTAAGCTTGCTAACAGCTAATTGCATAATATTATTTAAAGTAATGACTTGTAAATATATTCGCACATGATGAAATTAACCTTTGTATTTGGTCTTAATTTTAATGCCCATAAAATAAAATAATAACATGACTACAGACTTTTAAACAGAACGCATAAACTGTCATTTGTACTAAGAAGATGTGAGGGGTCCAATATTATTTGAATGGTAAAAAAAGTAACATTCATAAATATTATTTCTGTTAACTAGAATACTTTTGTCCTCTGAATTTAGTCCAAGATTTCGAATAATGTAAATATAACAATACACAATTGGTTTAAAAATGAAACAAGATTTAGTTTAAATGAAATCAAATTGGCATTACCTACTCACACTCCAAATGTGAACATAATATCACTCCTTTCGCTCCAGGATTAAATCACTTTTCTGCCTATTACACAGGTATTTAACAAAGATATTTCTCTTCTACTTCACTTCACAATATATATATATATATATATATATATATATCTATATGTGTGTGTGTGTGTGTGTAGACATATATAAAGCATATACAGGGAGCTATTCTAAGAAGTTACTGTAGGCAAGAGGCGGAACCATGTATAAATTTTTGAAATGTAAAGCAAAACTAAAAACTTTTTTAAGAAAATCTCCATCTTGTGATAAATTTTGAACATTCAAAACAATATGCAATGAGAACATCATAATAATAAAAAAAATTATAAATACCACCAAAAAAAAATGGAGAAGAAGGCCAAGAAGGAGAGCAACAAGGGCTACAAAAAAAAGGTTATATTACAATACTTTTGTTTTATTTTATTTTGAAAAAATAAAAAGTCTCTCATATTTCATAGTCAAATTTCTTTTTTCAAAATATTAATTTCCTCGTTAAAAATAAAATTTTAAAATTTATGTCTTTATTAATAATTTATATGATAAAAAATTTTATAATAAAATTTTTACTACAATTAAAATGTTCACAATAATTTTTAGAATACAATTAATCTCACTTCCAGGAAAAATATTATAAGATTTGATCTTACACGTGCTGTATTATCATTATTATTATTATTATTACAATTTTTTTACCCTTTTAAATGAAGTATGAGTCTGTGATTAGATAGATCTCCACACGTTGCAAAAACAGAACATACGTGCCACGCATGGAACAACAGGATCACATGACTCGATAACTTTCAGGGATCACAAGAGCAATAGTCACCATTCGCGAATCAAGTCCATTGACGTCTTTACCCTTGAGAAGAAATTCAACACACAGACAGAACACAGATTACAGATACGAATCTTACAAGAATATTACAACATCAAACACCATCGAACACAGAACTAAAATAATATACAAGCAGCCACATAGAGCGCACACTTGTTTACATTGGGTTGGTGTTAAGGATGAACTTGACCATTCGAAACGCAAGAGATCATAATACGGTACCGGGCACTTTTAACTATCAGAGACCAGAGAATGAAAGCCAATTTTGAAGTTGAAGCTAAAGCAAGTCAGTTCTTCATTGTTCTTGTCCTCCATTGTCATCTTAAGTGTGTAGGAGCCCTGTAAAAACCGCAGCCAGATTAAGCACCCAAAAAAATTATGCGTAAAGAAAACAAGATAAGTAATTGTTTGAAGGACACTGTTAGTGTTTCTTATACTGGTTGATTTTGGTAATAAAGAAAAAGTAATGAGTATATTTTTTCCCCTAACATTTTCATTAGCTATATTTATCGAACTCGGGCTGGGTGATCGAAGTTATGTTGCTATTGCTGTTACTAAGATCCTGCTGATTGGAACAAAGAGTCTAACAAAAACAGGAGAAGTTGCATATGCAACAACATTGTATCATTAGTTAACCATCTGCAAGCTAATCGTTAATCTAAAGAAATGGGCCAGACAAGGAGAAGCCAGATAAATTTTTAATTAGAACTGCAAGAAGAAACTTTTTAATTTTTTATAAATGCAAACTACCCCCGGCCCCCCCCCCCCCCCCCCCCCCCCCGGGCGGGAAAAAAAAAACACGATGATGAAAGAGGTTCTATTTCTAATATAAGATGTGTAAGTGCAACAATTATATATGCACTTTTGTCATACGTTGCCTAATGCAGCATTTCCAGATGAAACAGATGATGCCAAAATGAAAGACCTTGTGAAAGTAAATTTAAATTAAAAGGAAAATTCAACTTGATATAAAAGATGTCTATAATAATCTTGCTAGGCCCAATTAAAAAATTAAAAAATTGAGAGGCACATGTCACCCTCATTAGTTTCTACTCTAACCATAAATGTCTACGGCAAAAGAACTTCATAAACTTAAAAAAGCAGAAAAATAATTTTTGCCGTCATTTCATTTCTCCCTTCTGTCTCGGGAAACCAATTGCAGCAAAGATAAATAATAGAGTAGAAAAGAAGGATTGAGCTATAAACCAAAAGGGGAAAAATACGTTAAGGGAAAAATGGAACAATCAGCGACTGAAAGATTTTTCTTGTGATAAATCTGAGTGGGACTTAAAACCAACATAACCTTACTCCACGCCACCACTTTACCACCAGCGCCAAGGCCCAAGGCCTATCAGTAATGTGAGTGTACAATTAATTTGGGTGTTTCAATTTTTCATTAGAAAGTCTTCACTTAAAAAGTTTGTGAGTGTCCAAGGTCGGTCTAAAAGCTCATGAATATAAATACTGGTGAAGTGAAACTTACCGGAGGAGTGAAACTAGGCAGAGTCTGGGTGTGGGACAGTACAAAGTCTCCTGCTGCAATGGGACACGATACCTCCTCACAAACGTCACGGGTTTCTTGATGGACAGGTACCCCAAAGTAAGCAACATTTATCACCACTTTCCCACCATAGACAGCTTGACCTATATAAAAATGCAAACAAAACAGCTTTGATGAAACTCCAACAATCACATCAAGGAATTGTAATCACAAAAAGCAGCCTCATAAACCAACTAATCCATGCAATAAGAAGCTGGAAAAAAAAAAAAGGATCGAGAATGCTGTGGTTCTCCAGATGTGAAAAATCTTTATCCGATGCATCAAAGAGCCCCAACCAACAGTTTGGAATTCTCAAATTGAATATGATTTACCAAAATCTGAACTCAAACAATCTACAGCTTCATACAGGAAACCATGGTCGAGACCAGCTACCAAGCAAGCAGGGTCTGCTGGTTGATTATGCAGATTGAACCAAAACCTAGCAACAGAACTTGTGTAGACCAGCAACGGTTCCACATCTAACTAGGACAAGAGATTTTCAATGTTACTATAATAATATGTAACATTTTAGCCGGGATCTTTTGGTCTTTCGCAGTTTACAGTCAAGAACCCTCAATTAGAATAGATGTCGCGACCGAATAAATCTCCCCACACATACCGATCATCACAATCACTCATCTACATCTCTCATTTCCTCAAATATTATCTTTCGGATATGCACTTTTCCTAAGCAACGCTTAAGGGTCTAACAAGGCAATATAATACCTAATACTGAGCCGAAGGGTCTAGCAAAGCACTAAAATGAGTAAATTAAGCAAATAAATTAAATCAACAACATTGGCAAAAGATTATAAAACAAAGAGAATTTGAAATTACCTGTAACAGCTGAGATGTTAAAGGTGGCTGGCTTGCCTGTGACTACGGGATCAGGAATTATCTTAACTTGCTGAATCGTTACAGCGTAGTTTTTCTTCTTATCTGCAAACAAAAAACTTCAATTAAAGTGAACCCAGAACTTAAAACTTCAAAAGAAACAGCAAAATGCAATCAAATTGAAAAACTAAGTGAAGAAACAAAGACTGAGATTTGAAGTAACCGACACTGACCGCAGTATTTGACACCTATGGCTTGAGTGGAAGAAACTAGAAGAAGAAAACAAGCGAACAGCATCAACTGACGGTCCATGGCTTCAGCGAAGATGATGAAGTGACGACGACGACGACGACGACTTGAGAGTTGCAGCAACGGGAGTAAGCAAACGAGTGCCCTTAAGTAATGATAATGATATGATGAGACAAAAGCCCAGGATCTCATAAATAAAGGGTCTTGCTTGAAGCAACATGACTTGGCCATCTGTATTGTTGGAAAAAGTAAAAATAAAAAATAAAAATTTGTGGTGGGTGCATTGCTTACAAAATTAAGATTAAAATCGTCTTCGGATAATTTGAGTTTTTTATTTAAATGTTTATTTTTTTAAGCAATAATGATAGGTATAATTTAATTTTTATATTTATATTTATTAATCATTAATCCTTATTTAAATTTTTTACTTAATATAAAATTAAAATTAGGAGAGAATCTGATTAAAAATTTTTTTATCATAAGATAAGGTTGTACGTCCGAATTTTTTTTAATGTACTTTGTTGAGAGATCGGTTGGGCAGGTGGTGTTACAGTTTCTTACCAAAATTGACAAAAATTGTTAGGGGTTGAAACGGAAAGTTGGTTTGAAGAGTTTGCAAATGGGTTTGAAGTTAATTGAAAGTTGATTGGAAACTGAGTTTGGTTGTCTTGATTCTGTGGGTCACAAGACATTTGGGCCGCCAAACGAAATGACCCAAGTTTTGTTTATTGTGTTTTTTTTGTTAAGTAGAGCCAATTATAATTGATGTTTTATTAATTGAATTTTTATAAGTAGAATTTTTACAAAAGAAAATTTAATTTTTCGATTGTCAACAAGAGTTCTTATTAAAAATTATAAAATTATATTAATAAATAAGTTTTTAAAGTTATGTAATAAAATAAATGAAATAGGAATATAAAATAAGTAATGGGTATTTTAAACAATTTAATTTTTTTAAAAAGAATTCTTGAACATCTACTCTTAAGAAGTTGAAAATTTGAGCTTTTATTAATAGAGAGAAAACTTTTTCAATCTCCAAAAAAACTCTACTCAAAATAAAACTAAACAACAATGAAAACTTTGAAAAGAACTTTTACGATTAAATAAGTCATATTAGATAGGCACTAATAGGATTTGGCAAAGTTCGAATGTCAATTACTAATTGAGATGACTATATATTTGTAGAGTTTTGAAATCTAAGCAGGTAAAATAAAAAGATTGAGAAGAACGAATATTTGCAAGTGTCTTCATTGTAACGATCTTTTTTTTTCCTAGAAAATAATTTTCAGTCTCCTTCACTAGCATGGGTGTAATAAATAGTTTGGAAGAAGGATAAAACGTGTGTTGCGTGGGTGCAAAAATTAGAATGCATTTTTTCATGCAGTAATTTTTGTTAGGGGTAAAATTGTAAACAGCAAAACATGGGTTTTTATAATAGGGATTATTATTAGTGCGTTAATAGCACAACTCCAATTTCTCTTTTCATTCCAACCGTCCAATTTATTATAACCATTAATAAAAAGCAGTTAGACATTATAATCAAAGGGTATACTTATCTCAAAAACAATTTATGTGCTCATTTACAAAACAAGAGATCTCCGTGACTATATTCCTCTCCTGATCTGAGTATTACTGAGCTTTTAAGGATTTTTTGTTCTGTATTTTTTAGTGGTAGTGTATGGATAAATTTTAATTTTTTTTACTTTTTTATTTATTAATAACCAATCAAAAATTAAGTTATTTACTCAGGACATGATTAAATTAAGAAAGAATCCTGATCCAATCACCGAATCATGAGTGTCATCCTTTTTTTTAAAATAATATTAAATTAGGAGAAAAATTCTCACTCACTAGTAAATAACTCTTGCCAATATTATCGTTTAGAGTCATGTGATTGTGAGGCCATCCACATCCAGTTGGGTAATATTAATAGTACAGTAACAATGTACATTATTTATTATCTTTTAACTATATACAGACAAGTTATTTTATCTACTCACATTTAATTTAGGGATAATCTTTTAAAAAAATAATTAATTAATTAATTTAACGCTTTTGCCAAATTTCAGGGAGAAAATTAAAAATACGTGGTGGACTGGAGAATATAAAACACAATACAAGGGACTGAACTGCTATAATGCTGCAAATTTTATAAAGAAATTTCAAGAGTTTCGATTTACAAGGAGTAAAGGAATAGGTGGTAATTGAAACTCCAATTAACACTCAATGTGGTGACGTCTAGTATTTACTCATAAAAGTAAGGGGAATGCGACTTATTTACTTCAAGTTCAAGGATCAAAAGAGCCATAATCACCATTCATGAATCACGTCTATTGACATCTTTACCCTTGAGAAGCAATGCAACACACAGATGTGATTCTTGCAAGAATATTACAGCATCAAAGACCACTGAACACAGAACTAAAAATATACTAGCAGCCGCATAGAGCACACGTTTTTTTACCTTCTCATTCTGCCATGTTAAGGATGTACTTGACACTCGAAACGTGAGGGATCATAGTCCTGTAGCAGGGACTTCTAGTTTTAGTTCTCAGACACCAGAGCACCAAAACCAATTTTGAATTTGAAGCTAAAGCAAGTCAGCTGGTAACCGTTCTTGCCTATCATTTTCATCTTAAGCGTGTAGACCCCCTGTAGAAATCATAGCCAGACATAAATGCCATTTGCTAATACATTTCGTATTGCAGAGGAAACAAATGATGCCAAAACGAAACACCTTGCGAAATAAGTAAGTTTAAATTAAAAGGACAAAAATGACCAGATATACAAGATGTCTAAAACATTCTTGCTAGGCTGAGAACCAAAATTTAGAATTATGATTGGCAATTATAACTTATCACCCTCATTAGTTTCTACTCTGACAACCAAAGACCTTCATATACAACTTAAAAAGCAGAAAAAGAAATTTTTGTAGTCATTTTAATCTCCTTTCTGTCTCTAAGAACCAATAGCAGCAAAGGAGAGACTAAGTACAAAAGAAGGCTAACAAGGGGCAGCAACATGTGTAGGGACTGAGAAAATGAAACAATCAGCAACTGGAAGATTTTTATTTTCATAAATCTGAATGGAACCTAAACATATATAGCCCCACTCCATACCACCCCTTTAACACCTGCAACGAGGACCAAGGCCTATCAGTTAGTGTCAGCGCACAATTGCTTTGGTGCTCAATATTTAATTAGAAATGTCTTTATTTAAAAAGTTTGAGTGTGGCCAAGGTTGGTCTAAAAGCTCACGAGTATTAATCCCCGTCAAGTGAACTTACTGGAGGAGTGTAACCAGGCAGAGTCTCAGCGTGGGACAGCACAAAGTTTCCTGCTTCGATGGGACAAGATACCTCTTCACAAATGTCATGGGTTTCAGAATGGACACGAATCCCAAAGTACCTAACTTCTATCATAACTTTCCCACCAGAGACAGATCGATCTGTACAAAAGGCAAACAGAACAGTGATTGATGAAACCCCGACAATCAAGTCAAGGAACTGTAATCACAAAAGCGGCCTCATAAACATGTACCAATCCAAGCAAGAAGAAGCCGTAAAATAAGAGAATGGATGGAGAATGCCAAGGCTGCTCCAGATGTAAAAAATCTTTATCTGATGCATCAAAGAGCCCCAACTGACAGTTCTGAACTCAGATTACAATCTTAAAGCATCATGTCATGAAACTAAGTGGATGCTTGAGAAATGAAAGGTCATAAACCATGTTTGAGACTCAAGACCAGCTGGGAAGCAGGGTCTGCCTATCAATTATGCAGTTTGAACCCACCAAACAATCCACTTAGACTTGAAAAGATCCTAAATCTAACTAGTTACTACAACGAGAGTTTGCCATTGTTACTATAGAACGCAAAATTTTAATTGAGATTTTTTGGTCTTTCGCAATTTACAGTCAAGAACCATCAATTAGAATAATCTTACTAGTTACCACATATACCCATTATCATAATCACTCATTCATCTGTATTATTATATTTGCATTCCATCATTTCTACTAAATTTACCTTCTGTATTTTCAAAACAAAAAAAAAATTGCTGACGAATATTAAGATCTTGGTATGCAATTTTCCTACGCACAGCTCATTTTCAAAGCATGGCCCACTTTCTATTTCTTCACAAATGTGCTCAATAATAAATTCCGAGCTTAAGGGTCTAAGAAAGCACTACAAAAATTTGCGTAAATTAAGCAAATAAATAAAATAAACAAGATTGACAAAGCTTAAAACAAAGGGAATTGAAATTACCTGTAACAGCTGAGATGTTAAAGATGGCTGGCTTGCCTGTGACTACAGGGTCAGGAATTATCTTAATTTGTTGAACCTTTACAGGGAAATTTTCTTCATCATCTGTAAACAAAAACCTCAATTAAAGTAAACCCAGAATTTAAAACGAACTTGAAAATCCAATCAAATGAAGGAGGAGAAAAAAAAAAGGAAACAAAGACTGAGATTGAAGAAACTGACACTGACCGCAGTATGTGAAATCTATGGCTTGAATGGAAGAAACCAGAACATAAAAAGTGAACAATAATAACAACTGACGGTTCATGGCTTCAGCGAAGATGACGATGATGACTTGAAAGCTGCAGGCCTGCAGCTAGTGAGTAAACGAGTGTCCTGATGATCATGAAAAGGAGACAAAAGCCCGCATCTAAAATAAACCGTTAATTAAGGGAGGTACGATACTTTTAGCCAGTGTTTACTTTCAAGAATGGGAGTGCAGCCAGTGTTTACTTTTAAGAATGAGGAGTGTGGAGAGTAGGTTCTCCTACTCTAATATTTATTTACTTTAAAAAATTGAGGAGTGAGAGTAAAAATTTATGGATTTTATCTAATTTTAGAATGGGGAGTGGGATTTCCACTCTCATGGGAGAGGTGGGAGTGGGAATCCACTCTCCCTCTTCTCATTTTATCCTTATAAAAATAAATAAATAAATAATATCATATTTAATAAAATAAATAATATCATATTTATTAAAAATAATAATTATATCATATTTGTTTTATTAAATTTAATAGATAAAAATAAATAAATATTATATTTAAATTAATAATATTAAACATTAATTTTAATAAATATTAATTATTTATTTAATTAATAATAATAAATATTTTATTCTAAAAAAATATTAATTTTGTACTATATTATCAATAATAATATTTCATTTGTGTTGCTATTATTAATAATTTTTATTCACATAATTTAAATTAAAATTAATAAAAAATTATGATTTACATAATTAAGAATATTAGTAATTATTATTAATTTATAAATATAATAAAATATTTATTTTATTTTCCAAATATATTTTTTATTAATTTTTTAATTACAAATTATAATTCTGTACATAAGGATAAAATTATAATTTAAAACAATTTATTCCCAATCGAAGACAAAGTAAACAAATAATTAGGATTCTGATTGACAATCCATACTTTTATTTAGTCTAAGTAAACATCATACTCCCACTCCCACTCCACACTCTTAATCCAAGGATTCCCACTTCTCAGGATTCTCACTCCAATCCAAAAAGTAAACGCAGCATTCCGTTATTCAAACTTTGTCTGCTATGAATCAGAGTAAATTTCGGAATAGCCTGTTTATTAATTGATTTTTTTTTAAAAAAATTATTCATATTTTTATTTAAAAATAAATGAATAGGAGATGGGTTTATGATTTTTTTTCTTTTGAAAAGAAAAAAAAGATTAAAAAAATAATTTAAAAATAATCAATTCCTATAGGGATAATTCGAAATTAACTTTACAAATAATAATAATATTATGACATTTGTTAACTTTAAAGTGAAAGGTCGTGATACTTTATTATAGTGAGATATTTGATTTGCATCAGAATCGATTGGACATCTTTTTTATTATTATTATTATATGTACATATAAGATGTCATATTAATTAAGATATCTTATTAAATATAATATTAATCAAATTTATTTATCTATTCCTTAGTTGAATTGATTAGATTTGAGATAGATGATCCAAGGATCTCTGTAGGTGGGGTTGTCAGAGTTCTTCGAATCTGGATTGAGATTTAGGATTCCGATTCGTTCAAAACAGAATTTGAAATAAAATGTTGTATCGATCTATTATTCAGATAAAATAATTGGGACATTTAAAAATCTTGATTGGGATCTAAATGTTTAAAAATCTAACTTTTAAAAAATATATAACAAGTCGGTTTAATGAACTACATATATTTAACATGTTGGTCATATATATATAACAGATTATTTTAATAAATAATATATATGACATGTCATTCATATAAGTATAATATGTTGTTTGTAACAGAATTAGCAGCATATAATAGAAAATTTATGTCATCTAGGATAATTCAAATTTCAATCAAGATTCGAAATTCTGATCAAGACACGTTTTTATCTTAATTTACAATTTCGGACAAGATCAGAATTAGTAAATTCCGACCTATCTCGTCTTGTTGACAAACCTATCTATAGGAGTGGAAATTTTTTTCATTTATTATTTTATGTAGTTTCGGATTTTCCCGTTGCCCTTATTGCTCTGACATTTTGAGGCGGGCGTTAGGTTGATATGTAGGGTTGTTGTTGTTAACATATATGTTTCCATAATATTGATTTTGATGATAACAAACAAGATTAAGAATGATTAATCTTTTAAGCTCAAATTATTGAAAAATATATTTTAAATAAATCATTTTTTTTCACATTATAAATGTTTTATATTTTAATGGAAAAATGATTTTATGCAATTGATTGTTTTTATTCCTTTTGAATAAATCATTATTTTCACTTTATAAATGTTTCATATTTAATGGAAAAATGATTTTATGAAATTGGTTGTTTTTCAAAGTTTATGGTTTAATTGAAAGAATTTTGAAAACTTTGAAATAAACAAGTAGTGCTTGAAATTTCGGATTTGGACCTATTTGAAACTATTTAAATGTTTTTGGGCCATTATATAATTTCATAAAGTGTGGGCGAAGTCATAATTTCAGAAAGTTGTGGGATTGAGAAAGCATTATTTAAAATTCTGAAATTGGACCTATTTGCAAACTTTCATAACGTTTTGGGCCATACTACAGTTTTATAAAGTTTTGGGGTCAAACTGTAAATTTTGGGAAATGTTTCACTGTAGCAGTTACTGTAGCAAGCGGCTTACCGGATACTGATAAACGGCAGGCCGAATTCGGGGCAGTAAGCATCCAGAACGAAAACGGCTTACCGGATTCTAAAAATCGGAAATCCGGATTCGGGGCAGTAAGCACCAGAACGAAAGCGGCTAACCGGATGTCCATAAACGGCAAGCCGGTTACGACAAAAAATGTGCATAACGGCTAGTAACGGCTAGTTTTTGAGTTCAAACTATATAAACTCAAAACCAATTCATTTTTGGTAACTCAAGCAAGTATAAACAAGTGCACACAACATATATTGAGCTTCCATTTCGTAAATCATCATTTGTTGAATCATCATTGAGCTATAATTTGTATATCCACTCTTAAAGAGAGTTTTTGTTGTAATTTTCATTTCTCATCAAATTGTGAGTGTACAAGTGTGGGAAACACTTGGGGTGAAGAGATTGGAGATATAATCTCTTGTTGTAAAGGTTCATTGACACCTTGAAGTCAATTGTAAGCGTTTGAAGCCTTGGGAGGCTAGCTTAGTGAAATCCTCAAGCCCGGTGAGCTTGGAGGCGTGGACGTAGGCGGGGATAGCCGAACCACGTAAAAATCCTTGAGTTTGCTTTCTCTTCCCTTACTCATTTATTATTGTGCTTTTATCAAATTTATTGTTTTCGAATTTATTAAGGCATTAGATTAAATTGTTGTGTGGTTTGCCTAGGATAATTTTTAAAATTCCAATTCACCCCCCCTCTTGGGTTGCCTAGCTAGTATTTCATTTGGTATCAGAGCTAGGTGCTCTTATTTAGATTTAACCATCTAGAGTTAAAGATCAATGGCAACTCAAAACGATTCCACATTTAGGGAAGGACAGTCCACCACTAGACCACCTTACTTTGATGGAAATGATTATCCTTATTGGAAAACTAGGATGAGAATTTATTTACAAGCTTTAGATTATGAAATTTGGGAAGTTGTTTGTGATGATTTACTCATTCCTAGAAAGAATGTTTTAAGTGAATTGGATAAGAAAAAGATGTCTTTAAATTCCAAGGCTATGAATGCTTTATTTTGTGCCTTAGATAAAAATGAATTTCATAGAGTTTCAAATTGTTCTAATGCTTATGAAATTTGGAGAAAACTTGAAATTGTGTATGAGGAGATTACGAGCGAGGAGGAATTTCATGAAGTGTCGAATTTGGCACTTATGGCAATTGGAGATGAATCTGATGATGAACTTGATGAGGTAAATGATCTTCCTACTTATGATGAATTACATGATGCTTTTAAAGAATTGCATGATAATTGGATAAAAATTGGTAAAAAGAATGCATGTCTTAAAAAGAAAATGGTAGAGCTCAAAAATGAAAATGAATCTCTATGTGCAAAGATTACATGCCTAGAATTAGAGAATAAAACATTGCATGATAGAGTTGCATTATCAAATGAGAAATCTAGTACTTCACATGAGCATTTAGAATCATATGTAGATGACTTGAATAATGAAAAGGATGCTTTACAAAAATGCAATGATTCATTAAATGAAAAGATTAAAGGACTAGAGTTAGATAATAAAATGTTGCATGATAGAATTGCATCATTCACATGTCAACAAAGTATTTCGTATGAGCATGAAAAATCACATGTTGATGAGTTGATGAAAGAAAATGAAGCGCTTAAGAAAAAGAGTAACGAGCTCAATGAAATTGTTTTGAAATTCACAAATGGGCAAAAGATGTTGGATAACATGCTTAATTCTAAAAAATGTGTGTTTGATAAAGGAGGACTTGGGTATAAGCCTCACTTGAAACAAAAATATTATAAGAATTATTTTGTTAAGGCTACCTCCACAAGTGATCATAAAATTGTTTGTCATTATTGCAATCAAAATGGTCATATGAGTTATAGATGTCCAATTAAGAGAAATGTATATTATGGAGTCAAGTGTATTTGGGTTCCAAAAGGAACCATTGCTAACACTCAAGGACCCAAGAGTATTTGGGTACCAAAGCACACAACTTGAATTTTTTTGTAGGTACCACAAATAAGGAATGGTGGAGAGTTCCTTGATGAAACTTGTGAGATAATCATTTGAGCATGATCTAAAAAAAAAAAAAAAGATGAGGCAAGATGATTATTTTGGTAACAATTCTTGCCATATTAATTTTGTTGAATGGATCATGATAAATGGATAATAACTTGAATTTGTGAAAGTATACTTGTATGGTTATATGATTGAATTATCATTGTGTTTAACATTGAGTGCTTTATCATGATGCATGGTTATATATATAAGATGATAGCTTGTCAACTCATCATGATGGTTTTGTTTGATGTTAATGTTTATGAAGTGTTTAAGCATGATAGATAAGTGGTGTGTTTGATTTATTCACTTTTGAATGCTTATATGTTTAATTTTTGTGAAAATCTCTAGTCTGCACATGCTATAATGAATTGGTCATAACTCCTTCTAGAGAACTCCAAATCCAGCTCTGTAAAATTTATTGGAAAGCTAACTTAATTATCTTTCCAACGGTATATAGCTTGCACGTTACTTTCTGCCTCAAATCGGACTACCGGTTAGCAAAACCGGAAAGCCGGATTCGCAAGGAACGCTTGCTGGACCAAACCGGATTTCCGGTTCTGTCAATTCGGAATTCCGAATTCGAGCTGCATTTTGGCAAACCGGCAAGCCGATTCTCTCTTGCTATCTTCTGGATCCAACCGGCAAGCCGGTTCGTGTTATCCGGAAAACCGGATTTGCGTGAAACATTTGCTGGAACCAACCGGATTTCCGGTTAAGCTCATTCGGCAATCCGGTTTCGGGTGCTATTTCAACTATTCATCTTCTCCCTCTCTTTCGGCTTTCCGTTTCTCTCTCTCTCACTAAAAGCCGATTACTCCTCACTTGATTTCATTCCAAAATCCATCATTCTCATTCGTTTTCAATCCAAATTGATTCATATAAATTATTCCCCATCCATTCTTGTGTCTAAAATCATTCTTGTGTTTAAAATCATTTTAATTGATTCAAACTTACTCATTTTACTCAATATCTTGAAAATTCGAATTTGTGCATTTTGAGTATTTCAAATTACCACTTCCATAGTGTGCTCTCCTTATGGATTTTACCATAGTTTTCTATTATATTATGCACTTACATTTTCATATGCATTGTTGCTTTCATTGTGGATTGATGATGATTATTGTTTGATATTTGGATGCAAATGTTTTATTTTGAGCACAAAAGATAATCTTGGCAAATTTTTATGTTGGTATTTCTCTTGGCTATTCAAACACAAGCAAAACTTATGGAGTGTATATCAAAAGAACTTTGATTGTGGAAGAATTTATACATGTTATATTTGATGAGTCTAATTCTTCCTCTATGGAGAAAGTTGTTGTTGATGATAATGTAGATGAAAAGCTACAAGAAGATTATCAAATGATAGCCAAAAGAATGCACCACTTGAAAATCAAAAGGAGCAACATGAAGAAACAAATGCGGAGTAAGATGAAGGTACTTCTCAAACACTCCCTAAAGAGTGGAGGTATATTTCTTCTCACCTTAAGAATTTAATTTTGAAGATCCATCACAAGGTGTAACTACTAGATCATCACTTAAAAATATATGTGAGCATTTGTAATAATGGATTTGATCACTTGTTCTTTAGCTCATAATGATAGCTTTTTAGCTATGTTGATTTTGATTATCTATATATTGCTATTATATACTTATGCTTTGATGACAAAGAATGTGTTTTGATGATTCCATTGTATTTGATGAAATTTGATCTTATGGAATCTATGATTGGTGAATGGATACATTTTTTGTATGCTTTCTTGACGTATTGTTAAATATGCATTACTTGCTTTAAATAACATCAAAAGGGGGAGAAATACATGATCATTGAGATCTTGGCGTATACGCGAGTGTAAGTTATATTAAAATGACACATTATATTTGATGAGTTTAGTTGTCTTAATTTCTAAAATGTGATTAGTAATTATAGAGCTTGAATTGTTGACATTATGCTCTTATGACTTTTGCATTCCCTTGCTTAGCTTATTACTTGTTCTATTTTGGATAATATGCTTTTTGAACATTTTTATTGTCCAAAGGGGGAGACAAAGTAATAAATCATTTTAATGATGTAAATTGGGGAAAATAACATGCATTTTGAGCATTCTTTTAATGGTTGATATATGATTATGGAATTCTCAGATTTAATTGTTACATGTGTTGGAGGAATTCATATTGATTTTGATGATTAAATGTGCGTTGCTTGATGAATTGATGGAGTTATTGGTTTGTTATAATTGTTGAAGCTTATATCTTTTTAACCATGTTGTGTATTTGATAATTTGTTCATTTTTAAGGGGAGACTTTACCGAAATGTTTGCTCTCACAAAATGGGTAATATCTTCATCGAATTATTTTCATGATATTGTTTCAATTGCATCTATCTTTCCTTTTTACGATGAAGGGGGAGATAAATATGATATGTTTTTGGATAAAATCATTTTGGTTAAATTTTTTAATTGGCCATATATTTAGGGGGAGCATACAATATGATTTTGAACAATATGCATTTTGAACTTTTTTGTTGTCAAAAGGGGGAGAATAACATGCACTTTGAATATTCTTTTGATGATGAATATGTGCTTATGGTGATGTTTTTTAAGATATGATAATGATTTGATTACATTGTTTTATATGATATTTTGGAAGTGATATCACTAATCTTGTATTTGAGGTGATGCTTGTTGTTAGGGGGAGATTCTTTCAAAATTTCTACTCAAACAACATGGGTAACAAATTTGCTATTTTTTTTCTTTTCCTTTAAAGTTTTCTTTTTGATGATGAAGGGGGAGAAGAATACATGTTTTTCAAATCTATAAAAATTTGCTACTTTTGTCTTTGCCAATTAAGTTTTTCTTTTTGATGATGAGGGGGAGAAAAACCCATGTATTTAAATCATTAATTTAGCTAATTGGCAAATTGTAAAAGAAGACTATATTTGTGGAATCATTGTTTAAATACATGAAATGTTTGTCATCATCAAAAAGGGGGAGATTGTTAACATATATGTTTCCATAATATTGATTTTGATGATAACAAACAAGATTAAGAATGATTAATCTTTTAAGCTCAAATTATTGAAAAATATATTTTAAATAAATCATTTTTTTTCACATTATAAATGTTTTATATTTTAATGGAAAAATGATTTTATGCAATTGATTGTTTTTATTCCTTTTGAATAAATCATTATTTTCACTTTATAAATGTTTCATATTTAATGGAAAAATGATTTTATGAAATTGGTTGTTTTTCAAAGTTTATGGTTTAATTGAAAGAATTTTGAAAACTTTGAAATAAACAAGTAGTGCTTGAAATTTCGGATTTGGACCTATTTGAAACTATTTAAATGTTTTTGGGCCATTATATAATTTCATAAAGTGTGGGCGAAGTCATAATTTCAGAAAGTTGTGGGATTGAGAAAGCATTATTTAAAATTCTGAAATTGGACCTATTTGCAAACTTTCATAACGTTTTGGGCCATACTACAGTTTTATAAAGTTTTGGGGTCAAACTGTAAATTTCGGGAAATGTTTCACTGTAGCAGTTACTGTAGCAAGCGGCTTACCGGATACTGATAAACGGCAGGCCGAATTCGGGGCAGTAAGCATCCAGAACGAAAACGGCTTACCGGATTCTAAAAATCGGAAATCCGGATTCGGGGCAGTAAGCACCAGAACGAAAGCGGCTAACCGGATGTCCATAAACGGCAAGCCGGTTACGACAAAAAATGTGCATAACGGCTAGTAACGGCTAGTTTTTGAGTTCAAACTATATAAACTCAAAACCAATTCATTTTTGGTAACTCAAGCAAGTATAAACAAGTGCACACAACATATATTGAGCTTCCATTTCGTAAATCATCATTTGTTGAATCATCATTGAGCTATAATTTGTATATCCACTCTTAAAGAGAGTTTTTGTTGTAATTTTCATTTCTCATCAAATTGTGAGTGTACAAGTGTGGGAAACACTTGGGGTGAAGAGATTGGAGATATAATCTCTTGTTGTAAAGGTTCATTGACACCTTGAAGTCAATTGTAAGCGTTTGAAGCCTTGGGAGGCTAGCTTAGTGAAATCCTCAAGCCCGGTGAGCTTGGAGGCGTGGACGTAGGCGGGGATAGCCGAACCACGTAAAAATCCTTGAGTTTGCTTTCTCTTCCCTTACTCATTTATTATTGTGCTTTTATCAAATTTATTGTTTTCGAATTTATTAAGGCATTAGATTAAATTGTTGTGTGGTTTGCCTAGGATAATTTTTAAAATTCCAATTCACCCCCCCTCTTGGGTTGCCTAGCTAGTATTTCAGTTGTATGTATTCAATATTTACTTTTATGTTAAAAATAATTAATTAAAATAATCAATTAATTTAACTAATATCAAAAGTAGGGATGGCAATGAGCATTGCCTGCTGTGGGTTTGTCATTATCAAACTGCATCCGTAAAAAATTTAAATTATCAAATATGTCCGTAACCCGCAGCGGATTTTTATTTTTTAGAGAAACCTGCTCGCTGCGGATTTTAACAATTACGAAACCCATCCGCAATCTGTAGCTTATTTTTTGCGGGTTTTCTTATTTGAAATCATGAATATAAAAAATACTTTTAATAATAAATAAAAACTTAAATTGTATAATTCAAACTATAAATATATAATAATAGCCTAAAAGATCCGCAGCCAATATTCAATTCTAAACTTTATCAATATATATAAGAAATTAAAATTTCAACATTAAAAAAATAAACAAAATATATTAATATAACACAAAATATTTATATTTTAGGCAAATTATCATCACTAATATCAATGCCTTACTTCATCTTTTAATCAATATACAAGTATTATTAATAATATTAACAAGTAGATTTTATACAATTATCGTTAAGGCAAAATAAACAAAATCAATTAAAGTAAAATAAAATATTATTAATAAAAATTCTAAAATTTCTACTTATTAAAAGTTCCTTATTGTATATATGTTGCAATAAAATAAGTTAGATTTAGGAATTAGAAACTCTAACTTCAATATATTTATGATTAAATTTTTTTAATGTAATTTTTGTGATTAAAATAAAAAATAAAAAATGCGAATTGGTAGATACCCGCACTGGTACCTAACGAATTTTTTCTTAAAACTAAATCCACTCGCAACCTACAAAATTATTTACAGCGGGTGAGTTTTTACGATTGAGTTTGGACGATTTTACTATTTGAGAGGTAATTTTGTCATCCCTAATCATAAGTGTACGTTTGCCAAATTTTTGTCATGAAAATATTATTCCAACAAAACGAAGCACAAAAAGCGAATGAATTTCCACAAATTTTACGAAGAATGTCAAGAATTTCAAGTTCCAAGAAGCAGTAAAGGAGTAGGTGTTAGTTGGTGGTGTTTCCAGCTTTGGCTTGTGTTTGGGAGAGATACTGTTTGGGATAAATATGTCGACGAGACCAGGAATGACGAGCAGATATCTGATGGCAGAGTTCTGCGAACCGGTGTGTTCCGTAAAAGCCTGGTGCGCGATAAAAGCCTGGTAGAAATATCCTGCTCGTCCACGATGTTGTCATCCGCGAGGCCAATTCCCTATAAAAGGTATACGGCCATTCCGGCTAGAGGTCGATAGGCGAGGAGACCCGGTCGACGGCAGTTGGCAAGACATGCTCTCCAGCCCGAGAATCTAGGCACGACATCCACGCTTTCTCCTGAGCCGTGGCGTAACACGCAAGGTCTCACAGAACCACGACAGCCACGCTTTCCCCTGAACCGTGGCGTAACACGCAAGATCTCACAGAACCACGACAGCCGCGCTTTCCCCTGAACCGTGGCGTAACACGCAAGGTCTCACAGAACCACGACAGCCACGCTTTCCCCTGAACCGTGGCGTAACACGCAAGATCTCACAGAACCACGACAGCCACGCTTTCCCCTGAACCATGGCGTAACACGCAAGATCCCCCGTTTGCCCATAACGCAGCAGTCAGAGCCCCAGACCGTCTCGAAAAAAGCGGAAAACTGGGATTCAGAGGAAGCCTATAAAAAGATAGCCAACGAAGGTAAAAGGGTTGGCATTTTTGAGATAAAAGAAAAAAAAAACCACGAAAAAGCCATAAGACTTGTGGCAAGCGTTCCCCGAACCTTGATATCTGACTTGAGCGTCGGAGGGTTTGCGCCGGGAGAACAACCGGCGTACTCTGACTTGTCTGTGTGTGCAGGGATATCTGGAGAAGAAGCATTACTAGGAGACCTCCTGGTCGAGGGGAAGTTGATCGAGCAGAGATCCTGGTCGTAGGACGAGGAGAACCGGAATCTCGCATCAACATTTTGGCGCCGTCTGTGGGGATCCAGAGCAAAAAGCTTCTGTTGATAGCAAGAAGAGGGGTGAAATAAGCGAAAAGCAATGGAGACAGGAGGAAGTAGTGCACAAGGGGGTGATATGAGGCTTAACGATTCCGTGACGCTGAGGGAGATAGTCAGCGAAGCACGGGAAAAAGTCATGTTCGACCGGATGGAACGGATGGAAAAGCAGATGGAGACCTTGACAACCATCCTGCATGAGCTGCGGAGCGAGCGAAGGGTAACCCAAGAAGGAAGGGTGAGAGGTGGTGGAGTGGCACCAGGTCCCGATAGTGCGGGGAGAAGTCAAACCACAGGGAGATTTGGTGGTGAGAGGGGTAACGTACCTCTACGGGGAGAATTTCATAGAGAAAGAGAGCGGTCTCCGGCAAGACAGACTTGTGACGCGGACGACGGGGTGGTGAATGCAGAGGAAACAGAGTTGAGGCAACACTTGCAAGATGTAGAGCAAGAGCGGGATCAAGTTGCAGCACGTGACCCTGGTCGTGCAGGGCAGCTGGAGGAGGAAGTGCGCAGACTAGCGCAGATAATTGACGACATGCAAGGGAGGAACAGAGCCCCTGGTTGGAGGATAATGCTGGACGGAGAATCGCCGCTCGCAGCGGAGATCATGAGGGCAGTTATTCCGAGAGATTTCCGCCTCCCCGACCTCAGATACTCGGGAAGAACCGATCCGCTGATGCACATAGAGCGCTTCAACGACATAACTGGGGTACAAGGACTATCTCAATCCCAAAGGTGCAGGGTGTTCCCACTATCCCTCGAGGGACGTGCACGAGAATGGTACAGGAAACTTCCTCGGGGCAGCATTAAAACCTTCGAGCAGATGTGCCAGGAATTCGCAGAGCAGTTCAGTGGGGCGATGTCACCGGAAGATGACATGATGGAGCTGAAAAGCATGAAACAGGGGGAGCAAGAAACCCTTCGGGAATTCATCAAGAGGTTTCATCGGGCTGTCCTCGACTTGGGAGCCTTCAACCACCCTCAGGCGTTAAGGGGATTGAAAGAAGGGGTGAAGATAGGAAGGCTGTGGTACAATTTGAGAAGCCCAGCTATTCAAACGTATGCGGCAGCATACGAGCAGGCTAAAAGAGACATCGAGATTGAAGAGGAGAAGGCTACACGGATCAAGACAGACCAGTTAGAAGGGTTGGGGAGGAAAGAGAAGAAAGCATTACCAGGGAATGAGCCGATCAGGAGGAGGGACCACCAGGCCTCCGGTAGTGGAGCAGGAGGTAGGGTCACCGCTTACCAGCCTCCTCAGAGGCCACCACAGTATCAGCGCAGCAGGGCGCAACCTCCTCGTTCCCCAGCTAGGGAACCTTGGACAAGAAATGATCCGGCATCTGGCGGTCTTCATCAACATTCCCACGGTGGCAGGACGAGCAGACCAGGAGTACTTCCACCGCCCCCAACTCAGAGCGGGGCAAACAGAGAAGGAGCAGTGCATCTGATCGACCAGAACCAGGACTATGGGCGGTACACTCCCCTGAAGATGTCCCTGGATGAGGTATACGAGGCCATAAAGGATCGAGGGCTGCTGCACCTCCCTACACCAATAACAAAGCTGCCCAACAGGAGGGATAGAGGACGTTATTGTAAGTTCCATGGTACCCACGGCCATACCACAACAGAGTGTAGAGATCTCAAGACCCAGGTCGAAGATTTGGTGAGAAATCGGTACCTGGACGAGTTTATGGATGAGACTTTTCCGATGGTGGCCACGACAGATGAAGGGGGGCAGAGTGATAGAATCTTGAGGCGCGAGCGGCCCGCAGTAAGGGTGATAGCTGGGGGCCCAACGTTGGCCGGAGATTCAAATAGATCGAGAAAAAATTATGCTAGGTACGCCATGACCAGTAAAGAGGTACTCCTCAACACCCCAGCAGCCAAACGAGTAAGGGTCAGGCAAGTGCCAATCATGTGGACGGATGAGGATGAGGAAGGGATTCTATACCCCCACGAGGATGCCTTAGTCATCAGGGCTACGGTCGCTAGCAAGAAGTTTGACCGGATACTGGTTGATACAGGGAGCTCAGTTGATGTGTTATTTAAGTCAACCCTGGAAGAGATGGGAATAGCCGACCGAAAGTTGGAATACACCAACACCTCCTTGAAGGGGTTCGGAAGAGGGAAGCTGGTTCCTCTGGGCATGGTCGAACTGCCCATCACAATTGGGAGCCCCCCGCAGAAAGAACAGTGATACTGGACTTTGTCGTAGTGGATGAGGAAGGTCCTTACCAGATGATCCTAGGTCGGCCATTTTTAAGGATGAGCAAAGCGGTGTTGTCCAACCATTATCTGGCTCTGAAGTACTGGGTGAATGGGGTAGTAGGAGTGGTACGAGGAGACTAGAGGATCGCAAGAAGCTGCTACTCCTCGGCAGCAAGGGAGGCAATGCAGATAACGTCCCTCGATACCCGAGTGGAAAACAAGACTGGCAGACAAGAACCTGTGGAGGATCTGGAAACAGTGAGCATAGGACCAGAGAACTCGGGAAAGACGATCAGAATCGGGTCGAGACTTAAGAGAGAGCAAAAGCAGGAGTTGGTGAAATGCTTGCAGGCTCATGCTGATGTGTTTGCCTGGACACATGAAGACATGCCGGGAATTGACCCTGAGGTAGCATGTCATAAGCTGGCAATAAAGAAAGGTGCCCGGGCAGTAAGGCAGAAGAGGAGGTGCTTCAACCAGGAGAGGTATGAGGCTGTAAATGACGAGGTGGAGAAGCTCTTGAGAGCAGGGTTCATTCGGGAAGTCAGTTACCCAGAATGGATATCAAATGTGGTGCTGGTAAAGAAGGCAAACGGCAAGTGGAGAATGTGTGTGGATTTCACAGACCTCAACAAGGCGTGCCCAAAAGACAGCTTCCCTTTACCAAAGATCGATCAGCTAGTAGATTCAACGGCTGGACATGGTCTGCTTAGCTTCATGGACGCATTCTCGGGATACAACCAGATCCCCATGTACGAGCAGGATGAGGAGAGCACGGCTTTCATCACTAACCAAGGTTTGTTCTGTTACAGGGTGATGCCATTCGGTCTCAAGAATGCTGGGGCCACCTATCAAAGGCTGGTGAACAAAGTCTTTAAGCCGTTGATCGGGAAAACCATGGAGGTGTACGTGGATGACATGATTACCAAGTCCAAAATCCCGAATGAACACGTCAGACACCTCGAGGAGACATTCGAGCTTTTGAGGAAGTATAAGATGAAGCTCAACCCGGAGAAGTGTGTGTTTGGGGTCGAGTCAGGGAAATTCCTGGGATTCATGGTGAGCCATAGGGGGATTGAAGCAAATCCCGAGAAAATCCAGGCGATTGTGCAAATGACGTCTCCTCGTAACCTGAAGGAGATGCAGAGCCTCACGGGGAGGTTGGCGGCGTTGAGCAGATTCATATCCAAGGCTATAGATAAGTGTCAGCCATTCTTTCAAGTGATAAGCAGGGGAAAGAAAACAGAATGGACCCCCGAATGCGAGGAAGCCTTCCGAAACTTGAAGCAATACTTACAGCAAGCTCCGCTGCTGTCCACACCGAGGGATGGGGACAAGTTGTATCTGTATTTGGCGGTATCGGATCGGGCCGCCAGTTCTGTTCTGGTAAGAGAGGAAGAAGGAGTTCAGTATCCGATATACTACACCAGCAAGGCCCTGCTCGACGCTGAGGCCAGATACCCACCGTTGGAAAAATGGGCACTTGCCCTTGTGGTTGCTGCTCGGAAGTTGAGGCCATATTTCCAAGCCTTCCCGGTCTCGGTAATAACAAACCAGCCATTGCGTCAAACTCTGCGCAAGCCAGATGCCTCTGGTCGGCTCGTCAAGTGGGCTGTGGAGCTGAGCGAGTTCGACATAGACTATAAACCCCACGCGGCGATAAAGGCCCAGGCAATGGCCGATTTCGTAGCTGAATTCACAGAGCCTGAAGTATGCTTAGATCAACAAGATGCAGCTATAGGCAATGACGAAACTCAAATATGGCAGATGTCTGTGGATGGGTCATCAGGGGAGCGGGGTTCAGGAGCAGGGATTGTCCTGGAAGGCCCAGAGGGGGAGGAGATCTCTTATACTGTAAAGTTGGAATTTGCAACCACAAATAACCAGGCAGAGTATGAAGCCTTGATAGCAGGTCTGGAATTGGCTAAGGCCGTGAAAGCAGATAGAGTTAAGATCAGAACCGATTCCCAGCTGGTTGCGAATCATGTCAGTGAAAGATTCCAACCAAGAGAGGAGAAGATGGAACAGTACCTGAAAATAGTCAAGCAGATGATGGGGAAGTTCGAGGCAGTGGAGGTGATACAAATCCCCAGGGAGCAGAATAGTCGAGCAGACATTTTGGCGAGGATGGCAGCAGTAGCCGACCCAAAAATGCCAAAGTCGGTCCCTCTGGAGGTGAAGTCCAGCCCAAGTATCGAACAGAATTTGGGGGTGTTACGGATAGAACAAAAATGCTCGTGGAGGGACCCGATAGTTTCATACCTTAGAGACGGGGTATTACCACCAGATAAGCTGCGAGCTCGGAAGATTAGGGCCCAGGCCTCGAGATACACGATGATCGATGGGGTACTGTATCGGCGAGGATATACACTACCGTTCCTTCGGTGTTTGGATGAGGACGACGCGGATTACGTGCTGAGTGAAGTACATGAAGGAATTTGCGGAAATCATTCTGGCGGGAGGTCCCTGGCCCACAAGGTTCTAAGGCAGGGATATTTCTGGCCGACAATGCACCAGGATGCGCAAAAGAAGACCAGGGGTTGTGCAAGCTGCCAGAGTTTTGCAAATTTCTCCAACCAACCACCAGAGAAGCTCACCTCCATGGCCTCCCCTTGGCCATTTGCTCAATGGGGAATTGATCTGATCGGCCCATTGCCAAAAGGACGAGGAGCAGCAACACATGCAATAGTTGCTATAGATTACTTCACGAAGTGGATAGAGGTGGAAGCCCTTAGCAGGATCACAGAGAAGAAAACAACAGACTTCGTGTGGAGAAACCTGGTCTGTCGATACGGGATCCCTTATGCCTTGGTAACGGATAATGGCAGGCAGTTCGATAATCACAGCTTCAGGGATTTCTGCCAGAACCTCGGGATAGAGCTGAAGTATTGCTCGCCTGCTCACCCTCAATCGAATGGACAAGTAGAAGCAGCCAACAAGATCATCAAGAGGCTTCTGAAAACCAGGCTCGGAGCAAAAAAGGGTGCTTGGGTTGACGAGCTGTCAGGTGTGCTATGGGCATACAGAACAACCCACAAAACCGCAACTGGGGAGACACCGTTCGCTTTGGCTTTTGGACATGAAGCGGTCGTGCCGGCTGAGATAGGAACGACCACACACCGGACAGGTCATTTCAATGAGCAGGAGAACGACGAGCAGATATGTTTGAATCTTGATCTGCTAACGGAAAGGAGGGAGCAAGCAGCCGAGCGTTCAGTCACTTACCAACAAAGGGTTGCTCGGTATTATAATCAGAAGGTGAACATACGGCAATTCAGGGTCGAAGACTGGGTACTGAGAAGAGTGAATCAGAGCACCAAAGATTCGACTCAAGGAGTGCTGGGACCGAATTGGGAAGGGCCATATAGAGTCAAGCAGATAGCGGGACCCGGAGCTTACAAGCTGGTCCGCGCGGACGGCCACGAGGTGAAACGCCCATGGAACGCAGCACACCTCCGGAAGTACTTCCAGTAAGACTTGTTCACATTTGACAGCTATTTTCGCTCATGTTCATTATCGTTTATCTTTCACGCTTTATGTCCGAACAATTTCATGTAAGTCAAATCCTGCCATTAATGGAACGTCGCGGAACTTCATTCGCTCGAAACCGAGAAAAATCCAAGGCATGCAAAGGCTCGCCAAGTCTCAAAGCCTGTCTTATGGCGAGACAGAAGCCAAGCATGCCAGGATCTGCTCGACCACGAGAAGGCGAGCAGACTCCAAAACGTTTGAAGAAATTATCCAAGGCATGCAAAGGCTCGCCAAGTCTCAAAGCCTGTCTTATGGCGAGACAGAAGCCAAGCATGCCAGGATCTGCTCGACCACGAGAAGGCGAGCAGACTCCAAAACGTTTGAAGAAATTATCCAAGGCATGCAAAGGCTCGCCAAGTCTCAAAGCCTGTCTTATGGCGAGACAGAAGCCAAGCATGCCAGGATCTGCTCGACCACGAGAAGGCGAGCAGACTCCAAAACGTTTGAAGAAATTATCCAAGGCATGCAAAGGCTCGCCAAGTCTCAAAGCCTGTCTTATGGCGAGACAGAAGTCAAGCATGCCAGGATCTGCTCGACCACGAGAAGGCGAGCAGACTCCAAAACGTTTGAAGAAATTATCCAAGGCATGCAAAGGCTCGCCAAGTCTCAAAGCCTGTCTTATGGCGAGACAGAAGCCAAGCATGCCAGGATCTGCTCGACCACGAGAAGGCGAGCAGACTCCAAAACGTTTGAAGAAATTATCCAAGGCATGCAAAGGCTCGCCAAGTCTCAAAGCCTGTCTTATGGCGAGACAGAAGCCAAGCATGCCAGGATCTGCTCGACCACGAGAAGGCGAGCAGACTCCAAAACATTCGAAGAAATTCCCACGGTATGCAAAGGCTCGCCAAGTCTCAAAGCCTGTCTTATGGCGAGACAGAAGCCAAGCATGCTAGGATCTGCTCGACCACGAGAAGGCGAGCAGACTCCAAAACGTTTGAAGAAATTATCCAAGGCATGCAAAGGCTCGCCAAGTCTCAAAGCCTGTCTTATGGCGAGACAGAAGCCAAGCATGCCAGGATCTGCTCGACCACGAGAAGGCGAGCAGACTCCAAAACGTTTGAAGAAATTATCCAAGGCATGCAAAGGCTCGCCAAGTCTCAAAGCCTGTCTTATGGCGAGACCAAAGCCAAGCGTGCCAGGATCTGCTCGACCGCGCAAAGGCAAACCGAATCCTAGGCATTGAAAAATCTTAAAAGGCATGCGGCAAAACCATGAGCCAAGCCGGAACCTGCTCGTCTAGACAAAGACAAGCAGATTCTCAAACGAAAATTAACTCATAATTACAACACAAGAAAGTAATCAAAAAATATTTTTATTAATTAGTTAATGATTAACAGAGGGGATAATCTTCATGAACATTGTCCATTACAACAAAAGAAATATATCAAAAAGACGGCGGATCAGTGAGCCGAGCAGCATCGGTTGGCTGGACCTCCTCAGGTGTGGGGGGGGTATCGCCAGTTGCGTCCGGGGGGGTGCTCGCCTCGCCAACTTCAGCAGGGACTGCACGAGGAGGAGAGTTTTCCTCCTCAATCACGATCGGCTCTACCCCCTCGGCATCTTCCTTGGCCGCCTCCTCATCCATATGCCGAGCAACACCAGCTGCAAGGTCATCCATCTTCAGGTCAGGGTGTTGCTTCCCGAGGATGGCCATGATGCAACGATAGGAATGCCGAAGTCCCTGGTCATACTGGTTGTCGGCCTCCCTCTCCAAGTTCTCGACCTGAGCTCGGTGGGAGTCACGGAGAGACTCGAGCTGAGCCTTATACATAGCCTTATGCCTTTGCAGATCCTCCTTGACCTTGGTAAACTCCTCCTCGAGGGTAATGGCTTTTGCTTGAGCAAGTGATTCTTGCTCTATCAGCTTCAGATTCTCGAGATTCAGCTCCCCTGCTTTCTTCTCGGCAACGTCAGCTCTGTTCGTCGCCGATTGGATATCCTCCTTCATCTTCCGGTCGTAGCGGCCAACCTTAGCCTTGTAATAGGTGGTCATGCAGCTGAGGTGGAAAGCGCTATGTTACATGGCCCCCACCAGCTCACCCAAGGTGCGGCCGTCAAAGGCCTCCAGGTCCCTCTTGCTCACGGATTTAGTTAACTCATTGAGGTAAGGGACCAGATGCTCTGCTCGGCTGTCAGGTAAGCGAGATCGAGGCCCGACAGGAGGAGAAGAGGTAGCAGGATCTGTGGCTACTCCACTAGCTTCCCCGACTTTTACAGGAGCCGGAGGTAAAATCTTCAAGGGTGGGGCCTGCTGCACGATGTTGGCCCGCTTTGCGGTAGGGGCATCCTTACTCTCGTCCCTCTTCGTGGTTGGAGGTCGAGAACGTTTTCGGGTCAGAGCCCCAATCACAGCATCCTCCATCCTATGGCCAGGAAGTATCAAGCGAGACTCGAGCAAGTTGTATGTGGATATCAGTTCCCGGCTAGAGCAGGAATTGACTAGTACAGCCTCAACCCGTTTGAGCTGGCCGGGTCGGAGTGGGAAATGAACACCCCAAGAAACTACAACATAAACAGGCACTTGGTTAGAAACAAGCCAATGAAACAAGAACAATTATGGATACAAGGCATCTGGAGCGAGCAGGCAACCTGGGACCGTGAAACGGGGTGGGACCCGATAATCCTTCCCGTCCGTTTGTGCGACCTGACCCCAAGGACCCCCAGCAAAAAAGAACTTTCTCTTCCAATTCCCACCACCACCAGTAGGGAGGTCGGTTATAGGTTTCCTGCTCTTGGTGCTAGATTGGAAGTAGTACCAGCCGGCATCTTTGGGGCTGCTCTTTAGCTGGTACAGGTGCTTCACCTCATCAACCGTGGGCTCGCTTTGGCAACATCTGTCCCACAATATGAACAGACCAGAGAGCACTCTCCACCCATTGGGATTCAGCTGACCAGGAGCTAGATTTAGCCCGTTAAGTATCCGGGTAAAGTAAAGTTGCAAGGGACACCTCAGCCCGTACTTAAAGCTGTCCAGATACAGGGTAACATATCCCCTAGGAGGCCGGCTGGGAGCATCCTTCTTTTCCGGGACCTTGAGAGGTATCTCGCCAGGAATGCTATACCTCAGCCGGAGGTCCTCGAGCTCATCAAACGTGGTCGTGCACGTCATGTAATCAATAGCATAATCCCGCGATAGGGCTCTACCTCCTATTGTACTCCTCCCCTCTGGTCGCGGCGCTCCCGATGGGGACGCCTCACCAGAATCACCTCCTCGACCCTCACTCAAAGTATCCTCGGAGTCAGAAGATCCATCCTCACCATTACTCCCGCTCGTAGAGGTCGTTTGGGGAGACATGCTCCTAGCACTAGTCCTGACACTAGACCTAATAGGCTCTAAGGGGACCTCGGGGTCAAAGGCGGGATCGGTGAGCAGACTAGGCAGGAAGTCCAACTCGTCGTCATCAACCTCAATGACCTTCTCTTTGCCTTTCGACATTCCCTAAACTCTAACCACAACACCACCAACTACTACCCAAACGAAAGAAAAAAGAAGTTATCTACAAACTATTCGAGACCGAGGAGAGAGAAGTAATACCTGAAGTACTGCTTCAATCGGAGAAAGGCAAGGAGGGGGGCTTCGTGCTGGAACTTCTTTGCCGGAGAAACAGAGACGTAGACGGAGACGGAGTGAATGGTGAATATGCCGTTCGAGAGGATTTGGCTTTCCAAATGAGGACGGACTCTTGGGTTGCCAACATATAACTGCGCCGAATCCCGAGGGCCTCATAACCGTCGGTTTGAAATTCAAATGGAGGGGGGGATTTCTGCCACGTCACCTCGTCCGCAATTAAATGCGACATGACTCTTGGCAGCCTTTTCCAATCCCACGCGAGCGAGTGCTGTCGAGTTTCCACTGCTGGTCCACTACATTACCCAACACCAGAAACTGGGGGACTGGTGTTTGGGAGAGATACTGTTTGGGATAAATATGTCGACGAGACCAGGAATGACGAGCAGATATCTGATGGCAGAGTTCTGCGAACCGGTGTGTTCCGTAAAAGCCTGGTGCGCGGAGGAACAGGAGCAGAAATATCCTGCTCGTCCACGATGTTGTCATCCGCGAGGCCAATTCCCTATAAAAGGTATACGGCCATTCCGGCTAGAGGTCGATAGGCGAGGAGACCCGGTCGACGGCAGTTGGCAAGACATGCTCTCCAGCCCGAGAATCTAGGCACGACATCCACGCTTTCTCCTGAGCCGTGGCGTAACACGCAAGGTCTCACAGAACCACGACAGCCACGCTTTCCCCTGAACCGTGGCGTAACACGCAAGATCTCACAGAACCACGACAGCCGCGCTTTCCCCTGAACCGTGGCGTAACACGCAAGGTCTCACAGAACCACGACAGCCACGCTTTCCCCTGAACTGTGGCGTAACACGCAAGATCTCACAGAACCACGACAGCCACGCTTTCCCCTGAACCATGGCGTAACACGCAAGATCCCCCGTTTGCCCATAACGCAGCAGTCAGAGCCCCAGACCGTCTCGAAAAAAGCGAAAAACTGGGATTCAGAGGAAGCCTATAAAAAGGTAGCCAACGAAGGTAAAAGGGTTGGCATTTTTGAGATAAAAGAAAAAAAAACCACGAAAAAGCCATAAGACTTGTGGCAAGCGTTCCCCGAACCTTGATATCTGACTTGAGCGTCGGAGGGTTTGCGCCGGGAGAACAACCGGCGTACTCTGACTTGTCTGTGTGTGCAGGGATATCTGGAGAAGAAGCATTACTAGGAGACCTCCTGGTCGAGGGGAAGTTGATCAAGCAGAGATCCTGGTCGTAGGACGAGGAGAACCGGAATCTCGCATCAACAGCTTGTGTTGTGAATTCTAAGTAAAGGGAAAAATTGACACAAAATCAAACATTTACATGGAGAAAATATTGGCATGCATGCACCATCAAACATCACTTCTGATTAATTTGTCCACAGCTTCCACTTGGTCCCCTTTCTTCCGTTTTTAGAAATTGAAACGATGTTTAATTATAAATGTCATGGCTATGTTTGTCAAGGAAATTAGTATTCCAAAGTCTAAATTTTATATATAAAAAAAAGTGAAAAAATTAAATCTTAAAAAAAAAAACCTGATTTCCCTCCTATCTTAACTCTCATTCCCTCAATTGTAGCCCAAACTAAATTCTTGCCTGAAATTATTATCCAAATTATTATTCGAACCCGAACCGAACTAACTTCCGAACCTATTTGGTTAAATTCTCAAAACTAAATGAGATGCAACCAAAATCAAAATCCATAAAAACCGAACCTTAACATAAAACTCCCACCCTTACACTTTACTCAAATTACATCTTAGTATTAATTAATTTAATTCCTAAAAAAATATTTTTTTATATCCGACTATGGATGGTTTGGTGATAATTAATATAATCTTGTTATATGATGCTTTCAACCAACTAATTTCTTATGCCACGTAAATCGCTGCATCAAATTATATTAAAAAAATAAAGTTTGTCCAACAAGCAATAGATGTATAATAATTATTGATAATTTGATGTAATAAATGTTAATATTGGTTGTCAAAGCTTGAACAATCATTGTGCATGGGACACAAAGGCATCTTGGCCTCCCCACATGTGACCTGTCAATGAGTCAGGATTTATGCAAATACAAATTATATCATATTCAGCCCTAATTTGCAAAATGAATAAATAAACAACTTTTAACGGTTCTTTAACTGTTTTTGGCAATTAACTACCAAACGATTCACAGACTGAAATTCAGTTGTACTTATAATAATACTACTACACACTCTCTCTAGACGCAAGAAATCACAGTAAATGGATCGCTTGATCCGCAAGTTCAGGCGGCTGCTTCTCTCGTGGCTTCATAGATCTCGTTCGGGTACTTTTCTTTGATTCAATTTTCACTCATTCTTTATAAATTAGTTGAATTTTCACGGATTTGGATTTAAATTCGCTTGATTCTATGTGGGTTTATGTTAGCTTTGATGGTGGTGTTTGTTATTTGCTTCCACGTTTGTGATACCAGATGTGCTTGTACATTAAAATCTAATTATTCCCAGATTTATTTGTTGGTTTGTTGGTAAAGTTCTTAACTCTGCGATGATGAATTGAAAGTTTATTTCTTAAACAATTTCTAACTTCCCAAGGTTTAGAGTGATATTGGTTGACTTGTGAAGGAACTTGCCTTGTAAAGTCAATAAGCTTGAAAATTTAAATGCAGCCAAGTTTAAGATACTGAGCAAATTTACGAAACTAAGTAACAATTGCGTAAATTTATTAAGATCAACGAAAGTATTTAGATTTTAAGTGTCTATCAATGCATAAGATGGATTTTTGCAGGCATTGGTATAGATGAAGCCTGCAATTCTTTTGGTTCAAAACTTCTCTCTCTCTTTCTCTCTCTGTTGGTGTCTCTCATTTGCTTGGTGGCGAATTGACTCTATTTGAGCTCTGGAAACAACCAATCAAGGCACTTTGTTGTTTGATCTCCTCACAGCAAAGTGTTTGATACCAGACTCGGGCTGACTGCGACATTTAGTGTCTTGCAGTAAGTGCAGTCTCACAGAATTTGAAGAGCAAAATGAATTACTTTTCAGCATCCATTCTATATACCGTTTAATTCTGTAATTTCTAATTGATTACGTTTAGGAAGTGATTGTTTACAATTGCATACTTGGAGATTCAGTTCGATCTTCTTGACCAAGATAAAGGAATGAAATGGGGAGTAAAGAAAACTTAGCCTATTCAATGTCTTCGATCAGCAAAAATTAAAGCACTCCATGTGAGTGAGCTTGTCAAACCAGTAGACTATCTAGGGCGATAGTTCCAGTGAAACACCTGGGGAAGTTGACTTCTAGTTAGTAAAATTTTACACCCTCCTACTTCTTTGTCTTGTTCACTTCAATGATACTGTAAAACCAAGTTTTGGTAAGTATTAGAAAAAGGGTGTAAACTTTATGTTCTTGTCTGTGCTTTTGGGTTTCATGAGGTTTTTGTTACACTACCTATATAATTAACAGTGTTATCATCCCAGGCCCGAAATGTTTCATAAGACGCTTTTCGTACAAGGATATAAAGATGGCAACAGACGGTTTTCACAGAATAGTTTACACGAATTCCCATGGGGCTGCTTATAAGGCAAGATTTCAAGATGGTGAGGTTGCTTTGGTGAAAGAAATACAGGCTCTTAATCTAGAAAAAGATGCCTTCTATAGAGAAATTCAGCTACTGGGGCGTTTGCATCACCGCCATCTTCTTGCACTACAAGGTTTTTCTACAGGACGTAAGAGGTTCAAATATCAACTCTCAATCTCTCATGACATTGTGAAACAAAAGGGAATATAGATGACTTCATAAATATTCTAAAAAATTCATACTCAACGAAAATGATTGAATTTGAAATTCATACCTACTTGTAATGTTTATGGGAATTTCCTTCATAACTAATTGTTTAAACTAAAGCTTCTCTGTTTATGTGAGTGCATGTGTGTGTGACAGAGTTACAGAAGCAT
Organism: Citrus sinensis; assembly: GCF_022201045.2. Classification (NCBI taxonomy): domain Eukaryota; kingdom Viridiplantae; phylum Streptophyta; class Magnoliopsida; order Sapindales; family Rutaceae; genus Citrus; species Citrus sinensis. Next base: position 23,094,610 of record NC_068563.1, read on the forward strand.
ATTTGTGTGTCTATCCATTTGATGCTCTAAAAGATGCGGATTAGTATTCAATAAGATTTTTTGTTTCATTTAGGTAAGAAATTGAACTGTGTCGTGAAATAAAAATAAGTTGTTTTTAACACATTCAGCGCGTCCATAATTTCCAGATTAGATGAAAATTGTTGCATTCCTTCTCTGCTTCTAATATATATTATTTATTTTTGGATCTTTGCTTAAAATCTTTGCAGATTGCTAGTATTTGACAACATAGAAAATGGAAGCTTGAAAGAACATCTTAACGGTATTCCTTTGAGCATAACTTGTACATGAAAACTTGTCTATGATAGCTAATCATATCATAAACTAACGGCCCTCAGCAGATCCTCTTAAGACTCCCTTGGACTGGAAGACGAGGCTGCAAATAGCAATCGGAGTGGCAGCTGCACTGGTATGTTTTAAAGACAAGCTAGGTTGTGACTTGTACACAGAAAAATCTTATCAAATGATATTTCTTTTGCCCCTTTAGACTTCTGTATCCTAGCTACGGTCTCAGGTTAATTGGATCATTAGGGAACATTGACATTATGGAATAGATCCTGTAAGCATACAAAATATTCTAACAAGTAGTTAAAGCTCGCATCCTGATTATTGTTAATATAAACTGCAGGAGTATTTGCTTCTATTCAGTAACCTGCCTATGTACTACGTCTCCATCAGCTCAAGTAGTATCATGTTAGATGAAAACTTCACCGCAAAGGTCAACTACTGCTCTTTCAGTTTCTTCTCATTTACAGCATTCGGCTGACATCCAGAACTGACTTTGCATACTACTCGTTCGGCTATATGTCAAAATTTTCTTGTAATGCAACAGATCAACTAAACCCTGATTCTTCGGTTTTGTTTTCTTATTACAGCTCTCTGACGTTGGCTTCTTCAATTCCGTCAGAAATTATGCTACAATGCCTCACTCCTCGTGTCCAGAAGGTAACAACATCATTCTATCTACTACATGGCTTACGAGAAGCAACATGTCAGTTGTAACTTATTCTTCCATTTTCCTTTGCAGACTGTTCGACTCAGGACTGCAGCAACATAATATTTCAGCTCGGTGTGCTAATTCTGGAGCTAGTAACAGGCCAATCACCAGAGGAGGGGGATGTTGATTTAATCCAGTGGATTCAAGAATCTAGCATCAGCAGCTCCATTCATAGAATGATAGATCCCGATCTTGGGGGCAGCTATGATTCTAAAGAGCTCAAAAAGCTTCTTGCTGTAGCAAGGTTATGTATTAAAACTAAAGATAAGCCAACAATTTCAATTCCTCAAATATCCCGCTATCTCCAGAACGAGGTAGATATTCCATGTTATAAGTACTCCAGAGTCTCTTTTATTTGAAGTTTTTGCTTTCTTTTACACGGAAATAAGGCAAGGTTATTAAATCTTCAAAAATTATCAGTACTCGCATTGTTTGAAATTAAATCGTCATATATAAAGCTCTACCATAAATTGTGCAGTTTAAAAGAAGGCATTTCATTGCTTTAAAAAAATCTAGTAAACAAAAAACACTGCAAACATCAAAGCGTCCACAGCTTTGAGCATCAGACACATGTGCTATTCAAATTATCTTTCCTTAGTAAATAGGTACTGAAATTTAGCTTCATTTTAGTAAGCGTACAACAACTTAAACCACTTTCAATGATTGTTCTTCGCCATCATCACTGTTGGGCACACTGCACTCTCTGGGCACCACCAGGCATATCTTCGTCCTCCTCATATGCCTCTTGAGCATGAGCCTGCTTCCTCCGCATCTCCTCCTCAATGTTGACATCATGCAATGTAGTCTCTTCACATTCATCTAGCTCCATGTCAGTCATCCCAGACAATGGCCTCGATGGGAGGATGGCCTCTAGGGCCTTAACCTGATCTGGGGTCAGAGAATCAGGGAATTCAACTGTGAAGTGAATGTACAGTTTCCCCTTCATGAACGGCCTCTGGTACAAGGGCATACCCTCCTCATTGATAGCCTTGTATGAATCTGCAAAAGAGAATTACATATCAATCATTCGAACAATAATCAACAGAAAACATTAATCTTTCCCGAATGACCAGAACTCAGAGACTACTAATACTAACCAGGCTTAACAACTTCCCCAGGATTCGATTTAATCAGAAGTTGCCTCCCATCCAGATGAGTCAGTGCAAACTGGAAACCGCAGAGGGCCTCAGTTAGCGACAAAGTATGCTCATAAAAGAGATCTTCTCCCTTTCTCTTGAACTTTGGATGTTCCTTCTGCTGAAGTACAAATACTATGTCTCCAGTGACTGTATCCGGCTGCAGAGCACAAACAAAACAAACAAACAAACAAAACGAAACCATCAGCACAGGTTAGAAAAGCCAGCATGAACAAAAACAAAGTGAACAAACCAAAACAGAAACATACCGCTTCATCTGCTTCACCAGGGAAGGTAATCTTCTGCCCATTTTGCATGCCCTTCTCAACAATGACCTCAAGCACCTTTTTCTCCTGAACAACCTTCTCTCCCTTGCACTGAGGGCAGCGATCTTTATCGTTGATGGTCTCACCGGTACCCTTGCATTCATTGCAAGGATGCTGCATCTGCTGAATCATAGAGGGTCCTAGGTGCCTTATCGAGACCTTCATACCAGTACCTTGGCAACCAGAACACTTCATCGAAGCGCCAGATTTTGACCCTTTGCTGTTATAATAAACCAATAATTCCCATGTTAGAAACCATTAACAATATTTGCACAAAACAAGTCCAATACGATAAGAACCCAACAAATAACACTCACCCACTGCACTTCGAGCATATCACATTCCGCGAAAGTGAGAGCTTCTTCGAGGTACCCAGATAAAGATCCTCCAAGGACACCTTCAAAGGATGAACCACGTCCTCGCCCCGCCTCTGTCTCCGTCCCCTGCTGCTACCACCTGCTCGCAATCAAGACGATCATTCAATTTCAATCAACATCAACACCGTAATCCCAAATCCAATATGCAAACTAATAATCTAATTGCTTAGATATTCATTCCTTTACCTCCGAATGGGCTGCCGCCAAAGAAAGACGAAAAGATATCAAACGGGTCATGGGCGCCAGCGCCACCACCCATTCCTTCCTTGAGTGCATCCTCACCGTACTGATCATATATCTCACGCTTCTCAGGATCACTCAGAACCTCGTAAGCCTGAGCCAACTCTTTAAACTACAACAACACAAACACACAAAATCCATTCAACGTCACAAGAGGTCCGGGATTCGAACCACGCTCACATCCCACATTCAAAACGTACAAACATACTTGACCCAAAAAGCCATCATTTATTACAACAAAAATAATGAAGAAAGTTTAGCTAGTTACCTTCTCAGGATCGCCGCCCTTGTCGGGATGATTCTTGATGGCAGCTTTTTTATAAGCCTTCTTCAAGTCCTCAGCGGAAGCGTTCTTGGACACCCCCAGGATCTCATAGTACCTCGTATTATTGCTCTTCTTCGGTGCTCTTCCAAACATCTTGTTTTGAGTTTCTTAACAGGAATCCACAGAAACGAAACAGACCCAGAAAATTATTTTTCTCGCGGAGAACGCTACAGGAGAGCCCCCAAAAGCCAAGGAATATAACCTGGTTCACAAGTTGAAGCAATTGTTGAGTTGGGGGTGTATTTATACGAGTATTAATAACGATGGACGGTTGAGATTTTTTCCTAGTCGGCTGTGAATGTGAGCTTTGTTAAGAAGGGTCTAGAATTCCCTCTCTCCTTCGGACACCCAATAATAAATGGAAAAAAAAAAGGTGATAAATAAATATCTACGTTTGGGGTTCGTTGGATGATAAATTTGACGGTGGAGATTTTGTTCTAGAGTCTTCTCTCGATGCCCCTCTTTTACGTCAAAAATACGGTTTGTCTTTTGAAAGAGGAAATGGGGGTAGAAATATCCAAATACGAACAGAATTTGGCAATGCTTTCCGAATTTTTATACATATTTGATTGACTTTAAAAGACCATAATCTCATCCAAATATAGTAAAAATTAATTGAAATTAATCTCATGGAAACAAAACACTTGATTATTTTAAATAATTTGTTTAGATTATAATTTCTTGAAATGCAAAATTTATTATAAATATGAAGGTAACCCAATTAGTAGAATGAAGACACGTCCGTAACATACCACTAAGTGCTTAAAGACGTTCAATTAAAGTATACACGGCTAAAGACCAAGCCATGAATTCACCGTAAAATATAGTTATTTTTCCTTTTTTTTTTTGGAATGATTACGATTTACAGATATTTAAACTGAAATATAATACGAGTATGAATTTATATTTTAATCTAAAGTTTTATCATAACTTAAAATATATTATAACTTAAAATTTTACATAATATTGAATAGCACCACAACTATAATATTTATAATTTTCAACGACTTTTCATGTTTTTAAAACGTCATTTCTTTAGCCTATTTTATGATTGTGAGTTATTAGGGGTGGATAATACATTTTGTAAAATCAAAATAACCAAATAGATTTTATGTTCAGGTACAGGGCATGTTGAAAATTAGCTGGGGGATTTTCCTAGTTCCAAAACTCCTATGAAATACTTTTACAAAATTTAAAGAAAATAAGATTCTTTTGGAAATTAAACTTTGAATTTTGAAATTTATCAAAAGTCAGGCGGGCCAATTCTCCCATGTTGGAAATAGGGTTGGCAATTTAAGGATATGGGCCGGGCTTTGCCAAGCCCAGGATCAGGCCCATATCTTGTTTTAAAAGTACAGGCCCTCTCAAAGCCCATCCAAATTGGGCGGGCTTTGGGCGGGTCGGGCCTTGACGGGCCTGGGTTTTTACGAATTTTTAAATTTTTTTAATAAAAATATAATTTTTTAAAGCATAATTATCCAATACATAATACTACAATAGGCTAAAAACTTAAACATAATTCTCTAATACATGATTAGCTAACACAAAATATAAAAATACTAACATCACAAGTACCATACACAACATACAAATCAAGTAATCAACCACTAAAATAAAAACAAAAAAACAAATCCAATATTTGCGGGCCATCTTCGTCCTCATCCTTCAATTCCTCGCCAGCAAAAATTTCTTCTTCAGGAACTCCACCTGATAAAAAAAGTGTTAAAATAAATAATAAAACAAAATAATTAGTAATTAATTTTGTAAAAAAATATTTTTATACCTCTACTGCTAGTAGCCCATAACCAATGCTGAGAGCACATGATAGCTTCCAACGTGTCTGGATGTAGTCTACTTCGATGTGGACTCAATGTTCTACCTCCCGTACTAAAAGCCGACTCCGAGGCAACAGTTGTCACATGTATGGCTAGCAAATCCTTGGCCATCTCCGCCAAATATAGGATATTTACCTTTGTTCATCTTCCACCATTGTAAAACATCAAAATCCGGAGTTCGTTTGACTAAAGGATCCTCCAAATACCTATCTAAGTCAGACTTCGAACTAATAGGTTGACTATTTTGGGTTGCATATGCATCAAAATCACCCATATCATCTATATTATCAAAATCAATATGAGATTGGTCGAAAGGAACAACAAGTACGGTAGAAGACTCACCAACAACACAATATCTCGTAGTTGCGGATTTGGCCTCATAATAATTCATCATTTCATCACAAAGCTCCCGCACTCTCTTAAGTTGATTTTCAAGGTCGACTACATAAATCTTCGGATAATAATAATTAATCAACATCATCTTGTATCTCGGATCAAGAATAACAGCCATGACCAATACCCCACTAATCTCATCCCAATACTTCAAAAATTTTCCAATCATGTTATCCGCCATATTCTTAACTGCAGGAACATCGGATGTTTGCCACCCCTTCAATGCAATCCTCATTTTACAAACCAATGGAAAAAAAAAGATTAGTAGTGGGGTATGTTGTACTCGAAAACATCTCAGTCAACTTTGAAAAAGACCTCAAATAATCTAGCATTTGCTTAGCCAACTCCCATTCCTCACTACTAGGCAAACACTTGTATTGTGGCTCAAGTGTTTGCAGTCGAGAAAAAACACTTTTGTGTTAACATATATGTTTCCATAATATTGATTTTGATGATAACAAACAAGATTAAGAATGATTAATCTTTTAAGCTCAAATTATTTAATATTCTTTTTAAATAAATCATTATTTTCACATTATAAATGTTTTGTATTTAATGGAAAAATGATTTTATGAAATTGATTGTTTTTATTCTTTTTAAATAATAAATCATTATTTTCACATTATAAATGTTTCATATTTAATGAAAAAATGATTTTATGAAATTGGTTGTTTTTCAAAGTTTATGGTTTAATTGAAAGCATTTTGAAAACTTTGAAATAAACAAGTATTGCTTGAAATTTTGGTGAAGGACTTATTTGAAAAGTGTCATAGCATTTTGGGCTATAACATAATTTCAGAAAGTTTTGGGATTAACAAAGCATTACTTAGAAATTCTGAAATTGGACCTATTTACAAATTTTCATAACGTTTTGGGTTATAGTACAGTTTTGTAAAGTTTTGGGGTCAAACTATAATTTCAGAAAATAGTGCATTGTGCAAGTTACTGTAGCAATCACTGTAGCAAACGGCTAACCGTTTATTTAAAAAAGGCTAACCGATAATTTCCAGAAAGCATGTTCTTTAAAGTATTGTTAATATGATGATTCTGGAAACTAACGGTGAATCGTTTATTGAAAACGGTTAACCGATTATTTCCAGTTTGCTAACCTTGAACCGTTTAGTAAGAACGGTTAAACCAAATTTGTTTTGTAGGTCTCTGGAAATTAACGGCGAAAGGGTAAGCCGAAACGGCTAACCGTTTATTTGAAAATTAGCCCAACGGTAACTTTGACCGACCGAAACGGTTAACCGTTTAGGGTTAACGGCGAACCGTTTTCTGTCCGACAGTCTATAACGGCTAGTTTTTCAGTTCCAACTATAAATAAGCTCAATCCAATTCAAACAAGAAGAATTCCAACGATCATCATTGAGCAAAATATAGAGAATACAACTTTCATTGAGCTTTAAATCTTTGTATTCATCTCATTCATTCACACATTGAGCTTTCACTTGTGATCAAACATATTGTGTGAGAGAGATTCATTTGTAATCTTTTTTGTAAAATCAAGTTAAAAGATTGTAAGTGTTGGGATACACTTGGGTTAAGAGATTGGGGATAATCTCTTGTTGTAAAGGTCCATTGACACCTTGGAAGTCAATTGTAAGCGTTTGAAGCCTTGGAGGCTTGCTTAGTGGAATCCTCAAGCTCGGTGTGCTTGGAGGCGTGGACGTAGGCGGGGATTGCCGAACCACGTAAAAATCCTTGAGTTTGCTTTCTCTTCCCCTACTCATTTATTATTGTGCTTTTATTGAATTTATTGTTCTCGAATTTATTAAGGCATTAGATTAAATTGTTGTGTGGTTTGCCTAAGATAATTTTTAAAATCTCAATTCACCCCCCTCTTGGGTTGCCTAGTTAGTATTTCATTTTGTACTTCACTGCAAGTTCAAGCATCACAAAAGTCGAATTCCATCTAGTTGGACAATCAAGCCCCAACTTTTTCACATCTATTTGTATTTGACGACATGCCAACTCAAACTTTTCCACCCGTTTTGGCGATGAACTCCAGTAAGACACACTGTCTCTAACACGTATAATACCACTCTCAATCACCGACAACCCACCCTTCACAATTAAATTCAAAATATGAGCCGCACACCTCATATGAAAAAAATTACCGCTCCATATCATTGACTCAGTGGACAACAATCCCTTCAATCTTGCAACCATCGCATCATTAGTTGAACAATTATCCAAAGTAACCGTGGATAACTTTCTATCTAGATTCCAATCCATCAAACACTTTACCAAAATTTGGGAAATGCAATCAGCTGTATGTGGGGCTTGCACATATATAAATCTGTTCAAATTTAAATAAAAAATTGTTAAACTTAATAAAGTGCCTATGCTATACAAATTTAAATACAAAATTTAAATATTTAATAAAGTAAAAATACCTTAGAATTCGATTTTGCAAATGCCAAGAGTTGTCAATGAAATGTCCTGTAACAACCATATAACCTTTCTTTTGATTACAAGCCGTCCACATGTCTGTAGTAATTGCCACCCTACTATTAGTAATCTCCAACAAATTCATTGCCTTCCCCTTTTCAATATTATATATCTTAAATATCTCACTCTTTAAAGTGTTTCTAGACATATGCTTCACCAATGGATTGCAATAATCAACAAAATCTCTAAATGACTCATACTCCACAAATCTAAGAGGAAGCTCATGTTTAACAACAACTGTTGTAAGTTTTTGACGTGCAACCAATGGATCAAATTTCTGAATTCCAAGCTCACCACTTTCGGTTTTCACCAAGTGTTGCTTATTCTCAAAAACTTCTTCAATTGTCGGTTGATTAAAACCATGAATTTGTCTAGTATGTCTATTCAAATGACTAGTTCCCGACCCACAAGAAAGAACCGTTCCACAATTATTGCATTTTGCCTTTGCTACACCACAAACATTTAGTTTTGTGAAATGGTCCCAACAATTTGAAACAACCCTCTGTTTTCTTTTTTTATCACTCTGCATTTCTTCTTGAACATTTTCTGACTCCACAGATGGATTTGAAGGCAAATTAGAAGATTCAGAAACATTTTCCATTATAAACCTATACAAAATTAAAGGAGATAAAATATTAAATTAATAAATTAATTAAGTTAAGTGTAAATGCAGTAAACGCATATTGCATTTACAAGCAAAGCAGTGACAGGACAATAAATTTACAATGTCCAGAACTCCATACAGTATATCAGTATCTATACAATGAAGACATCACCTTAATAGTTAATAGTTAATACAGGCTGAGAAAAATAATATGAATATGGAAATTAAACGCTCTGCAATTATAATATAAACACTCTGCAAAAATAATAACTCTGCAAAAATAATAACTCTGCAAAAATAACAGCATGATCCAAATTTAAACACTCTGCAAAAATAACTTTGACAGAACAAATGCAAAGTTGCAAACTCTTATTTTGCTTTCAACGAAAATTGAACTTATCCAAATTTAAATGAACTCTCATTATCTAATCAATTCTGTCATTACAAAATTTAGAACAACAAATAGATCAAAAAAAGCCGCCTCCAGGCCTCCATCAAGTTGAGAGCAAAACGAATTCCTAAATTAGAGACTGAACAAACTAAAGATAAAAAAGCAAACAAAGATGGAAAGAGAATAAACCTTGAATTTTAGATAATCGCGCGGCTGTGCTGTTGGGTGGGAGGAATCGCGCGGCTGTGCTGTTGGGTGGGAGGAATCGCGCGGCTGTGCTGGTGGGTGGGAGGCGCTGCTGGACACACGGGAGATGCTGTTGCTGCCTTGCTGGGTGGCTGGACGGTGGCTGATGCTGCTGCTGCTGGAATCTGTTGCTGACTTGCTGCTGCTGCTGGACGGTGGGTGGCTGATGGTTGATGCTGGCTGGATGCTGCTGGAATCTGAAGATGCTCGCTGCTGTTGGCTGCTAGCGGCGAGAACAGTGAGTGAGAACGGAGAGGTGAGTGAGAAGTTAGGGAACGAGGGATTTTCGATTTAGGGATTTTGTCACAGTTGAAATTGAATATTATAAATTGTTTTCCTAGTTACACTTACAAGTTACAGACTCACGGTCACGGGAATGACTAATGAGGGATTTTTAATTATTTTTTTTATTTTAATTTTATGATATATTAATATATTATACAATTTTTTTTTAAAAAATATATATTATTTATTATAAAGTCCGGGCTTAAGCCCGGGCTTTTCAGTCAGGCCCTTGACTGAGCCCATATATTATGAGCTTTGTTAATTATGAGCCCTTATCCATAATTTCAAGCCGCGGGCCTGGGCTGGCCCGGGCTTTTCTGCCAACCCTAGTTGGAAAATATGGAAGAGGAAAACTAACTTGAGTAGGGATAGTAAAAAGCACGATCCAACCATTGAATTGATTAACCCTATCTTAATTTTTAAAACTTTAGTCTAAATTTAAAGGGTCAGGGTACCAAAAAGTCCCTGACTTTTGATTCTTAAACTAATTTTTAAAATAAAAAATTAATATTTAAAAGTTATTAAGCAATACACACACCACGTACGTGGTCACAACTACATTTTAATTTTTAAGTATATTTATGTCTATTTCATATTAATTCAGTTATTCTGTATTTGATTTATTTATTTATTATTAGTTTGGTTAATCTGTTAATTTGATTAAATTGTTACATGTTGTATTGTTGTTAAAGCTAAATAAAAAAATAAAAATTTATTAAATTCCTTACAACTAAATTCAACATAACACAAAAAAATTATGACACATGTTGAGTTTGCCCTAATGTTTAGCTTGAAAGATTGGATTTTTTTGAGGCATATGACCCTTCATTTTGATCATAAAATTAGGCCAAGAGTCTCACTTGGGAACTTGAATCTAGACTCTCACCGTCACCGTCGATGAAAGCATTGTCTACCACGCGGTTGAGTAGCGTAGTTTTTTTTTTTTATTACATGAGACTATTGCTCAAATTACAACTCATATTACATGAGACTATAATTGATATTTACAAATCAGACTATTACTGAGACCAACTTACATCAATGCTAATGGAGCGCTGCCCAGATTTTAACCCCCACAAATATTCGAGGGATATCTACTCCTCACACTTGGGTAAGAGAGAAGACTGCCTTCACTCAAATTTAATTGAGAAAGGAAATACCCCCACAATGCATTTGTGGGGGTTCGAACTGCTGCCCTCCAAGTTGGAGGGCAGCAGCCCTGACCACTCAGCCAAAAAGTATTTGGAGCATCGTTTATAAAATGCTCTGAAAAAAAAGGAAATTATTAGTCATATACCCTTAAATGACACCTGTATCAAACGTGTTACAATACTTTTTAAGTATATCACTCATATACCATAAGTTGACAAAATACTTATGCCGTTCACCAATCCGTTAACTCCTGTTAGAAAGTTAACAGAATTGTGGCAAATTGACTATTTCACTCTTAAAACTCAAAATAAGGTAAAAAGATAAATTTATCCAAAAAAAATTAACGTAAATTTTTAATACATAATTTTTTTTATTTTTTATTAACAATACATTTATTAAAAAAATATAAATTATTAATGGTACATATTGTAACAATTATCTGTAAAAAAAATATCCATATTATACCATAAAAAATTATTAACAATATATTATTTACAATTATACATATTATACCATAAAAAATTTCCGTTGGAGCTTGGAGGAGTAAATCTTAAAAAATTTAAGTTAAATTTTGAAAGAGTAAATTCGGTTGTAAAGTAGTTTTTTTTTTAATAATTATTAACAATTATTTGATAAATGGGATGACATGTCATATGATATATATGACTGATATGACATGTCAATTTTTACTAGGTAAATGAGATAATGTGTCTTTTTTTTAAAGGATTAGATTACCCTTATTATGTCAGTGCTTGCAAACAGCGGTTAATGAATTGGTGAACAATAGAAATATTTTGTCAATTTAAAACATCCGAGTAATATATTTAAAAAGTATTGTAACATATTTAATACTAATATCAATTAATTGTATATGACTGATAATTTTCTTTAAAAAATAGGTAGATTAATTATTTTTGTAAGTACAGAACCACCACTCATTCCTTTTTGCCGGGATCCTTAAAGTCGGAGGATTCAATTTTTTATCTCTATGCGGAGGAAGCATATTTATTACCGTAACATTCTCAAAGGACGCCATATTTAATTATTAGGCGAAGGCCTTGGTGGCACTGGCGCTGTAAAATTCCTTTTACGGAGCCCCATTCTCACATTTTCCCACCAACTTTATTCCTTTTTTATTTTTTCAACCGTTTACTACTTTTTCGCCAATCACCAGCCAGTTCTATCAAAGTTGTTAATTTATTAGGAAGCTGACGTGGCGGGGCCAAACTGAATCGATGATGACACGCAGTCGCGTGATTGACTCTCTCTCTCGCTTTGGTCGCGTGCGTGATAACGACCCGACGCGGCACCACTCACCCACCCTCCACCCAAACGACATCGTTTGACCGCGCAAAACCACTCCCCTCCCCGGCGTACTTTAGCCGACACCGGTCCAAAACTCATTGCTCAAGCACGCACACACACGCACTCTCTCTCTCTCTCTCTCTGCCTTCTCACTCTGCCGGCCGCTTTTATCAAGTAAAGCTTAAGTAAAGCTTTTTGAATTTGACTCGGTGATGCTGATTGATTGAATCAAATCAACGGCTGGAAAGAAAGTATCTCCCCTCAGCTCTCTCACTCACTCTCTTTCTCTTTATCTTATCCTTCTTCTCTCTCAATTCAAAACTCTCTTACCTTTTTTCAGGTGAAATTTTAACCTTTTTTTTAAGCTCTTGATCTGTTGATCTACAATTTTCAATTTCCAAATTCTGTTATTTTATTTTATTTTAAAAATCTTCTGAGGATTTTATGGCATTTGGTTAGTGAAACGAAATGATAGAAAATTTGCATTTTTTGCAATTATTATTATGTATTAAATTGTATTTATTGGATCTGTCCTCCGTGGGGGCTTAATTTGTCGATAATTATTAGCGTTAGTAGTTACAAATTTACAATGCGGTTAAAGGACACGTTTGGTTGGTCATAAATGCAAGTGAATTATATTGTCTGTTTAAAGCAATTTGGTGATTTAAAAACTTTTGAGCTCTTTTGGATTTGCAGGATGCAGGGAATGAAGAGGTTGTTTGGGAATTCGGTGTTCTCGGCGCTGGCCTTTTAAATTGGAGTGGTTTTTTTGAAGTGGACGTTGTCTTTCATTGCCGAATTGATTTTGACAGGTTTGTTGTTTTGGCCTAATTATGATTTTATTTTAGGTGATATGTTAATGCATGACCAGCTTAATGATGCTTCTCATTTAACAATTGAATTTAATGATGTGGAAAAGTTGTTTTATTTTCTAAGCTGAGTTCTATTGTTAGTAAATCTCCTCCTGATAGAATTCGTAATTGGTTTCTTTAATATTGTTAAATTGGAGGGCAGTTCCTCGTGCAACTGCTCCATAGAGATGTAGTTTTTAAGAGAATGAAGCTTATCATGGAAAAGTTTGACCATCTTAAGAGAGAGAGAGAGAGAGAGAGAAGCCTAAGGCTCAATTAACCAGGTAGCCCAACAATGAAAATGTTATTGATTCTGTGGTTCAGTTATGCAGCATCTCAAAATTGCGAAATGTATATTTATACTTGAGCGTCAAACTTAATTCATGGATCACAATCGACCAATAGCTTCAATTGCTCATATGCTTGCAGCAACGAAATATATTCTAGGGCTCATCCTTCCCCAAGGAGGGGTAGACTTGGGCATGTAGATGGTGGTTTAGTGGTAAGGTACTGTACTGTTGAAGATTTCTTTTTATGTTAGTTTTCACCAAGGACTTCTTATGTGTTCTTATTAGATTGATAGGAAATTATCTTGAAGCATAATTTTCTATGTTCTTGCCCATTCCCCCCACCCCTCCTTCTCAACCATGCTTCTTCAGTTTCTAGTTAGATTTATATTCAATGAGCTTTGTTTTGATTTTTCATAGGCTATTCTCTTGCAGTTCTGTTTCTACTGAAGCTATTTTGGCTTGCAGCATGGGTGTCTCAGGGAAATGGATAAAGGCATTAGTTGGGTTGAAGAAATCAGAAAAGTCACCGTCTTCAGAAAAGGATGAAAATGTGGGTATCATTATTTTCAGTTCTTTTTCCAATATTCACCGGCTTAGCTTTCAATTTTTTCAGGAAAGTCGAATATATGGTTGTTATATTTGGCATTCTTGTGAATGATGAAGTACTGATTTTATTTGCTAGTTGCTATTCCTTTGCTCCATATATTTCAAGTAAGACTATCTCTACTTATGTTGTATTCAACCCAATGGACTAGGACTAAGCTTATTTTGAGTTGTTAAGCATCTTATCTAAAACTAAAGTTCAGGATTAAGTCATTATCTTCCGTACTTCTCCGTCTCTCTCCTTTCTGTTGTGAAATAAACATTTATTTGTTCGTTTTCAAAATAATTAGATGACTGCCAATCTGATGACCATATTTAATTTTATCATAATTAGATGACATTTAACACAAAGTAAAACATCATACTAAATGGTAAATGTTTCTAGTTTTATATCTTGTTTTGTTTTCTCATCACAGAGGAAAGCAGGAAGCAGGTCTCAGCACCGCAGAAAGCACTCTGTTGAGATTGATGCAGAGAAACTACAGAATGAGTTTGAACAGAATGTTGCTTCACCAGCTGGAGATGCTAATTTAAATGCCGTAGCAGAAGCCACTGGCTCTCCTTCAGATTCACTTCAAGTACAAAATCCAACCTACAATCAACAGGTTGTGAGAGAAGAATGGGCTGCAACATGCATCCAAACAGCATTCCGAGGATTTTTGGTACTTGATTTTCCCTTGGCATCACTCAACTGTTTCTGACCAGTAACTAAGAAAATTGTGTGTGATTACTTATAGTTGGATCTAACAGGATCGTTTTCGACAACTAGAAATAGAAGAGAGAGATGCAAAATATTTTCTGGGAAATTAAGGTTACCTGCCAACTTTTATTGAATGCAGAAATTCCTTAATTTAAAACAAATTCAACCTCTATGCTTATTAGAGGTAGTAGTTGGAGATTACTTTACAGAAATCGTTCTTCTCCATGGCCTAATTTCTGTAAATTCATAGACTATGCAAGCTCCCGATACTTTATTCTGACTAGGACTAAATGTAGAAGGGTTAGTGGACATTTCCTGGCCAAGTTAGTCTCTTTGGTTCCATACAACCCCAGAATAAGAAGCCAGCCTGTAACTTAGATTTGACTGCATAACTATTAATATTACATAGATTATTTTTTAATAAAAAATAGCATATAGACAATTAAAAGAAGGTGTTCCCATCGTACCAGTTTCAGACCTTGGTAAAAATTTGAAGTCTTGGTAAAAATTTGAAGTGTTACCAAATATTTTGGACATTTTCCTGTGATTTACCTTTCTGAGACAATAGATGCTTGAGAACTAGTGTATATTGTACTCTTCTTGTGTCTGGTTTAATAAGTTCTCTTCATACTTTTTTGTATTCTTTAAGCCTAACAATTTTGATCAGAGTAAATGACTTGGTGACATATTTGTTAGGCTCGAAGAGCTTTACGAGCACTGAAAGGGTTGGTGAGACTTCAAGCCCTTGTCAGAGGTCATGCTGTGAGAAAACAAGCTGCAATTACTCTTCGCTGCATGCAAGCTTTAGTAAGGGTTCAGGCTCGTGTCCGAGCTAGACGTGTTCGTTTGGCTCTGGAAAGTCAAACCACACAACAGACACTTCAGCAACAACTTGCAAATGAGGCTCGTGTTCGAGAAATAGAGGTTAGAACTTCAGAGAGCGTGTAACAATGTTTGTATGTATTTATTTTCTGCAGTTACCTGTTTACTTTAATGGTTTTCTTTGGGGCCACGGGGAGCTTCTTACTGTTTTTACCGGTGGTTACTTCTGGTTCACAAAAACAATGACCAGCATTGATGAAGGCTAAACTGAATGATTTTGGAAGCAGTGATTAGATACTGAGAATATGGTAGTTTGAGTAAGAAGGTGGAACCTGAAAACCTTTTTAAGACTTGGATTCTGTATGTGACTTATAGTTGCATAGTTAATACCAACTGTGATTGTATAATATGTCTGACATTGATTGGTCCTTATGGTAATGAGAAGTGGTTTATAAACTGTTGTTTACACTAGAAATTATATTACAATAACTTGTATCACTATGCTATTCATCAGTGATTAGGAAATTTTCATTTTCATATCAACCCACTTCTATGGCCATTTGAATTCTGTTTGGTTTTCTGAGTGCTGATTTTATGCAGGAAGGATGGTGTGACAGTGTAGGATCTGTTGAAGAAATACAAGCCAAGTTGCTAAAGAGGCAGGAGGCTGCAGCAAAGCGTGAAAGAGCCATGGCTTATGCTCTAGCCCATCAGGTATAATTTTGATAATTTTCTTTCAGTTATGAATCAACCAATTCATTTTCATACAATTATTCAATTGGCATTAGAGTCCCTATTCTTATTTTAATGTTCATTAGCTTCCTTTTCTCTGAAACTTTTCTGAGAGTGTTCAGCATGCACTCGTAGAAAGTTCTGTTACAGTCATTTATTTTTCATTTAGTATGGAGGTGCCTTTCTAAGTCAGTGGTGCATCTCTATCTCTCTCCCATATTCGCACCACCCAATCCTGAGTGCTAAATTTTGTAAGACAATTTTTAACTTTTTTCCAAACTCTTGCTTCTGGTGGGTATATCAGTTGGCTGCCTTATCACGTCCTTTGATATTTTCTCCAATAACTTTCGCCGAGTTCAACTGGCTTCCATATAAGATCAAAATTTGTTCTTCTAGTGGCAGGCAGGATCAAGACAGCAATCTGTTCCCTCCGGATTTCAACCAGATAAAAGCAGCTGGGGTTGGAACTGGTTGGAGAGATGGATGGCTGTCCGTCCCTGGGAGAACCGCTTTCTTGACATTAATCTCAGAGATGGAGTCATGGTACGTGAGAATGAATCAGCTGAAGATAAGAATGCCACCAAGCCCCAGATAAAATCTGCTGGCAAGAAACCAATTGCATCTAATCTTCACTCCAGCCTGTCTAGTCAGAAAGCAGGTCCATCGCATTCTGATGGCAGTAGTTCTTCACCAGGTATATCGGCAGGCATGTTGGAAGCAACAGCAACACAGTTGCCCAAGCCAAAGTCCAAGCCACCTGTTGAAGATCTAATGGAAGAAGCCAACTCAAGGCCTGCTGGTATCAGTTCAAGATCCCACAGCAACCCAAAAGAGAGAACCACACAATCTGATAAACCAGTGAAGAAGCGCTTGTCTCTGCCCAACAACGGTAGGTTCTCCCCTACCTGCTTTGCACATGAATTTTCCGTGTCCATTATGTAATGGAGTTTTTAATGCAATTTATTAACACCTTACTTCTTTTGTTCTAGCAGCTGCTGCTCCCAGGAATCAGACAGGCAGGCCCGGTCGAACTGCCGCTAAAGTGACACCCAGCTCCAATAGACCCATGAGTAATAAATCCAGAATGAATGGCAAAGGTGATTCGAATCCTACAAAATCTGTTCCACAGCCTGTTGGTCTGTAGTTATATGGAAGAGAGGCAAATCCCTTCAGATGTTTCCATTTCCATCTTGTATATATAGTCACATTACGAGTGCTACACCACACCACATTGCCTGCTTATTTTCTGGTCAAAAGGACTTGGTAGTTTTACCATGGAAGAGTTGGTTTCACGTTGGCAGAGGCTGAGGTTATTGGCTTGAGTTGGGTTTGTTACAGAATAAGATCAGCAGATTTGGTTCCACTGTTTTAATCTTCTTTCGTTGAAGTGTTGTTAATTATGTGATCACATGTTATTTATTTTTCAAATGTATGATATCCAGAGCGGTTGTCCTTCACATACTTAATCATTATCTCTATTTCTTTGTCCATTCTCTGCTTAACAGCATCTATATATTGGATCAGATAACTTAAAATTAGATCAGGGTATGGTGTGAGAGTATTCTCTGTATGTAGAGTATTTCGATGTACAAGTTTATTGTATTTTTTTCATTCTTTTGTGAGAATATTTCTTTCTTTTTTTTCCTTAAATTCTTCCTTAGGATGCCAAATTGTCTTCAAATTTTGAAAAAATATACTATATCTTCAGTGGGTTTTATGATTGTGAATGGATAATATTGTTGCAGGTTTTCAGGTGATTTTTTGCTTTTTCCATCATTCCATTCTGGTAATATTTTCTGTAGCAGGGAAATGGTAATATTTTCAAGCACATGGGTTTTGGTTTCTTGCATGCATGTAGCGTATTCTTGGGAAACAAAAAAATCATGTCACATTCTGCATAAAGAAAAACAGAAGGGATATTTTCACTTTCCTCCCCTGTCGATTGTATTCTGTTTCTTATGTGGTGACTTGAGGAGCGCGAATTAGTAAATTTCCATTTAAATTAACAAATTATTTCTCCACCATTGAAGACAAAAAACTGCTAACTCTCATAGTTTTGCAAAGTTTATTGTTGAGAAAAAGATCAAGGAAAAGGTATTGGGATTTGTTTGTTTATTAAGTTAACATAAACCAGATTTCATAATCATGATCTGTTGTTTGTTTCTCAATCAGCAGACAAGACCTTCACATGAGTATCTGGGTTTTGTTTTGGCATGCATTCAGTATTTTAAAAATCAAATGATTTTGATGTCCTAATGTGTCCATACAAAAGCTTAGGAAGCTGCCTTTGGTTGAAATTTTTTTATTTTTTCCCCCCACCCTGTGATTAGTATTGAATCATTTGGGTAACGATAATAAAGTTATGTATTCATGTCATTTGAGCATAAGTGTATCTTGGGATAATTGGTTCAGTTTGTTTTATAGCGTGTGACTTTTTCAGGATTACCATTTTTTACTTTCGCTCTAGATTGTTGTTCAATTAGAGATGGCAAAAATACCCGTCCGGTCCGGACCCGGACCGTACCCGGGCGTTGCGGGCCAGGTAATACCCGGCCCGGGTATGAAGCCGGGTCGGTCTTGGGCATCACTTGATAAACCCGGAACCCGGATTTTATTAAAAAAATTATAAAATATATATTATTTTAAATATTTTATATTTATTTGACTCATTTATTATATATATATATATAATTTTAAACACTTAAAGTTTATATTTTCATGTAAAATTTTATTGAAATAAATTTAAAACTTATAAAATTACCAAAAAATAAAAAAATATATACACATAAAATATTAAAAAATATAAAATTCGGATACCCGGATTAAAACACGGCCCGGACCCGGACCCGGACCGGTTACATCCGGGTAGGGTCCAGTCATGACAATACCCGGACCCGGCCCGGGGTTTTGCCATCTCTATGTTCAATCCGGCAAAAGTCACCATTTAATCTGTTGAAAAGGTGTTTTTGTCACTTTAGTAATTACAACACAATTAGATTCATTTAAGACATGGAATGCTTATTCTGTGCTGTATAACAAATTATTAATTTCATGCCTTCGCTTCAGAGATGGCCCTTTTCAATTGTATCAGCATTCCGGCTCGTCTCATTATGAAACACATTGTTCCCCTTGATTTTAGCATTCAAAAACACATAGGACGAACAACTTTAGGTCAGGTTTCTTGCTGAATGGCAAGATTGTGAAGGACTGTTATATCAGAAGATGGCCCTCTTCAATTGTACCAGCATTCCCTACTAAAGTTTGTGGGGGATATTTGCAGATGAACTCTCATCTGTTGCTAAACTCACAGTTCCTGATGGTTATGTTTGGCAAGCAGGTTTAACGCAAAGAAGAGGGCCATCCTTGGCCTTAACATTGATATGTTTGTATCACTATTTTTGGAGCTAATTATCCTGGATCAGGGACCAAGAGGATTTACAGTCTGTTGGCACTTCATAGACAACTAAGAACTAATAATTATGCTTGTATTTAAAGATTAAATATAAAATAAGTAAAATCACATGAAAAATTGAATCATGAATTCTTCATATTAGGTGCCGCAGGGGCAATTTTACAAACATTTTTTTTTGGGTAGTTTTCTACATTTAAGTGGACAAAAATTATCTTTTTTATGTACTTAAAAAATGGTGGTCAACCCAACGGATACAAAACTGAAAATTTGTGTAGTTTTTATGGCTGCTGCCATAATTAATTGGAACTAAGTTGAGCTTTTAATAAACGATCAATCAAGGGGCAGCATGTCACACATTGATTGTTTCCATATTTTTAATATTCTAAACTTTTGAAAAGTAAATAATTTTATTAATTAACTAACGTTATCTTCGTTGTTTGTTCTTTTTAACATTTATATTCATATCAATTTAAGGGTCAGGCTACAGTACAACTGTGGTACCGTGCCACAGTTGCACCAGCCGTTGGATCCACTCAAATGAGTGGGATCCACTTGAATAAGTGGAAATCCAACAATTGGGTGCAATTGTGGCACGGTACCACAGTTGTACCACAGTTTTATCTTCAATTTAATAAATACATATAAATTACAATATTAAATTTAATACTAATAAATATATTTATATTTTTAATTAAAAATAATCAATTTAACACTAATTTATTCACCAATTTACCACCAAAATGGTTCATTTTATATCAAGTCATCACTACCGTTTAATTTTGTAAAGTAATGTCGTTTTGACCAAATGGACTCGGATTGCCGAACAGCCTAAAATGCCATTGAGATTGACGTCGTCAGCGGCTGTGCAATATAAAATAAAAAGTCGGGTTTCTGGTCCTTCAAAGTGGAAACTGGAAAGTGTAGAAGAAGAAAGAAGGAAACGTGGCAGTAAAGAAATGTGATCGAAAAGGATATCGGGCAGAGCAGATTCAGCACAGTTTCAGAATCAGAACTGCAGAAGCATAACTTAAAGCTGTCACAACTGCACATCTGCTCCAAACTTGTGAGTTTTGACTCAAGGACAGTACTGAGCTCAGGATGCTGGTAAGCATAAAACTCTCACAAAGTTAATTGCATTAACTCTTGCTTTCAGAAAAAAAAGAAGACCCTAAATTGGCTTATATAACTTGAAACAAGAAACAAAGCTTTAGAGGCTCCTCTAGCTTTAGATAACTAAGGGATTCAATGGCTTCTTGCAGCAGGTTTCAGCCCAGTTCGTCAAGTTCTTTGCCGGAGACTCCTCGAAGTTTCTTGAAAGTTGTCCTTCGGTCTACCCTTCGAGACAAAGAAATAGTATACTTAAATTCTTTTCCTTAAGCCTTTCTTTTTCTTTTTTTTTCCCTAAAAAGCTAGCTTTTTTAAGTTTTGTATGCTTTTAATTCGCTGACTTTTTTTTTCAACAAAGGATCCTTTGGTTTTGAGTTTTGACCCTTTTGGCTTTGAGGTAATAATTTAGTGAATCTGAGGATTTGAAACTGGGGCTGTTGCTTTCACTGTTATGGTTGGTTGATAGATAGATGGATACCAACTATTTTTATTTCAGTGACTTGGATCTGTGTTGATGAGGAGAGATGGTTGATTTGTTTGATTTATGATCTGGAATTTTCTTTTCCTGTGGGCTAGTTTGTAGATCATTACTATTATTATGGCCGTAACTTGCTTGATAAAATAAATCAGTTAAAACTGAAATGAGCTTTAGTATGACCTATGAAACTAGTCATTGCGTTCTTCATTTCTTCGCAAATCGCATGTTTCTCAGTAAGAATGAGATTTTATCCCGCTACAAATTTTTCTGTTTACTTAATCATTTAGTTTGTCTGTACTAAATTATTTTTGGGGTTCCAATAGTTTCTGTTTCTTTAAATTGTTGTTTAATGTGGTAAAGTTATGATTACTCTGTGCTAAATCTTTTTACTTGCGAGCTTGAATTTTAGTAGCTAGACTTGACTGCGTGAATCACTTCGATATGAAATTTGTCTGGAATTGAAATGTAGAGGAGAATAATTTCAATTTGAATGCAAAGGTTATTTTTTCCGTCATCTAATTAGAGGATAATTGTCCTAAGTGACTAATTGCATAAGCTTGTGAAGGGCTATATAAGTTTGCTTCTGCAACAACCTTTTTCATTTGCATTAACATTCCCTTGTTTGTAGCATTTAACAAAACATATCATCATTGCTAAGTTAGCTTTCGAAATGCATGTGCATTGGTGATGGTATTGCATTATATCAAAATCATCTTCTTTTCTTTGTAGTAAGAGTACTTGGAGATCTTCTTTGTTTTGTAGTCTCAATATATAAAATTAACAAATTTATAACTGAAATGTTGTGAAGCCCTTTTTCTTGACTCCAAATAAGTTTTGTCCTGTCCTTGAAGGTTTTTCACTGTGGGTATCACTTCCATACAAAATTTGTATATGGTTGAAGTGTGGAAGAGACTCAAATCAATGATAAGGTAGAATTATGACTTATAAGGTAGAGCAAGCATCGAATTGCATGCTGTGTATCATTTTAAATCATTTATACACAGAAGAACTTATAAATTGCATGGTGAAGAGTTACATTCATGAACCTCAGTTGAGCATGCCTTTGCCTAAAACTCTGGTTTTGACAATAGCAGCAGATTTTTTACAAGATTTTTCTGGAGAAGTTTCACATGATACAAACTTTATCAAGTGACAAATGCATTTGCTATAACAGGTTTAGCATGTACTTACTTCACATCCAACCTCATTTAAATGCATTAACATTTAGCTTCGTCTTTCCATGCAAATTGTTCTTTCTCTCTCTGGCTTTAGTATCTTTTCATTTAAATGCATTTCTTTCTCAAATATATCACCTTGTTTCTGTAGCAGTGATAAATGTTAACTAAATTTATGACATTGATCTATGCTGCAATTCATGACAGCAATAGCCTCAAAACGTTGATTCAATTTTTTTTTTTTCCCTGGTTGATTTTCACTCCTCTTGGAATAGATGCACTGACTTTAATTGCATAAATGTAGAGAATTCCACGAACGCTTGTGAGAAATTTTGGGCACGAACTTTCTGATGTGGCTACAATTAAGGTTCCTAATGGTCGTGTTTGGCGAGTGAAGTTGATGAAAAATGGGAGAAGGTTTTCTTTTGGTGATGGCTGGCAGGACTTTGTAGCAAGTAATTCAATCTCTGTTGGTTATTTTCTGGTTTTCAGATATGAGAAGAATTCAACTTTTCAAGTTCTCATACATGATATGACTGCTTGTGAGATTGACTATCCATATAGTGATGAAGAATCTGACGAATGGAGTTCAGAGTTCGAAGATGACATGGAAAGTGAGGAATGTGTTGAAATAAGCAAGGAGTTGTTTTCTAGCAAGTGCCGATGCCAAAGACAGAAGAAGAGCAAAGTGAAAGGGTTGTTTCGGAACTTACTTGAAAACATGGGAATGTATATCTCTGAAAAGAGTGAAGATTTTACAGTGGAAGAAAGCGAGAGAGCAATCAAGATTGTCCGATCATTGAAGCTGAAAGATCCTTCGTTCATGGTTATCTTTCGAAAACGTGAGAAACCTTGCCGTGAAGTGGTGAGTTTTTTTAATATAATGCAATTTTTGTGAAGTTTGCCTTTGATGTGTACTTAGATACAACTCTGTTTGGTTGTGCAGTATGTCCCTGCTAGTTTTGCCTACAGGTTTGTGAATCAAAATGTCAAATCTATCAAGTTACGGGGTTCTAATGCAGAGCTAAACCTGCCGAGAAGTGATAAGTCAGTTCGAATCTGGTGGAGAGATAACGGGGGTTTCTACTTAACCAGAGGATGGATGAAATTTTCAACGCACAAAAATTTGAAGGACGGAGACATTTGCATCTTCAAGCTTATCGACAGGAAAGACGTTCTCCTCGAACTTTCAGTTTTTCGTGCCTAATTAGAGTGAATCTAAGTTATATTTTACTGTTGGCGATGTTTGAATTTATAGATTCCAAAGGTTTATCAATTAGGATATTTTAATAATGCGATCTATTTAATTGGGGATTTGATGCTTAAATTTGTTCTATTTAACTGATGCTTTTGGTTATGCGTCTGACATTTTTCTTAACCTTGCTTTCGCACAAGTGAGTATATTATGTGCAAGTAAAGAGAATGAAAATGTGCGGTCGCAGTGTAGACTTACAATATATATGGGGGTTTACTTATGTTTGACTATAATCAATGGGGCGGATTGAAATTAATCAAACGTTAGAGAAAGAAATGGGCCTTAGTCAGGCCCAATTATTACAGATTGAGCGATTCGGCCTTCGTCCGTCATCAGGCCCAATTTGAGTTTCAGATTGAGTTGGACTATTGGCACCCCTCTAATCTCTTTATAAAACCCCTTTTTTAGTTATATTCATTTTATTTTCGAAAATACTCCTTTTTTTAGATACACTTCTCAATTTTTATTTGATTTGTTTTATTGTTAAAACTCAAAGTATTATTATCATATTTTTTAATTATTTTCAATTTTATTATTACTCTACACACAAATTAAAAAGTTATATGAGTGATAAGTTTTTTAGTGTTAATTATTGGCTGAAATAACATATATTTCAAATTATAATTTCAAAGCAATTTTAAGTATAAAAATATTTAATCAATAAGAAATCAAAAGAGAACAATCGATTATTCTAAATTTGTATAAATTATTTTAGTTAGATAGGAAGTAACATATATATATATATATATATATATATATATTTAAAGGATTGATTATGAATTAAGTAATTTGCTGAAAAAAAATATATATGTGTTTAATTTTCAATTGTTTTTAATTGTAATTTTATTTAAAGTGGAGTTTTGTAAGAAAAATGTAGGGGTGCCAATAGCTCCACTCTTCAGATTAAGCTACTCGGACTTGGACATTGTACTTCGTCCGTCATCACATCCTGTTGAATCTCATTGATTTTTTTAAACCTAAAACAGCATTAAATAAATAATGAGAAAATTAAAACAATAGATAAATAAAATAAAAAATATCTTTAGCGCGTGTCAGGTGTCACAGAGACGCAGACACAGGGTCACAAAGCTTATTACCTGTTTGCACTAACAAACCTGTGAGCAATGCAAGATTATTAGATTAACGTCCATCCTTCTCGCCGTCCAAAATGCCGTCAGATTTAACGGCAAAGCAATCTTCATCATCTTCGTCCCGTCCAATCCAATCTCACTCTCCGCAAACACAAACAATTCACCCTCCAGCCCCATTGTCTCGGCTCTCTCTTCTCTTTCACTCTTCACTGTTCTCATGCTCTCAATCTCATCCCCTCTCAAACCCTAACCCTAATCTCAATCTTCCCATTTTTTTTCAAAAATTGCTCGACTAATAATGCTGTCTTCACCATACGTCCTCTCATTCTCCCTCATCCTCACCCTGCCACTCCTCTTCTTCCTCCTCGCCCCGCGCATCCTCCCTCCCCGCATTCCCCTCCCCCCGCCCATTCCCATCTCCGACGAAGTCTCCGACCTAACCCTCTTCACGCGCGCTTCCTCTTCTTCCTCCTCCCCTCTCTCCCGCTCCCGCCTCTCCTCCCCTAACCCTAAACTCAAAATCGCCTTCCTCTTCCTCACCAACTCCGACCTGCATTTCTCCCCTCTCTGGTCCCGCTTCTTCCCCAAACCACACCGCCGCCGCCACCCACTCTACAACATCTATGTCCACGCGGACCCCACCGCCAACGTCACCACTCCACGTGGCAGCACCAACACCGTATTCGACTCCTCCAAATTCATCCCCTCTAAGATCACCTTCCGCGCGTCCCCGACTCTTGTCTCCGCCGCACGTCGCCTCCTCGCCACCGCCATCCTCGACGACCCCGCCAACGCCTTCTTCGCCCTCCTCTCCCAGCACTGCATCCCCCTCCACTCCTTCCACTACGTCTACAACTCCGTCGTCACCTCCGCCTCTTTCGATCGCTCCTCCTTCGCCGCCGCGTACGGCAACATTCGGCTCAGTCACAAGAGCTTCATCGAGGTCATCTCCAAGGATCCGAGATTGTGGAAGCGGTACGTGGCTCGTGGCCGCTACGCGATGCTGCCGGAAGTGCCGTTCGACGACTTCCGGGTCGGATCTCAGTTTTTCGTCTTGACCCGTAAGCACGCGGTTATGGTGGTGAAAGATCGGGCGCTCTGGAGGAAATTTAGGATGCCTTGTTACCGGGCGGATGAGTGTTACCCGGAGGAGCATTATTTTCCTACATTGCTGTCAATGCAGAATCCGGATGGGCTGACCGGGTACACTCTCACTCGGGTCAATTGGACGGGTACCACGAACGGGCACCCGTACACGTACAAGCCGAGGGAGGTGTCGCCGGAGCTAATTTACAAGTTGAGGGAGTCGAATTACTCCGAGTCTTACTTGTTCGCGAGGAAATTCTCGCCGGATTGTCTGGGACCGTTGATGAAAATCACCGATTCGGTCATTTTCCGTGACTGATCCAGATCATAAGTTTAATATTCCTGGTGAGTTCCGTTGTTAATTTTGTTTGCTACTGTAGTGAGTCGACTCAGTGAGTTATGAAGATGTCAAGGATGGATTCGTAATTTTATTATAAGTTATGACAATTAGTTTATTTTTTTAGGAAATCCTTAGGAAGGAATTTCTAATATCTCAGCTTTTGTGAAAGCGCTCTTTGATTAAGTGCTTGTTTAGGAAGCGTATCTTGGGTACATTTTAGGATTTTAAAATGATTTTTGACCAAAAAAAACCATCAAATATCCAAATGCTAGGTTGCTAGCCAATACCATAGATAAACCAAGTGCTGTTTCACTATTTCAGCCAAATGCTGCAAATAAGCCCCTTTTTTAAAAAATAATTTGCAGAAATTTGTTGGAATGATTCTCAACTTGTGTTATAAGCATATACACTTTTGTCACTGATGCTTTATATGGTACCCTTAAAAGGCTTGTTTTTATTATTCTCCAAATTAACTTTATGTTTTTCTCTGCGAAATTGGGATCTTGTTTTGTTTTAGTGATTTTATTTATTTGAAAGTACTTTCAGTGGCAATTAGTTGATTGGAGTGGGATCAATTTGTGACCATTTTTACAGGTGAAACAAGAGGAGTTTCTGAGGGAAGTGGAAATATAGAGTAAAGATTAATGGGGGAATATGCTGTTCAAGAATGAAAGAGTGCGCGTTCAAGTGCACATAAACATATCAAAACCCCGAAATCTACTGCCCCGACTGTAAGAGTTTTTTTTTTTAACAAACAAGGGGATCGGAAAGTGATACTAGTGGGAAGTACTTTTTGTCGAAGCTTTGATTCGTAGGTCTTTCTTGATTGATGCCGACAGGGGGATTTTTATTTTGTGTATCTGTTGCTAATGGTGATGTGATTCTAGGATCCTTGTACATATTGCATATCAAAAAGATCAATGGAATGTTGTTGCATGTAATTGGTAGGAGGCTTGAGAGAAAAGTGGTACATAATGCTGCTAAGTGAAGTGAATGAAGAAGCCAGGGGTAAATTATCGAACCCCTTTCGGCCTTTGCCTTTTTGTTTTTACAATTTGGATTCTTTGATAAAGCTAGCTTGATAGTTGCGACTTGCTAGCTGCCGACAGTTTTTGATTGAAAATCAGGTACTTCAAAAACATCAACATCCGAATGAAAGAGTAAATAGACTGCTGCTGGCTAAAGCCAGCTACTTTAGCCCTTGGTTGTCAAAGTGTCATAAGTATTAGTATTCTCAATACTACCAACTTTCACACATAGTACAAAATGAATTCTTTCACTATTGCGTTTTGGTAGGCGGTTGGCAAAGTCTGTGAATTACATTTTCTTGCAAGGGAAAAATAACAAGGCTATGGTTATTTTGGAGTAGATTTACGGTGGAGTACGAATGTTAATGTCAGCTACATACGTAAAGTAATAAATAATAAAAAAATTATTATAATTTTGATCGACTTGTTATGATGGAGTGTTTTATCTTAAAGTAAGTCCATCATAATTAAACTCAAATAATAATAACTAAACTTGATTGGCCTAAACAAAGCAAGTAGCTAACATTTAGTACCAAAATACCCACCAAATTGATGAGCTCAGCAAATTGAATAGTCATGTTAGTTCCATACACCTGGAAAGTTTAGGTAGTGATTTTTGTTGCGGCTCAGCTGTTGATATGTTTGACTCTGTTTCTTATGGATCACGATTCTTTAGTTAATTCAATTACCTCACATTCCACTAATGCCTACTTTTCATTAAAATAATCATGTTAAATTGTAAAAGGTCACTCGCAAACTTCCGCTTTTTCAAAAATATTAAAAGAACGATTGTGGTTGTGGGTTGAATCGCTGCATTCAGAAAAGCAGCTTCAATTATCGCCAGCATGCAGAAAACGCGGCCCACTAACGCTTATCGTGTTATTGCAGTTAAATTTGTCATTTTCCCAAGAATCATGCCAAATTCGCAGAGTTTACTCACAATATTATTAATATTTAAATTTAGCTAAAAAAGGTCGATGAAAGCAATTAATCGAATAAGTAATTGTGACATAAAGGACTTTATACTTCACAAATTTGAAATCCAGCTTAGTAACGTGTGATATAGAATTCAACCCATTTAATTATCGTATCATTTTAGTAGACAGATCATATCACAAGTTACGACATTAAAAAAATAATTACACATGATAGAATAAATTATAATAAATGTTAAAATTTACAAATGATAAGAAATTATCATATTCGACAAAGGGAATAATCATATCTAACCATTAGCAATTCAATAAATTCATTTCAAGTTCCCACACATAAAAGGCTTAACAAAAATTAAGCTAGGTCCTTCGCTTAACTTAATTTGATAGGCACAAGCAGCTTAACTACTTGAGAGAAGTTTTTAAAGAGTTGTAAGTACAGATTCCACTTCCATGTTAATATTTTCCACTTTCTTGCCACTTGGCAGTTTCCGATCAAAGCAATACAATATTTCTTGGTTAACAAATTCGTCTACATGAACCAAATGGAAGAAACTGCGAAGCCAAAATGGTTCCCTCGGCCTTTCTCAAATTTTGGGGATATGGATTTTGGTTTTTGGGTAACTGTCATAATCATATGTTTTGAATTGAGACATAGCTTCTCTTAAGCACAGAGGTACAGCCTCAAAGTTTCTTTCACCACTCGCTTGAGGTTTTTGAGGCTTATCAACATCGCTTTCAAGAACCTTTCCTTTGTTCCCAACACAACCACTTATTTATTCTTGTGCTTTCTTCATTGTATTTATTTGGATTCCTATCAAGCTTTGCCATTGTCTATATCATAGTTGTTGGTGTAGTTTCGCAGTTAAACTCCACCTAAAAGTAAATCATGGTATTATATAATATATTGATTTTACTATTAGGGGGTTTATCAAAAATATTAATGTATATAATAAACAAAGTCTACGACTCTTCGAGCATATCTTGAAAATCTACGATAGTAAAGACGAGGTCTACTCCTATTTTCATTTTTTGAGACTTGAACCCTATTTGATTGAGATGAGTTTATAATCCAACTCATGACAACTTCTCTATTTTTCTTTTAGATCAGTGTGATTATATATGGATATGGTGCAAATTCTATAGTTTCAAAGTAGCTAGTATTAATGCCAATAAATTGTGTTAAAATTATAGTAGTAAATGAAAAACAGAAAATAAATAAGAGTGCTAAATCACCACAAGACATGGTAGCTTCAACTTGTTCACCTGTGAGTTGGAAGTGCATGATCAAATCCACTTTGATTTCTCTATATATTCAGCAACACACCTATTCATGTTCTTGTGTCTGCATCTTAATAACGACGACGCTATCATCAATTAATTTTTGGCAAAAAGAATCCAATTCAGGAAAAACCCTCTTATGCTTTCTATCTGGCCGTCTAAATATTTCAATAATCGAACCAAACGAAGGTAAAAAAAGCAGAAGCCACACGGTTCCCATCATTTGAAGAGCATCCCAAAATCAACTGATAATAAAATCCCCTTGTGCTCTTTCCAAAAGCAATTCTACAAAATAAGTTCCCACTAAAAGCCGAGAGCTTCTCACTAAGATTTGCATAATTGAGTAATAACTGATAAGAGTCAATGAGAAAACCCACCTCTTCTTCTCTAATCAGCCTCAGTGATTGCAACCTTTGTGTAGTAAAGAGCTCAATGTTGCATATCTTTCGCAGCTCCTCGTGGTAATCATTGTAACGCGCATAATTTCTATGATTGTTAGTATTTTTGGAGCACCCATTACGCAGCAGCACTTTGCTTAATGAATCTTTAAGACTTTTTTGCTGAAATAAATACGAGTTTTATGCCTTTAATCTTGCATTTCCAAATAAACACATATTTTAGGTAAAATTTCGAAATTTACCTTGATCACCCATGAATCCGAACTTGAAAGCTTGTGATGGAGCTTTAACCAAGTTGCTACAGCCTTGATCCAGCTTCAGCAAGCTTGCTTCCTTCACTTCAGCTCAAGATTCGGGTTTTCCTCCTGATTTACTGTACACACACGGGAAAGGAGAGGGAGAGAGAGAGAGGTGCACTGCATCCATGCCACAGATTCGTGAACAGTGAACTTCTAATGGGCTGAAGTTACTTAAATATTGTGGCTGAGCGCAGGGACCCCTCATGTGTTAGTACAAAATTGCCCATCCTATTATGAGCTAAAATAACACAATTAAAGGCTATACTTGTCCATAATATATTACTGTATAGAGTATGTCGAAATTAGACTCATTAACACAATATTTGATCACTTAATAAATGAGTCTGTTAAAATTACTCCTTAATATTTGACATCAGTCACGTATTAATTCGGCAAAATATAGAAAATAATTAGAATGATTTATGCCCGTCCACATAATATGAGAAATAAATCTAACAATCTCCCACTTGGACAACAGAAGTCATTCTAATGATAATTTTAAAATAAATGAAATAAATATTTTGAAAACAATCGAATTAATCAATATGTGACTATAACAAAAGGTCAAATGCGAGCAATCACCCAAAACATAAATAAATCCAAAATGTGTCATAAGTATCAAATCATATGTGCACCGACATGATGCTCCACATAACAAGACACCTATAAACATGTGACTATATAGTAGTATACAAGTATAATTATGGAAATAACATGACAATGTGATCAACATGCTCATTTCCACAAAGTCCACATGTCTAGCAAAATGAGACGAAAACAATATGTCTCCTAGACCATCGCTTCTTCATAACCATAATAAGACTCTATCAAAATGTCTCGAGAAGCGAGCTTTCCTTTTTCATCATAATGAGTCTAATTTCGACATACCCTATACAGTAATATATTATGGACAAATATAACATTTAATTGTGTTATTTTAGTTCATAATAGGATGAATAATTTTGTACTAACACATGAGGGGTCCCTGCGCTCAGCCATAGTATTTAAGTAACTTTAGCCCATTGGAAGTTCACTGTTCACGAATCTATGGCATGGGTGCAGTGCACCTCTCTCTCTCCCCCTCTCTTTTCCTATGTGTGTACAGTAAATCAGGAGGAAAACCCGAATCTTGAGCTGAAGTGAAGGAAGCAAGCTTTCTGAAGCTGGATCAAGGCTGTAGCAACTCGATTAAAGCTCCATAACAAGCTTCTAAGTTCGGATTCATGGGTGATCAAGGTAAATTTTGAAATTTTACCTAAAATATGTGTTTATTTGGAAATGCAAGATTAAGGGCATAAAACTCGTATTTATTTCAGCAATTGGTATCAGAGCTAACAACATTCATAACATGATCATTGGATGATGATTCAACAGCACGGGGAAATAAATAAATCATATATAAGCCATCATATAAAGTGTCAGAACCAACTAATTCTGAATTGCGAAATAAGTAAACTTTTCTATCACCAAAATGAAAAGTATAGCCACATCTATCCAAAATAGATATAGATATCAAGTTTCTAATAATAGAAGGAATATAAGATGTATCTAACAAATCCAAAAAATAGTTTGTGGCTAGATGTAGTCTGACAACTCCTATACTTTCAACTTTGGTTGTCATTCCATTGCCCATATGAACTATCAACTCCCCTTCATTGGGCTCTCTCTTGCTTTTGAATTCCTGTAAGGAATTCGTTATATTAATGGTTGCACCAGTATCCAACCACCAAGTATCAGAAGGAACATCAACTAGATTAGATTCAAAGCCTACAAAAGCTACATGAATACCTTTTCTTTCCAACCATGCTTTGAATCCCATGCATTCAGCTCTCTTGTGCCCAAATTTCTTACAAAGGTGGCATTTTCCCTTAAAGCTCTCAGAAGTGGAACCAGAAATGGTAGAAGAATTACCACGTGAAGTTTTCTTTCCAAACTTTTTCTTCTTGAAAAACTTATTGCTGCCCTTTGAAGAGTCTTTCTTCACACTTCCACTCTCTTGAGTAGTTGCCATCATGGCAGTGTGAAATTTCCCCTTCTTCAATGATTCCTCTTCTTGAACCACATAAGCAGTCAACTCAGTGATATTCCAAGTGTGTCTCTGAGTATTGTATTGGCTTCTCAGATTGCCAAACTGTGGTGGAAGGGATTTAAGGATTTGGAAGACCAGGTAGTCATTAGGCAAATTGACATCCATGTCCTTTAGCTTCTTATAGTAACTTGTCATCTTAAGGATGTGCTCTTTCACCCCAGAAACACCATCATATTGGGTATTAGCAAGTAGCCTCAGATAGTTACCATTTTTTACCTTATCTACCTTCTTGAAAGTTCTTCAAACAGCTGCCAAGTAATCTTTGACCTTATCACATGCAAGGATGCTATCTCTAGTTGTTCTATCAATGGTGTATTTCATTGTATCCAGACAATGTCTATTAGATTCATCCCAAGCTGCCCACTCTGCTTTTTCAGCAGCGGTGCTCTTATCTGTGGGCTTGGCTGGTTCATCAACTCTTAATTAAGGGTGGCAATATGGGTCAGGATTTGTTTATTCGATTCGATTCGATGCGAATTAAATAGGTTTGGGTTTGAAAAAATTGATTCGTTTAATAAATTGGTAAATTCGATTCGATTCGTTAATTAAACGAATCGAATGCGGGTTTGAAAATTTTGATTCGTTTATTCGTTTAATAAATGAGTCATAAACGAATCAAATATGAGTCGATTCGTTTAAAATTCGTTTATTATTCGTTTAATTAAATTATTTTTTTATGATTCAATTTATTTGAAAGGTTTTTAAAATTTGAAGGTTAATATTGTAATTTACTATATGACAATAAAAAAAATAACAAACACATTACACACTCACACATTCGCATTTGACATTTCACACTCACACACGATTGGACAAGGCCACAAACACAAAAACCCTAACGCGTAGGGAAAGAGAAGTTGTCACTGCAGCCATCAAAGCAGTTGGCCGCTGCTGCAACTCCTAGCCGCTGCCGCCAATCCGGCCACACGGCACACCCTAACCCTCACCGACGCAGCCACTGGTGGCACGAACTCATGCCACGACAGCCGCGCCACCACCACAACAGCTGCGCACAAGATAGACTTTCATCCCCAGCACCACTTCCCGCCACGCTAACTACCCACCATCATGGTACACCACTGAAATTTTACCTTTTATTGCTGTTTTACTGTTGTTTTGTTGCTATTTTACTGTCGTTTTACTGTTGTTTCGCTGTTGTTTTACTGTTGTTGTTTGGCTACTGTTTTGCTGCCATTTTTTTACTATTTTCCACTATTTTGTTGTTGTTTTACTGCTATTTTACTGTTGTTTTATTATTGTTTTATTGTTGTTTTGTTGTTGTTTTACTACTATTTTGCTGTCGTTTTACTGTTGTTTCGCTGCTGTTTTACTGCTGTTGTTTGGCTGCTGTTTCGCTGCCATTTTTTTGCTATTTTTCCACTATTTTGTTGCTGTTTTACTGCTATTTTACTGCTTTTTATTGTTGTTTTACTACTATTTTACTGCTGTTTTGTTGCTGTTTTACTGCTATTTTATTATTTTTTTGTTGTTGTTTTGCTGTGTTTGCTGCTGTTTTACTGCTATTTTTTTACTGTTTTGGTGTTGTTTTGCTATTAATCAGGGCCCTTAAAATAATTTTCAATTATTTTGTTTTTAAGAGAATTGACACAAGCCAAAGTAATTCAGCCTACACAATTAACGATTCTAGTATTGGAGATGATGATGTAAATGACATAATCGAACTAGAAGAAGAGATTGAAAAAGGTTTAAGGCCAGTGGAACAAAAGGCACCACGGCAAAGGAAACTAACTTCACAAGTTTGGTCGTTGTTCCGTAAGGTTCCGGGGGATAAGTATCCGGACAACAAGCCGAGAGCTGTGTGTAAAAAAATGCAGCATTGAGTACGTGGCTGTGCGCAATTCTGGTACAGGTAATCTAAGAAGACATTATGAAACTTGTGCAAAATTTAAAAAGCGTGATCCTGTACAAATGATGTTAGATCGTAGTGATGGACTGTCAACTCGTGTTCCCAAGTTTGAAGCTCACGTGTTTCGTGAATTATTGTTTTGTGCCATTATTATGCATGATTTGCCATTTCAATTTGTTAAATATGAGGGAATTAGAAGAATTTGGAATTATTTGTGTGATGAAGTGCCCAACATCTGTAGGAACACTGCGAAAGCCAATGTGTTAAAAATGCATAATAGGGAAAAGACAAAAATTAGAAGCATGTTAGAAGAAGCTCCTAGTAGAATATGTCTTACTACTGATTTATGGACTTCTATAACTACAGATGATTATTTGTGTCTCACTGCACATTTCATTGATAAAGGATGGAATTTACAGAAAAAAGTGCTGAATTTTTGGGAAATGCCAACTCCACACACTAGGGTTGCTTTGGCTGAAAAAATATTGTCATTGTTGTGTGAATGGGGTATTGAGAAAAGGATTTTTTCATTGACTGTAGACAATGCTTCAAGTAATGATGTTTGTGTTGTAATGTTAAAAAGTCAATTGAGATTAAGAAATGCTTTGGTGTGTGATGAGGATTTCTTTCATATTCGATGTTGTGCTCATATTATTAATTTAATTGTTCAACAAGGATTGAAAGAAATTGAGAAAGCCCGTGAGAGTGTGAAATATATCAAAGGGTCACAAGTGAGAAAAAGAAAATTTTTAGAGTGTGTTAAGCAAGTATCTATAGATAACAAGAAAGGATTAAGACAGGATGTTCCTACAAGATGGAATTCAACTTTTCTCATGCTTGATAGTGTTCTGTATTACAAAAATGCTTTCCGTCATTTACAATTGAGTGATTCTAATTACAAGAATTGTCCTTCTGAAGAAGAATGGGGGGAAGTAGAAAAGATTGGCAAATTCTTGTCTATGTTTTATGAGATCACATGCATTTTTTCTGGTTCAAAGTACCCCACTTCAAATTTGTATTTTCCGAAGGTGTTCGCGGCTACGGTTACTTTGGATCAATTATTGTGTAGTGAGGATGTGTACATGAAAACTATGGCACAAAAAATGATCGAAAAATTTGAGAAGTATTGGTCTGATTTTTGTACCATTTTGGCCATAGCGGTCATCTTGGATCTTAGATACAAGATGGCATTTATTGAGTTTGCTTATAGCAAGGCTTATGGTCAAAATTCGGAGGAGTTGAAACATGTTCGAGATAAGTTGTTTTCAATTTTTGGTGAGTATAATTTGATCACACCATCTTCCTCCACTACATCCGTACTCACTCAAATGAGTGATGTTGGTTCAAGTGCGGGACGTAATGACAATAGTCAAAGTACACTTAACCAAAGGACCATGGATATGTTCAAGGTATATTTACAATTTTCTTATTTGTTCATTGTAAGACTTATTATTTCCATGCTTGTTTTGAATTTTGACTATTCTTATTTCTTAATTATTTTGTAGGAGTTTGATGATTTTGATAACATGGATTGTAGTGCTCATGTTAGAAAATCTGAATTGGAGCTTTATTTAGATGAGCCAAGAATTGATAGAAAGATTGATTTGGACATTCTAAGTTTTTGGAAAGGAAATGGATTTTGTTATCCTAACCTTTCTTCCATGGCTCGTGATATCTTGAGCATTCCTATATCCACTGTTGCATCTGAATCAACTTTCAGTGTTGGCGGTCGAGTTCTTGATCAATTTCAAAGTGTATTGAAGCCAGAGACAGTCCAAGCAATTATTACTACTAGAGATTGGAAGTTTGGAGAGATTGGTAAAACTTGCTCATAAAATTTATTTA
Organism: Citrus sinensis; assembly: GCF_022201045.2. Lineage (NCBI taxonomy): Eukaryota > Viridiplantae > Streptophyta > Magnoliopsida > Sapindales > Rutaceae > Citrus > Citrus sinensis. Next base: position 23,130,375 of record NC_068563.1, read on the forward strand.
CTTTTCTTTTATAATATTATGTGCAATTGTTTCTAATTAAGATTTATTTTTATAAAATTATTGTAGAAAATTTGGATGTCACTGTGGACCAACTTACTCAAAACATTATGAACATGAGCACTAATTGAGCTCCATCTGCAGAGAGTGCCAATGATCCAAATGACAGTGTGTGAGTGTGGTAGGTAAAGTTTTTATCTTGTTTAATTATTATTTCCTTGAAAATGCTACAAATTTGCTATATATTTGATTTTTGAAATTTTACAATGACTATTATCAATATTGCAGCATGTTAATAACATTTTATTTACTTTTTGGTGTAGGATTTTTGTTTTCAAGGTGACAAAGACAAATGAAGAGAATTAAAGAAATTATATTTCTTTATAATTTGAATTAGAATTATTGTTATTTGTAATATTAAGGATTTGGTATTTGGTATTTGGATGACTGTATAATATGATTTGAATTATTTGTATTTTGTTGTGGGATATTAAATTTGTGTTTTTTGCTTAATTTTGTTTATTAATTATATTTTTCTAAACGAATTGTAAACGAATCTTGATTCGATTCGATTCGTTATGGATTCGTAAAGGATAAACGAATAATAAACGAATCCGGATTCGATTCGATTCGCTTATCAATTCTATTAAACGAATTAAACGAATCGAACTGAATATTCGTTTAATAAACGAATCGAATCTGAATCCTGAAATTTCAATTCGTTTAATAAACGAATCGAATCCGAATCCTGAAATTTCAATTCGTTTAATAAACGAATCGAATCCGAATCCATAAAATTTTGACCCAATTCGTTTACGATTCGATTCAAATTCGATTCGTTTATTCGTTTTGCCACCCCTACTCTTAATGCAAAGTCTCTGTTCAATGTAGACAGATAAAACATAACGGACTCACGCCAATCCTCATAATTTGTCCCAGTTAAAGACTTGACGAAGGCAACTTGGAGAAAAGAAAGAATATCTAGAGCTGAGGAATCAATAACCAAAAAAAAAAAAAATTATCAAGCATGCGAAAACAAAATCATGCTATAATCAATGACTCCTTATTCTAAGTTTCTCCAATAGCAACACAATATGTTAGGCATCCTTTAACAATATAGGAGTGCACTAATCTAAAGATAAAGCAGGCAAGTTGAATATAACACCAACATTAACCTATTACCGACAGGATAATCAAGCCACTCAGTAAAAAATACCCAACAAATCTCTTTATCTACCCAAGCATCCTACCAAGTAGTGATTGCCGACAGGGCAGTATCATCACCCGTATGGATCTTGGTAATAACAATAACAATCCATCGCATAATCCATAATTAATAATTATAAATGGCATTGAATTGCAAAACACCAAATAATTTATCACGATTGGTCCTACGACAAGTAGATACACAATCACTCTAAATTGTAATTTTGCATCATATATACATTTCATACATTAACAAAATTGAAGCTAAATGAACTTTGTCAAACACAATTAAAGTTTCTACCAAGATATTAAATCAAATAAATATCTACATGGCTCAATGAAATAATATGAATATTATTCCCATAACATCCAACAATGATGGATTATTTTAAATTTAAAATTCTAAAAAAAATGCCAAAATTGTAAGATTTTGGGACTACAATGAAGAATTTTCATAATTATAGTTACTATTTTAAATATTACAACTTGTGGCCCAAACTGTAAATAAAATAAAATAAATTTTAGGTCATAAAATAATTGACCCAAACTTCAAGGGACCAAATGATATTTTACTATATTGACCTTCGGTCGAGGACTATTATGAAAAGTTTGCAAATATTTTGGGCTATAATGACATTTCACAAAGTTAAGGGATCCAAACGATATTATCCCACAATGTCATCTCCAACCTCGGGATGTTCTACAGTGTAGCTACAGTAAGCTACAGTAAAGTTATTCATATCATCCCAATTTTGGCCACCAAAAATTATGGAAAAATTATATTTTTACTCCAAAATCATCACTCATGTATTATTTAACAACCATTTGCTCAAATATGCCCAAATTCGAAAAATTCGAAATTAAAGGAAAAATTCCATGAGTGAGATTTCATTAACAAATCGACTATGGTTTACAAGGAAATGCATAACCATGGGCTCTGATACCAATTTCTGAAATAAATACGAGCTTTATGCCCTTAATCTTGCATTTCCAAATAAACACATATTGTAGATAAAATTTCGAAATTTACCTTGATCACCCATGAATCCGAACTTGGAAGCTTGTTATGGAGCTTTAACTGAGTTGCTACAGCCTTGATCCAGTTTCAGAAAGCTTGCTTCTTTTGCTTCAGCTCAAGATTCGGATTTTCCTCCTGATTCACTGTACACACACGGGAAAGGAAAGGGGGGGGGGGGGGGGGAGAGAGAGAGAGAGAGAGAGAGAGAGAGGTGCGTTGCGCTCATGCCACATATTTGTGAACATTAAACTTTTAATGGACTAAAGTGATTTAAATACTGTGAATAAGTGTATGAATCTCTCATGTGTTAGTATAAAATTATCCATCTCATTATGAACTAAAATAACACAATTAAAGATTATATTTGTCTATAATATACTATTGTATAGGATATGTTAAAATTAGATTCATTAACACAATATTTGATCATTTAATAAATGAGTCTGTTAAAATTACTCTTTAATATTTGACATCAATTATATATTAATTCGGTAAAATATAAAAAATAATTAGAATGATTTATGCCAGTAGTGAGAAATAAATCTAACACTTTTCAGCTGCTTGTGATGATGAAATGACACCTATTGGTAACCCACCAAGTTGAATGAGCATAATTGATAAAAGATTTGATCGTGAGGCAAGCCACCAAGCAATTGAAGCAAGTTGCCCATGAGTGGCAGCTTTGGAGCCATGGATGGACTGGAGGAAGCTTCTTCCTCTTTGCTTTTAGCTTATTATTCATTACTGAAAGCAGCAGATGAAGGACTAGAAGAGTGAACCACATAGCTAAGTTATCAATGGAAAACATTTTTGCCTCTGGCTTTCAACTTGTACGTCTCCAAGGTTTGCATTGACAAGTCTATTTATGGCCAAAAGTAAAAAAAAGGGGCGGACTATATACGAAGAAATTCGAACTCTCTACTTTAAGGATAAAGGAAACGAGATGTTGTTCAACTCAATTAAGGAGCTTGTGACTAATTTTTATTATCATTTACAACTATTTGGCAGCAGACATTCATCAATATTTAAATATGCCGAATTGATATATAGTCGCTATAATTGTGACAAAGAAATTAAAAAAAATTATATATAGGATGAAATGTGTGAATATTCATAAATTAATGATGAAAAGAAAATTTAAGTATTGTTTTAGATATTCTATATATTGTACTTAAGCCTGATATGACCCTATTTACCCTAATGTGACATTGTATTTTAGGTCATTATTGATCCTTTAATAAAAGACATATTTTCCTCTCATTAAATAAAAATGATGAAAGACGAACTTTAATAGATATGATTGTGATATCAAACTAAACAATGATATATTTGATAAAATATATATGTTAATTTCGTTAAGATTTACCAAATCTCCTTTATATGTTATGTCATTGTTATAAACAAAACTCATATATATGTTAATTTAAAAATAGTGTATTAGATAAATTACAATCCGTCCTTTTTTTCCCCCATTGAGCCAACAAGTGTTTTCTCCCATTTGGTTCAGGCAGAAGAATGTGTCCTGGATTGCTTATGGCAACAAAAAATATACAACTTTCACTTGCAAGTCTTTTGCATTGCTTGGATTGGAATTGGCCTTATTGCTCATGCTTAATAGAAAAACTTAGGCGAAGGAACCATGTTTTATGCTTGTATGTGTATGGGTGAGGAGTTGAAGTATTTTTAGAATAAATGGTTGCGGTCGGGTCAACTAATGATTGGACAATTGTAGATACCCTTACCCCATAATAAAGTGATTATCTTTAAAATATTTTCAACTTATTGTAAATTTCAACTCATTTTTAATTACCATTCAAAAGGACTAATGGAGACACGTTTATAAAAAAGAAAATATCTTCTTAACAATAATTGAAAAGTAAATTAAAGTTTACAATAATTTGATTGGTGTTTTGAAAATCGTCAATTTGTTAGGGTTACATCGAAATTAACCTATGATTATATGGATTTTATTGCCTCAAAATGTTATACTCTTTCACTGGACATTAATTAAATAGGCAAGACCAACAGAGTCGGAAGAAGATTTTTGTTTAAATGAAGCAATTAGGCATCTTCTAGGCAGAAAATGTTTGAATAACAATTATGTGCTGCGATTCTAAGGTTACCAAAAAAATATAATTAGGATCATACTATGAGCAACATGTACTAAATACTCTTTTGACATTGTAAGCCAATGGCTGTGTGGGTGGGAAATAATAAAAATGGCTATGTGCAGCTTGAACACTCATCTTCATGAATCTGCAACTTATCCGAGATTGAATTTGAATGAGGTAAGTATTTCTTGTGGTTCGGATTCCATTACAATCCTTCCTCTTCTGATATTTCTTCCAAAATGAGGATATCTTTCTTGGCGATGTAACTGACAGAAAGCGAGAAATTTGCAACTTTCCTCTGGATTAAGACACTCATGAAGCAAGGTTGGTGATGCCAAAGTAGAGAGTTTTTTGTTGGAATGCATTGATGGCACAGTCAAGTTGAAGGGAACCAAAAGGAGACCTATATCGAAGCCCGTATCCAAGCCCCGCTCCAGATCCCGGTTTGCCTTGTCTCAGTGCTGGATTTCCTGAAATTCCCACATCAAAAATCATCTGAGGAAAACAAGTTTCTGAAAGAGACAGGCTAAGAACCACATCGGTAAAGAAAATAATAATTAAGCCATCAGGGTTTGGAGAAGCCAGGCTAGTTAGAACAAGCACAAGCAGAACCTAACAAGAAAAATTCTCAGTACGCAATAAGAAAGTAATGAGAAAATTTCAGAGTTCAGAATAAAAATTCCAGAATTTATGGGTACTGACCATTGTTAGTTTGGACTAGCCACTAACAGACAACTGAGTGTTTTCTTAAAGAGAGGGAAAAGAATGCAAGGTTTGGGGCCATATAACACTATCTCAGTCACAAATTAAATTTCTGGGGTAAAAATGCTGATTCACCATGAGTAGTCAGAGAAGAACTATCACAGTCAACTCTGTTTCCTTTCCACGCACCTTGGAATTTAACTAAGTACAATCACAAAAAGGAAAATGGCACTTTCAAAAACTGAGACTTCTGAGATGGAATTTTATCAGAACAAAGATCAAATTTACCAGCAGTGCCTGTTTCTTCAGCAAGGAAAAGAATGAAACTCACCAGGGACAAGACGACCAGAGCCTAAATCAGTTCCACAGTCCATGAAAACAGCACCTTCCAACATGTTGTTCTGAAAACAGTTAAAAAGGATTTTGAGGGTCAGTGATAGTCCAGCAACAAACTGGAGCTCAAAAATAAGTAGCAAATTTCAAAGTATCCTAATGAGAAAGAGCAATCATTTGCTGAAAAGTAAGTTCTATGATTGATCCTAAAAAAGCCTATCAAACAGAAGTGTAACCAGCATTTTTTCAACGCAAATAATGTGCCAAAACATAAATCATCTTCTAACAGGGGTTTTTATGCAAGCAAAATGTACTGGGCATGAGACGTTAAAACAAGCAAAATGTAATCAAAGCAACATGCAATTGCTAACAAAATAAGCACACACACTAAAATCCCTGCTTCTATTATACGTGACAGTCATGCTCTAATTCATAGGATTTGACAACAGATTTATGCTGACCACATAACGGTTACAAATCTTTGATATGAGATTTCAATGATTCCCCGTTACAAAAAATTTTTCACCAAAATCCAGCAATATTAACAATATCATAATTAAGAACTAGAAGACACACCAATTTTACAAGGAGGCCAGATATCAAAGAGAATGTAACAAATTGAAAACAAGTGATTACAAGTTTACACCCACTGAAGTAATGACAAGGTAAAGCCACTGCATACCAGAGGGAATGTCAATTCAGTATTAGCAACCAGACATGATCTCCCGGATCCAACAGCACCCTCACCATACCCTCGCACACTACCGAGACCCCCAATTGCAAATGCTTGATAAGGAGCCATGTCCCCTACAATGGAGCCACCTGTCAGGCTGTAACAAGAAAGGTCAGAAAAGCAAATAAAAGCAAGAATATAAATGTTGGTTAGATATCAATGACACAATTGAAGCATGTGGAGACATGGATAAGTGCACCTGTCTTTCAAAATGTGTTTCATGGAACCTGAGTCTGGTTAGGCAATCCCTTTTAGCACAGTTAGTCATTTTACTAATTACAAATCGATGCTTTCTTTTCAAACTTCTATGGTATTTCTATTTTGCCCATCAAACTATCCTTTCCTATTTCTGAGAAACAACAATATAGTATGTGTATTTCATCAAATTACCCAACACTTCCTAATATGCTTATTATGAGCATCTCTTAAGCTTCCTAGCAGAACTACTAAATTCAGACTCTTGCCTTACTATGTCCCTGCTTTTAACTATTGTTTACCCATAATCTATGCTCTAATAACAGAGCATAGTTGACCAATGAAACAACAAAATATTGCTCACCTCGTCAATAGAAATGCTGGTCCAAGTTTGACGCCCTTTGATGCAACAAATTTGAACCTGTTGAAGATTAGCCACTTGGATAGAACTGGAATCCCCTGTTCTATTTGCATGCTAAACTGTAAACAAGGGAGACTCAAAGTCAGTGGAATACAAACAAACAAGCAGAATGGATATGTCAAACTGCAGGGAAAATGCTGCACTATGGATCAGCAAGTAGAGATAGTTTACACGAGAGAAACTGCGATCATTTGCCTTAGCATATCGAGATTCTTGCTTTAAAACTACCATACTGTCGTGGTTACTCCCGCTGCATGGCAAACATCATAAGGACTGTGTTAAAAAAATCAGTCCACTATATTGTTTGAGAATCAGAAGTACAAATCACAATCACCTGCAAGTCACGGGAAATCCATCAAGATCTCTAGTTATAGACCGCCAATCATCATTCACAGGCCGAACATGCTGCAAGGCTAACGTTGATTATTTTCCATGTAGAATAAATACAGACTGAAGAATTGTGGGTGGACACACTACAAGAAAAGGATACCTAGTAGAAACTATGAAGTGATAAGTAAAGAGTCTTCATCAAACCTCAAATTTTAAACTAGTTGTGTTGCTCCATTTTGAACTTATAGGCTCACTTATATCCAATCCCAGTGATAAACGAGACAAATTCACTCCTCCACTCCCTGAACGGGAGAAATTGTCTATTGGCAGACCATGTACCCCCACTTCTGGTGAAAGAGAATGCTGGGAAAATAATTTACCGAATTAGAACTGATACATGCTAAATTCCAGCTCAAACTCAAGTTTCATTTCAAATTCTCAACTGGGATTTCATTAATTAACCATCTGGATTAGAGAACTTTCCAACAATCCAATCCAAATGCAAATTGTTGGTAAAGAAAAACAACCTGAATAACAAAACACTGTTGAGAAAGCCATTCGGGCCTTGGCCTCCGATAAGCAACTAAAACATTTGAATCATAAAGACCCTTATCCCATGATACATCAAGCTTCTCACTTCCACCAAACAAGTTTGGATGTTTGATGCAAAGACTGCAATGAACAAAATTGAAACAATTGTTACAACACTTCCCTTTCTGTACATACACACGTACTCATCAGTAAAACTCAGGATGGGAAAGATTGTGTTTCTAAAACTCATAGTCCATTTTATCAGATTTTTACAAAAAATGAATGAAAAGCAAGCAGTAAAGAGAAACAGGGAAGTTTTTCTTGTTACCATGAATTTTAGTAATTAAGCGAATACAAAATTTTAAAATTTTTGCCCTCACATTCGAAGCTACAAATTACCAAACACACAGGCATTACTAAAAAGAAACTAATCCGAAAATAAGAACCCAGAAAGCCCAATAACCATTCATCGCCTGATAAACAAAAGAATTCAAACAAACAAATAAAATAATTCGCACCTGCCGATAACAAGAGAAAGAGGACTGCTAGTGTTCCTGATAAAACAACAGTAATGAGAATTTTTCATTTCTTTCAAATAAATAAATACCAGTATAATAATAATAATAATAATGAGATGGGCAAAAAGAACCTGGGAGGAGGAAGCATCAAAGAAGCACACAGCTTGTGAGTGAAATCGACGTTAACATCAATCTTGGCTGCAAGCACAAGAACAAGAACGAAGACATTCATTCAACATTATATGATAATTAATCAATAAAATAATAACCAACAATATAAAAAAATCAAGATTAAACAACTGACCTTTGCCAGCATGGATGCTCTTCTGAGCGCCCATAGCGACATTACTAGTGGTGATGGTTATTCATAAAACATAAATTAATTAATTAATCAAATGGGAAGGATTTTGTTTTTCCGTTTTCTGCAATAATGAATGAAACAATTATCAAGTTTAAGTGTGCGACCATGCAAAATGTTTTGTGCTGTGTATGTGTGTGGTGCTCTGGGCGAGCGTTTTGTTTTTGGTCTTGGCTTGTGCTGATGGGTAAAGAAGCTCTAAGTTCCCAAGTTTGATATCTTCTTTTGCTTCTCCTTTTAGTTTTTGCACGCACGTGCAATGATTACTCTTTTATAAGGATAAAATATAATCACTTTTAAATTATTTTACGGTTAATTTTGAATTTTAGTGAATTGTCTTTTCAGATTTCTGAATTAGTATTTTCTAAAAATAAAAATAAGAATGAAAATGATATTTTGCGGTTACTGTATTTTGAATTTAAATATGCGTTTGGTATTATTTTATGTATCATGTATTTAAAAATTGAAAACAGTAATATGTGTTCGGTAGACATAATTAAGAATAATAAAATCAGTGAATATGTGCTTGGTAGTACCATTTTCAAAAATAAATTTTACTAAATATTTAAGCCATACTTATAATTAAAGAGTAATTGTTTAATTAATACATACACAAACATACCATAAATAATCTAAACAAAATAATTATATAAAACTAAATGATAATAAAATTTAATTATAGTATTAATTGAAAAAGTTTTATATTATCTTTATTTTTACACTATAATTAAAATACTACAATACCTATGATTTAAACAAAATAATTATAAAAATTACATGGGCATCATGCATTACGTTTGTAATCATGCTGCATAGAAATTGCAATTTTATCTCTTATACCATTCATCTTTGCAATTTAGATTTCATATCAAATCATTCATAGAAAAGAATTCAAATAGAATAATAGTTTAATTTACAATATTCATATTTAATCAATGATGAATACAACAACAATCAGTTATTTACAAAATGAATTAATACAATGGAATCAACCCAATGAAAACAATGTGGTACAAGAGGGGGGGAAAAAAATGACACCGGACAAACACATATCTTAGAGAAAAAGTGATGACAAGAATCATTCATAAAAAATGATCTAACAGGAAGTGTTTCCTGTGTAATAAATAAATGGCTGAGATTGAAAGTATTGCCACCAAAATTGCCATGAGCACATGCTTTCGATTATGATGCCCTACATCTTGCAATCTCAAGGTCTTAGAGTTTGGGACCATGCCTTTAATATTGCTTGCTATTTAGAAATTAAAGCAGAATTATTATCGTCAGCAAGGAAATGGGAGAATACATTGTGTTGGGGAAAAATCAGGTTTTTAAAATTTTATAAAACCTTTTAAGGACCGCTCTCATATAATATATAGGAATACGTAATCCAGAAATCGTACCTTGAAAATCCGAGTTGGCTTTTTCCGCTGAAGTGATTTAGGCTCCCAGATCACGATCCGTCACCACCACTCCTGTTAGATCACGATCCGTCACCACCACTCCTGTTAGATCACGATCCGTCACCACCACGCTTGTTAGATCACGAACTGTCACCAATGATCTTCCAGGTTATGACTCAGGTTCGATCTGCACTTGACGTGTGGGCGCCGTTATCACCACCAAAGCAACTAGCACGAGAAAATTTTTCTCTCAACAATGGAGAGAAAAATCTTTTTCTCTGATCTGTATAAAGTGGCTTCACCCATTTCTTTAGGGAAAAATAAGCCTTTTATATCACCCTTTAGTGAAAACCCTAGGCTCCAAGAATGCTCAAAATAAAACTCACGTTGTTTTCTTTTTCAATAGGGGACCCACCTTGTAAAATAACATAAGGCCCCTTACACATAAGCTTATTAAATGGAGCCTCCCACTAAATGATATATTTAGGCTTTTGACCCAAATAGCTAGTTATCTTGCTTATTAGTCCAGTAGTGGTGCAGTCAATTAAATGAGCTAACCCGGGGATCATTTGGGAACATACAATAGTGGCTACAATAATTAGGCATGTAATTAAACTAGCCCAATTATTTAATTCCAAATCTACTCCACTAAAAGATTGGAACTGACTTCCATAATTGTATGCTCGAATAATAATTCGTCCCAAACCACATTGATTTCTTTACTGCACAATCCTTTGTACAACATCGTTAATTAAATTGATATCTCAACTGTCCAATCAATTTAATAACATCTTATTCCTTGATCCTTACTGGTTTTCTCTAATGATCATTTTCAACATACTAAATATGTTGACACACTCTGGCCAGAGAATTCTATGATCAAGTGCCGAAAACCCATCAAGAGATGTGTTGTACAAATTCTATATTGTTAATCTATAACTCCAATACTCATAATTGCTCCCACCAAGATACCGGGTAATCTTGACCACAAGGATGTGTCGTGCCCATTGGTAACTCAAATGGAATAACAATTACAATCATGAAATCATAATTAACTCAAGATTAAGATTACAGTAAAATCAACGCCTATGAGATTTAATAAGTCTGACAGTTATTACAAAGTTAATTAAATCTCATATGTGATCCTGTTCAATGTAGTCGTACTACATCAATAAATTCATACATGATTAAGACAAATCATTCAATGAATTTATTACAGTCTATACCTAAATAAAGTGCCCAACTTTATTTATCAACTGCGAACTAAATTTATTTAATCATAAGATAACTTGTATTTATGTCTTCTGTGAATCCACATGGTGATCACATAAATACATATAATATGATTAAATGGACTTTAATACAAGTATTAATGCAATTAAGATATTTGAATAAAATACCTCATTTATTTTATTAATTAGAAAAATAGTTTATTACAATTAAATAAACACATATGCTTTTAAAGAGCATATTTTCCCAACAATCTCCCACTAGCTCTCAAAGCATATCTGGCATATTGCTCATGCTCTAGGGCTCTAAGTGCAGGTTATAAAGGTTTCCCACTAATGACCATTGTAATAAGATCTGCCATTTAGCATCTAATGCCATTTAGGGTACTGTCATATAACCTTTCTACACTATTCCCTTATAAGATGATACTTCCTTTCAATATGTTTTGTTTCTTGTGGTTCCTTGGTTCCTTAGATTGAGCTACCACACCACCATTATCACAAAATAGTTTAAGAGGTGCAGTTACAACATGTACCACCTCAAGATTTCGTAGGAACTTGCAGAGCCATATAGCTTCTTTTGCAGCTTCAGATGTAGCCACATATTCAGCTTTAGTTATTGAGTCTGTGATACAAGATTGTTTCACACTCATCCAACTAATAGCTCCACTTCCCAATGTAAACACATAGCCGGAAGTTGATTTTCTAAAATCTTTATCTGACAAAAAATCAGAATTAGTATAACCCACTAGAATAAGTTTATCACCAGAATACACAAGCATATAATTTTAAGTTCTTTTTAGATACTTCATTATATGCTTGACCGCAGTCCAGTGTTCAGGTCCAGGATTAGATTGATATCTACTAACCATCCCTACCGCAAAACAGATGTCTGGCCTAGTGCAAAGCATGGCACACATGAGACTTCCCACAGCTGTTGCATAGGGAACTCGTCTCATTCTCTCTATCTCTTCAGATGTTTTAGGTGATTGATCCTTAGAGAATGTAATTCCATGTCTGAATGGTAATAAACCAGTCTTGGAATTTTCCATGCTAAATCTAGCCAATATCTTATCGATATAGACCGCTTGAGACAAGGCTAAAGTTTTATTCTTCCGGTCTCGTAGTAACTTGATACCAAGAATATAACTTATCTCTCCCAGGTCTTTCATATCAAATTGTTTTGCTAACCAACTCTTTATTGTAGTTAATACTCCTATATCGTTTCCAATCAGGAGAATATTGTCTACACAAAGAACTAGGAAGGCTACAAATTTTTCCTGAATTTTCTTGTACACACATGGTTCATAATGTTCTGAATGAATCCAAGCGATTTAATCGCTTGATCAAATCTGATGTTCCATGACCGAGATGCTTGCTTCAATCCATAAATGGATCTCTGTAACTTACATACCATGTGTTCTTGGCCTTTTTGTATAAATCCATCTGGTTGCTACATGTAGATGTTTTCTTCAAGATGCCCGTTAAGAAAGGCAGTCTTGACATCCATTTGCCAAATTTCATAATCTAGCACTGCAGGAATGGAGAGCAGAATCCTGATGGATTTAAGCATAGCAACCGGAGAAAAGGTTTCCTCATAATCGATTCCTTCTTTTTGAGTAAACCCTTTGGCTACTAATCTTGCTTTAAATGTTTCCACCCTTACGACTACTCCTCTTTTTCTCTTGTAGATCTACTTGCACCCTATAGGTTTTACCCCATTTGGTGCCTCTACAAGTTCCCAGACTTTATTGGAATTCATAGATTCCATTTCTTGATTCATGGCCTTTTTCTAAAATTCAACATCTCTATCTATTAGAGCTTCGTTGTAACTAGTGGGATCTTGTACATGTTCATCTGAGATAGCCGTATAGGTTTCTCCCAAAAGCATGTATCTCGCAGGTAACCTAGTTACCCTCCCACTACGACGAGGTTCTAAAAGTGATGGTTGTTCAAGGATAATCCTGTACTGATCAGCTGGTTGTTGCTGTTCTTCATGTTCTATAACAGGTGTTGAAAGCTGAGCATCAACCTGATCTCTTTTATTTCTCTAGTTTTACCTTACTCTTAGGTTATAAGTCATTATATAGTCTTCCTCAAAGAAAGTAAAGAATATTTCTATAAATAGATTCCTATCTTGAGGACTATAATTCAGACTTTCCCTTATTCCTTTAAGATACCTAGAACATGCAAGCTTCTGAACACGAATCCATCTTCTCTATCTCTGATTCTAGTAAATTCCAAATACGAATGTGTCTCAAACTATGTTTGTGACTTTTTCATAATATCTTGGAGTAGTAGACACCGAGATAGATGAAACTAAGTTCAATAAACTTTGTAGTTTCAAATACTAGTATCTGGAATCAAAAAGGTAAATGATAAACCACTTAGTATATATCTTGTCTTATCCAAAAGAATCTTGTTTCTCCATTTAATTACACTATTGTATCATAGTGTTCATTGACAACCAAATAGTGCTTGAATTCTCCATAGAGATATTCTTTGTTTCGATCATATCGAAGTTCTTTTATGTTCCTGTCTAATTGCTTCTGTCTTATCCACGTACTCTTTTGAATTTCAAAAGCAATGGAATCATGACGCACTTAGACAAACATAAATAAAATGAATATTCATCAACAAGATTGATAGAATACTCATAACCTCTTATAACATGTAAACTGATTAGTCCGTATACATTTGTATGCGCTAAATCATCAAATACAATGTTATGCTTTTAGCTCAAAAAGAGCATCCTTGTCATATTACTTTTCTAAATAAGATTTATATAGTTACAATGATCAATCTTAATAGGCCAACAAGTCTATCATTAATCATTTTCTTAAAATCTTATTATAGTTTATATGACTTAAGCATAAATATCAGAGGTGATTTTTGGTTAGAAGAAACATTTCTTTTCTTAGATAAATGCATATACTTTTTATCATTATATCTTACTTTGAACAGATCAATGTACTTCTATGATATAAATTGTCTTTATAAATAACCAAAATAAGTAATAAACAGAGGATCCATAAATAACAGTGTACTCCTGTTTATTAAAACAAGCCACCGAAATTAAATTCCTCTAATATTTGGAAAAATAAAGACAAATATCAAAACTAAAGTCTTGTAAAATTGATCTAGTCTTTCAATTGATATAAACTAACACGTCCTCAACTGCTATTTGAAGCTTTCTTCACTTAATCTCTTGGTTTCCTGAAAACCAAATAAATGAATTACAAATAAGATTAGTTATCTCAGAATTCATTATTGTATGAATCAATAGAAATCTGAACTAATTAGGAAGCTTAAAGATTTCCTATACCTGATTTTAATTATCTTAGGACAATCTTTCTTCCAGTGACCCTTCTGTCCACATTTGTAACACTTGCCTTTTGGCTTGCCACTTCTTTTAATGGACAGTTTGCCGATCCGAACTCTTGCTTGCTCATTCTTGTCTTTCGACTTAAGCCTTGAAGAGAATCCTTTTTCAGGAAGTTTTCTGCTATTATAACATTCTTCTATAGCATGTAGTTCGTGCATTAATTCAATTAAGGTCATATCTTTATTGTTTAAGATATATCTGACCTTAAACTCTTTGAATGTATCAGGTAAAGATTCAATCACCATGTTAATCTTTAATTTATCATTGATTTGAACACCATGAATCTCTACTTCATTCAAATAGTCCATCATTTTGAGGACATGATCACGAACTTTTGTGCCCTCTTCCATCTTAGTATCCATAATACGTTTTAATGCTGCTTCTCTGGCAAAATGGGTATTTTGCCCAAACATCTGATGAAGACTAGCCATTATTTCAGTGGCTGTTTCCATGCTCCGATGTTTCTTATGCAGTTCCATAGAAATCGAAGCCAATATATAGCGCTTAGCCATTTTGTTAGCTTCGCACCATTTCTCATAAGGCTCCCTCTGATTTCTATAATTGTATAACGATGGTTCAGGAGGGCAAGGCTGGGTCAACACATATTTGCTTCCTTTAGCAGTGAGGATATTAAATAAATTGCGTTTCCAATCTAAATAATTTTCGCCAGTGAGTTCATTTTTAACAAGGATAAATAATAATGGGTTGATGGAAGACATTTTCTGAAAAAAACAAAATACACATGTATAAATACTTTGAAACAATATTCACAATAAATGACAAAAATGCAAAAAACCATAAATGCATTTTAATTTATTGTAACGATAATCTAGTACCGCTTTGACAAGCTATCCGTTGGGG
The DNA here is from genome assembly GCF_022201045.2 of Citrus sinensis. Taxonomy (NCBI): domain Eukaryota; kingdom Viridiplantae; phylum Streptophyta; class Magnoliopsida; order Sapindales; family Rutaceae; genus Citrus; species Citrus sinensis. The sequence continues at coordinate 23,145,703 of NC_068563.1, forward strand.
AAGTCATGTCTACACTTACTAGACCCAATTATCCATTGGATTATTTACTTTCATGTAGAGACATGATAAATAATTATCGTTATCCCTTTGGACCTAAATTTGTTAACAGAGCTTCGTTGGGAAGGTTAATAACAAACTTTAGTTGAGTGTATAACCATTGTTTCAATCTACGTATTTTTCATATCAATAGTCACCGTTGGGGTGAACAATCGATTGAAAAATATTTCAATTTTATCTTTGAAGAAGTTCATCAAATAAAATATCTAATATATATACCCTCCGAAGGGAGCATCACCGTATCATGAAGTCGAGGTATATATATAATTTTATTATTGAACTAACAATGGAGCCCGTGGGAAAATTATCTTGAATTTTCCCTCTCCCACTCAATATTTTAAAATTGGTTTTTCCTTTTTAAAACATACATATTGTTAATTGCATGCTTCCTATAATATTATCTAGATGATATCAAATATTATTAAGCATGTGCAAATTTCAAACAATATAATGAAATTCATAATTAATGAATGACATGTATCATTATGCATAGAGTGGCACTACCTATTCTATATGACATGTTATCATCCAAAACATAACATATAGAAAAACAATTAAATAATCTTAATTCATGGCTTTCCTAATAATGAAAAATACATTAACCCTAAGCCTAATCTTCATTGGGCTTCTTGTCAATGTCCATCTTTCATAATCTTGTTTTTGTTAATGGACTAGGGGAAATTGGGCTTTTAAATTTATAATTGGTCCAATTTTTAATTTTAAAAAGAAATAAATAATTAATTAAATTTTTTTTTTATTAAAATAAAACTTTTGGACCAAAAATAGATTTAATGTGTTCAATTTATCTATGCATTATAATCCATTAAGCCCAAATTTCAATTGGGCCTAAAACTAGGATTCTTTAAGCCCAAAACTGTTTTTGGACTTAAATGCAAAAACTTGAAACGTTTCTGCCCAAAAAGAAAAAACTATAGAGCCATAGGGACCTCAATGATAGAAACCATTGAAACCCTAAATCCATCTTTTTCTCTTTCCTGTCTTCCCCAGCCGCCATCACCAGGGCAGCCACTGTTCACAATTTCCAGCCATCTCCGACGCCGAACCACCTGCCGCCATGTTGCCGAAAACGCTCCAAACTCGCGCACGCAACTTGCTGCTCGTGCAGCTCGCACTACTGGCCACGCTCGCCGCACGGGCTGTTTGCTGCGCGAGCAGCCTGTGCCAGCGCGTGCTGCGCGCACAAGCCACGCTTCCCGCGAGCGCTGGCTGCTGGCTTGCAGCGCGCGCTTGCTGGCAGCATGTGCTGCTGGCCGCGCGCTGCTTGCTGCTGGTTGCCGCTGTCAAAATTTTCGGCCTCCGTCGCTTCGATCTTGAAAATCCGAGATTAATTTACAAATTTCCTAGGCCAATTTTGGCTTACAAAAATTCTATAACAGTAAAATAAATCAAGAGGGAAACATGGTGATAAAAAACCACCCCTCCTGTTACAGATCCAAAGAAAAAATACAACAGAAAATCTAACCATAAATTAAGACAAACCAAAACATGCTTTATTCATATATTAAACAAATAATATATATCTGAATCAATTGTGCCACTTTAATACATAAATTTCAAGAATAATTTCATACGAAATTCTTATATATTAATATGAGATGGCTCTGATACCAATTGTTGGGGAAAAATCAGGTTTTTAAAATTTTATAAAACCTTTTAAGGACCGCTCTCATATAATATATAGGAATACGTAATCCAGAAATCGTACCTTGAAAATCCGAGTTGGCTTTTTCCGCTGAAGTGATTTAGGCTCCCAGATCACGATCCGTCACCACCACTCCTGTTAGATCACGATCCGTCACCACCACGCTTGTTAGATCACGAACTATCACCAATGATCTTCCAGGTTATGACTCAGGTTCGATCTGCACTTGACGTGTGGGCGCCGTTATCACCACCAAAGCAACTAGCACGAGAAAATTTTTCTCTCAACAATGGAGAGAAAAATCTTTTTCTCTGATCTGTATAAAGTGGCTTCACCCATTTCTTTAGGGAAAAATAAGTCTTTTATATCACCCTTTAGTGAAAACCCTAGGCTCCAAGAATGCTCAAAATAAAACTCACGTTGTTTTCTTTTTCAATAGGGGACCCACCTTGTAAAATAACATAAGGCCCCTTACACATAAGCTTATTAAATGGAGCCTCCCACTAAATGATATATTTAGGCTTTTGACCCAAATAGCTAGTTATCTTGCTTATTAGTCCAGTAGTGGTGCAGTCAATTAAATGAGCTAACCCGGGGATCATTTGGGAACATACAATAGTGGCTACAATAATTAGGCATGTAATTAAACTAGCCCAATTATTTAATTCCAAATCTACTCCACTAAAAGATTGGAACTGACTTCCATAATTGTATGCTCGAATAATAATTCGTCCCAAGCCACATTGATTTCTTTACTGCACAATCCTTTGTACCACATCGTTAATTAAATTGATATCTCAACTGTCCAATCAATTTAATAACATCTTATTCCTTGATCCTTACTGGTTTTCTCTAATGATCATTTTCAACATACTAAATATGTTGACACACTCTGGCCAGAGAATTCTATGATCAAGTGCCGAAAACCCATCAAGAGATGTGTTGTACAAATTCTATATTGTTAATCTATAACTCCAATACTCATAATTGCTCCCACCAAGATACCGGGTAATCTTGACCACAAGGATGTGTCGTGCCCATTGGTAACTCAAATGGAATAACAATTACAATCATGAAATCATAATTAACTCAAGATTAAGATTACAGTAAAATCAACGCCTATGAGATTTAATAAGTCTGACAGTTATTACAAAGTTAATTAAATCTCATATGTGATCCTGTTCAATGTAGTCGTACTACATCAATAAATTCATACATGATTAAGACAAATCATTCAATGAATTTATTACAGTCTATACCTAAATAAAGTGCCCAACTTTATTTATCAACTGCGAACTAAATTTATTTAATCATAAGATAACTTGTATTTATGTCTTCTGTGAATCCACATGGTGATCACATAAATACATATAATATGATTAAATGGACTTTAATACAAGTATTAATGCAATTAAGATATTTGAATAAAATACCTCATTTATTTTATTAATCAGAAAAATAGTTTATTACAATTAAATAAACACATATGCTTTTAAAGAGCATATTTTCCCAACACATTGATCAATGATCAATCATAGAACCATTGAAACTACATTTGAGATTCAGGTGCTTTGTTGAATGCAATAACTACCCATGAAGTGAGGATGGTTGATAGACATAAGCCATCAAGTGAAAAGTGCTTGTTCAACAAACAAGATGGAAAAGCACAGCAATTACAAACATAACATGAAGCCAACATCAAAACCAAATTGTCCAAAACACAGAGATGAAAATAATATATGGTATATATATATACATAGGTTCCCAGAGTATTTCATATCCAATCACAACGATTTTGTTGTAATTTCAATGCATTCAGCAGAAATTAAATTGAAAAATGCAAATCATCAGATAATAACAAACTATATGTTCCTAGTGTATTATTTATACAGTAAACCTGTAAAGCTTATGCAAACCTCGAAAAGATAAACTTGTGATCGTGAAGAGTGAAGACATAATGAGAATCAATATTATCATCATCATTGCGATCACTTTCTTAAAACGCTCAAGATATGCAAGCCCTCTAGTTGTAAAAAAAAAGATTAATTCAAATGAGTATCCGCCATTTGAATTAATCAAGCGTATTTGACAAAAGTCATTCTTTCTATCCCCAGCCAACTATATTTCAAATTTTAGCTATTTATTTGCCATTGCACTATTTTTTAGAATCATCATCCCTCATTCATCCAAATTCTTTGCAACCCAAGTGAATTAATGTGCTTATCTCTTATTCTCGATAATAAGACTTTCCAAATTGTCATTGCCAATATGTTAATTGCTTCTCAGATGATATAATAAAACAAACAAATACCAATTTCTTTAACGATGGCTTCACTGATATTGCAAGCAAAAAAAATTCTAGTTATTCCAATTGCATGCATCAACAAAATTACCTTTCAAAACGTACACCAAACTCCAGAATAATCCAAAATCCCACTAATACCAAAATCCTCATACCATCAAGGTCACATGATATGCAAGTTTATCCTTTTGTAGCTATTAAGTTAAATCCTTGAAAATTGGAGCATGACAATAAGAAAAAAATGAAAGCCCTTACCCCATTTGAGGTGTAGAAGCCAAGCTGTTATTGAGTTGAAGAATTCCATAATTAGAAGTATAAAAAATCTCGCCAAAAGATTTGCTAAACCCACGGCTATAACTTGCTTTCTCATAAGACACCAACACCAAATCTTATATCCATAATAAGACACAGAACCAAAGCAAAAATGAAAGGTTTCTTCTTCATTGACAACATTGCCATTTCCACTCTTATTATTTCTCTTACACTGCTTTTCTTTTCTCATTCCTTAAAACGCAAGGACAAGTAAAGCTTGGAAATATAAGAATAATGAAATCATATGCACAAGATAAATAATAATTAATCAAAATTTACCCAAATAGAAGAATAATGTTAGTGAGCCAATGTCGATCCTCAACATATATGCTCAGATCTCGTTATCGGAGCAACTTGAAAAAGAGAGCGAGAGCAACAACAACACCAGTCGAGACAGAGCAGCAGTAACACCAGTTGAAATATTTATGATCAATGGGTGGATATTTTTAAAAACGAAGCAATATGCAGCAGCAAATTTTTTTTATTTTTGTCGAAATTCTAACCCGAAAGTAGCGCTAAGTACAAGAAATGTGAAATATTGGGAAAATGCAACCACGTTTGGTACATAATACTGTTGTACGAAATAAAAGTTAACTAATGATGTTATGATGATTTTGGTAAATATAACATACTAAACTAACTATATGTAGTGTGAAATCACCTTAGTTTCAGGCGTAAGTATTTATTAAATGCTTTAAAGATATAGCTTTGAATTAAGCGATCCTATGCTATGTGTCATTTTGTAATAGTGTATGGGTATATGATTTAGCTCCTTTATTTTTTAAATTTAGTAACCACCACTCAAAACTTGAATTTTTGTTCAACATATGATTAGGACATGAAAAAACCATGATGCAGGCATAACTTCTCAACTACACTAAGCATACAGGTTGGTATTTCAAAATACCAATATCCTACTTTTAAAATGGTAACAAACTCATGAAATGAACACCCCCGCGCATGAGTCCAAGCCCAATTGAGGATCTCATTTCAAAAACCTCTTGCAAAATAATTAAAATAATGCAATTTAATGCTGCTTTTAAGTTTATTTTTAAATATTGATTATATTAATATAGTGTATTAGAACACAACATAACAAATGCGACTTCAATGTCTAAAGGATGTTAGAAAGCGTCAAGGTTAGTTTAGGATTGTTGTTCAAAAAGTGCTTTTGAGGATTTATTCTAAGATTAGGTCTTTAATGCTCTTAGAGCATTACTTCTTAATTATACTATACTTGCCACGTGAGTATATATATTATCATGATTAATTGAAACAGAAATGTGGCAAGAAACGAATGGAAAAGAAGCAATAATCTTGGAGCACCAAATACTTTTCCTTATTCTAGAAGTAGTTTGCCAATTGCAAATGACACATTTCAACATTTTAATCACTCACAAGCATAAATACATAATAAATGTATCCAAAAAAATTTGAGGGTATTTTTGGAACTCAAAAAATAATGTGTCCTGCTGCTGGGCCCTTTCCGGTAAAAAATATTTTACTTTAAAATTTGAAAGAGTCCAACTTTTAATACTACTTTTAATTTTTTTTTTCCTTAAGATACCCCAGTTTAATTTATAAAAAATATTTTAACCGAATTTTGGATAAATCTAATCAAAACAAATAGGTATGTTTTTAAAGAGTGCAGCTGCCTAAGCGAGTCTAAGGTGTGCTTTTCAGAGCGGCATATGGCAAAGTTTTAGTGGTGAAAAATGGATGAAATCCCAAAAGTCTCAACACTCTTTGAGGTCTGTAAAAGTATAGCAAACCGAGGTGAGAGGTGGAGTCACTAATGATCATGCTAGGTTTGGGGTGATTGTTATGGTGTCAAGGCTGTAAAATTCTTAGATCTCTTTCTACAATGCAAGCTTTATATTGCATTCACTAAACAAAAATCGAAATTAATTAGAAATATAATGAGTTATAATTAAAATAGATATTGTTTGGGGATAAATAGAGTATTAAAAATGAAGCGCCACGTGTCGATGCAAAGGTTATGTAACTATTAGTTATTTTCTGGAGGTACCCGACCTACATTATTAACTCGGTACCTAAGATACCCGGCCTACACAATAAATTCGGTACTCAAGGTACCCGACCTACATCATTAGCTTGGTACTTAAGATACCCGATCTACACTAGAAATTCGATACCCGAGGTACCCGACCTACACTATTAGCTCGGTACCCAAGATACTCAGCCTACACAATAAACTCGGTACCCGACATTCACTATAAGCTTGGTTACCCGACCTACACTATAAACTTATTACTCGAGATACCTAACCTTCACCATGAATTCGGATACCTGAGGTACACCTGGAGATTAAAAATGTACGAAGGGTACCTCAGATCAGACGCAAAACGGTCAAAGAAAAGTCTCCAAAGAGTCAGTCACGAGAAACGCCTCTATCAATATAGAGTTTATTAGCCGGAGTCATCAAAACAAGGTTGGCTTACACCGGGTACCCCAGATGCTCCATGGGGTACCTGAGGTACACCGAGCAAGGACAAAAAGGTTAGGAAAAATGTTCGGAAAATATCAAGAGATAGATGGGCCCCAAATCTAAAAAGGATCGGCTGAACACGTGTCAAAAAATAAGGAATCAGTGAGGAAATCTCGTGCTACAAAATAGGAGATAGCTGCGAATCAGCCAAAAGTTCGATATTATGACAGTTAGGACCACCAACTTTTCCTGCCATGCCTGCAAAATTACAACGGAATTGCAGAGGTACGCGAGACCACTCTACTACGCCTAGCACGTGAATACACCTCAAACTTGTTCTCTACGCATATTTTTGAAATACCTAAGCTGCCATATGCATGAAAATAAGAATATTCCTGACATGACCGCAGAGAACGCCAATAATAACGTCAGGTGGCATGGCGACCCAGGGTACACCATATAAATACTAAGGTTGAATTTTTATCAAGTTAACACACACAACACGAAAAACTAAGGTTTCTTCAACCTCAAAACCTCCATTACCAAGAGTTATCTCTAACCTGAGATAACCCAACTCTGACTTGAGCATCGGAGTGTGGTTGCCGACCACCCCCGACTCCACCTCTGGCCTATTTTTTGGTTGTTTCGCAGGTTTAAGACGATTTTCACCAGCCTTCCGCACCTTAAATCGGACCCCCTTCATATCCGCCGCTATCTCAATCCTCCTTCACTCCACAAAAAGCCTATACAGCCCGCACGTGCCGAACAAGCGAGGCACCCCACTCCCCAACAAAAAATAAATTTATTGTTCTTAGATTGGTTTTGTGGTTTTTTATTCATTGACCCAAAATCAGCCGAAAATAGATATAATCGAAATGAGGAATTAGAATCAGAATAATTTATTTACTTGAACTTCAGGAATCGTAATTAGAATAAGCTGTATTACCATTTATGTGTTTACTTTGTCTTAAAATCAAAATTAGAATGAGTTAAATTGTAAGAAATTACTATAAAATCCTTAATTAATTTTTATCATAATTATTATTTTGTATTTTAATTATTGTTATTATTATTATTCAAAAATTGATTATTAATAATAATTATCATTAATTATGATTATTAACAATTTAACAAAAAAAATTATTATTAATTATTGCTAATAGATTAATTAATTATAATACTTTTTATTCATGTTATTAATAATAATAATCTATTTAAAAATTATAATTATATTTATAATAAAATAATTATTATAATTATAATTTATTTAATAATTATTATATTTTTTAATTAAATGAAAGATATTTTGAGAATTTAAAATTATGGAGAGCGAATTGGTACTCTAAAGATTTTAATGAAATAAAACAGAATGGAAGGGGCTTATTGAATTTTTATAATGAAGAAAGTTTTTAATACTTGAGAATAAATTATAAATAATATAGAGGATAGGGGGCTAAATGTAATTTTACGGGACAGCTGTAAATCAGCTGTAACTTGGGTGGACACCTAAAAAGATAGATATTTATTGCTTCACTGATCGCATGCCACTGTACACGTGCATGGCTCTAACCGCTATTTTTGAGTCTCGATTATACCTCTTGAAGTCGACTTCTTTACGAAAACTGTTCTTTCTCAGAGAGCATATCTTCCCAACTTTCTTCTGGTTTACATTTATTAGCCACCTGTCCCCATCTCATAGTCCAAATCAGCACTCAAATACAGGTTATATGCCTTATCAAAGTGAGAATTCGATTATTTTTTTAGTTTAGTTTCCTGTCGATTATTTGTATACAGGTTACGCCAATGGACTTGGCTGCATACAAAAGTCCCACAAGGAATATCGGCGAACTTATCATTTATGTAATAATATAAAACTACATCTTTCAAACATTGCATTGAAACATAATCACAGAATGCGCTTATGGTCTTACAAAAACATGCGCTACGTACTAGCAAGATGTTATTATTGTTACAGAATATAGACACATATTGCGGTTCCATGCATGCTTGTTGAATAATTTATGGATGACTGCCAGCTGGACCTCTCGGAGGTGCTGGTGGAGCCCGTGGATGATCTCTCACACGACCGCGACTGGAACCGCGACCGAATGGAAAAGCAAAGGATGGTTGCAAAAGAAGAAGCATTATTATGCAGCATAACTCCAAAAGAAACCAAAGCAGATTGTTCAGCTTCATCTCATTTCTCATTTTAATTGCCCTCTTACCACATAAGAGTTTTCTAAAGATGTATACAAAATTATTAGATGAATGAGAAGATATAAGTTATTATATAGGCCCCTTTCCTTCAACCATTTTCCAGTCAATAAATTATTAAAAACAAACGCAAATAAGTCAAGTCAATTTTCATCTTGAATAAGTCGAATGCATATATATTTTTTCCGATATTCCTATCCTAAGTGTGAATCCATAAAAGAGGTTGCTGACTTAATTTTCTTGTTTCTCACTTTATTTAATTTTTATAAATTTGGCTCACGATCAATTAATTGAAGAGTTTGGTGGAAATTCAATTTACTATAATCAGATCAATGTAATTTAATTATTTTTCTTTTTACTTCATGTCATGAAAATTATGAATACTTTGTAGAATTTAGAGGATTAAAAATTCTAATGCATATAATTTTATTTTTCAAAACTGAATAAACATATCATTATTGCTTCTTAGAACCTATTACTTGTATTTTATGTTTCTGTCTCTTTTCATAATTATTTTTTTTTACTTGAAAATGTTAATAATCATAATAAATTAGATTGAATTAATAATTTTTGCCTCTGTGATATAAATATTCGGTTTATTGGATTTTCTTCTCTTTCATTGATTTTGCAACTGTGACTTCTGAGTCGGGTTAAGGATTAACAAAAACGTTGTAACCCACAAAGCACGCATAATCAATGAATGAGCCACACAGTTTTTGTAAATATCAGAATCAAATGGGTGGTATCTATCACAAATACAAGTCAAGCCACACAATTTTTCTTGTTAAACTCTACTTATTGGCACTTGTGATCCTTGAATTATCAAACGAATATCAGGAACACTTCAACATCTGTTGTCATAGGGAGAGAAGTCCGCTCTCCCTTCGATGTAAAACGCAGGCAATTTACAATGACTTTTCATCAAAACAAGCATTGTCCAATTCATTTGCAAGGGGACTTTCCCCCCATTCTTGTCTCATATGCGGGTGGGCACAAGTCGGTTTGATTCGAGGGCAGAACCAAACTAAGATCGAAACGAACTGAAACAAATTATTTTGGTTCGGTTTTGTTCGGTTTGCTTTGCATTAATAATTTTGATAACTTTTCTTTTATATTTACTAAAATTTTAGACTTTTCACCTAAATTTGTATTCTTTTGTTAATTCAATTCAGTTGTGACCATTACAATTCATGATTTATACAAAATATTAATGTAAAATAATTTTATAATAAATAAATATGGTCATTTATTGAAAAGTAATACTTTTTTATTTTAAACAGTGAACCAATTGGTTCTCCAATTTATTTTGAACCGAATTGAATAAGAACCATTCGGTTCTTAAATTTCTAAACTATTTAGTGTTTTTTAATCTAAAAATTGAATTCAGAAACGAACCGAATACTAAGCCCTAGTGTCATACTTATCATATTTAAATTTAAAAATGTCACCATATCAATAAGGTGATATGGAGATTATCTCACCTACTTTTTATGTATGTATCTTCATTATAGAAAAAAAAAAAAAATTCGGTGCTCCTACTCAATGGCAAACTCAACATTCTTTGATGGACACCAAAATGATTAAAGTATAACTTCAAGTTGGTTGTGACATAAAATTGGTGTTGTAAATAGTGCGTTCGTATATTATAAAATACAAATATTCCCACTAAAAAAGAATTATTACACACATATATTTATAGTGTTTTTACTCAATTAACTATTATACTATATGATGTAATAGTGGATCCGCATGAAATCCCCATTTGGTATCCAGGCCTCAATATATATATATATATATTCTTCTATATTTTTAATTCAACAAATAATAATATGTCACATTATTCTAAAAATGGGTATTATATTTAAAATTCTACAATACTTAGAGGCTACTAGCCTCTAATCTTTTGTCATTAATTATTACTTGTTAGAAAAATTCAGATGAAATATTGTATTTAAAATTCCATGTACTTACAGGCTATAGCTACTTAGCCTCTAGTCCTTTTTCATTAATTATTGCTTGTTAGAAAATTCAGATTTTAATTTTCCATGAAAATATGTATAGGATCATGATCCTCTACGATACTTATAGGTTACAGCTACCTAATCTTTAATCTTTTACAAGGCTGGCTTTAACCAATTGGGGCCTTAAAATTTTATTTTAGGTCCTCTAATATTAAAATATCAACTCCCACAAGAACATTAAATAGTTCAAAAAACTCTCACAAGAACATCAAGTAACTCAAAATTCAACTATATTTAATAATATCTTGAATTACAAAAATTATCAACAAGATTCTAAAAAAAACATAGTACGAAAGATATCTATTTATTTCCACACGAATATTAACCGACTTTATCTTCCACAAATTCCACCTCCTTAAGATAGTCTGCATCTTCATTAGCTACAACCATAATCTTCCTATGAACTTTAAATCACTGCTCCTGCCTACTATGATCCTTGCTTGTTGCAAGCCATCACTAATGCAAATTACTAATCAATTAAGTTTTATTCTTCTTTCTTTTTGTGATGCAAAATTATTAATTAAAATGTTATATTCTAATTTAGCTAACAAATATTTTTCAATAGCTAATATAGCTAATCCATTCAATTTTTCTTGTGACATTGTAGTTCTTAAATAAGATTTTATTAACTTTAATTTAGAAAAACTTGTCTCAACAAAAGCAATTGTTACAGGTACTGTAAATAATATTCTACAAGTAAGAAATGCATTTGGAAAAGAATCTACTTTTTTAATATAATTAAGTATATCAAGTGGAGTATTTCTTTCAATATGTAAAACTTCTTTTAAGACTTTTAACTCCGAAAACAAATATAATCCATCAACATCAGAAAACATATCATATTTCAAGATATTTTCAAGATTAGTACAATAACATTTTAAACTTTCATCATCTAATGATTTTAATTTTTCAAAATTAAATAAAAATCTGAAAATATTTTCGTAGAATTGAAGCTGCTTGAATCTATTGCTGATTGAAGAAATATCTTGATCTATTACATATACAAAGTAATCAATTCTAAAAGAATCTTTAGGAGATAAAATTCTCTCTTTGTTATTATTCTCACTAAATTTATTTTTTCTACAAATTATACATTTTTCATGAAATTTTGGTTCTATTTCCATTTCATTTGCAATCTCTTTAGATGAAATCATAGTAGAGACAAAACCATTTTCTTTGTAATCCTCGACAGATGTACATAAGACATCTTAATTGATTTATGGCAACATCAATTTGCATATCTTCCTTCTGTAAACTTTAACTAACAGTGTTCACAACAAATAATATATCATACCAAATAATCATACCTAACAAAAATTCAAAGTTTTCCATTTCATATGTTGCTAAACGTTTAGCTTCGCTTTTTATTTTAGGATCTTCACCAACTTCTACTAATTGAAGTAAAGCATCTCCAATTTGGGGTGCTTGAAATCTTATTGCTTTGACACTTTCTATACGACTCTCCTAACGTGTTTGTGACAATGATTTAACAATTAAATTAGGTATATTATCTTGTAAAATTTTTCATCTCTTAGGTGAAGAAGAAAATAGTGAATAAACACGTTGAACAACTCCAAAAAATGAAATAACTTTAGGACAAGAATTAGCCACATCACAAAGTACTAAGTTAATACTACGACAGCCACATGGTATATAAAATGCTCTGAGATTTTTATCTAATGATCTTTATTGCACACCTTGATTTTTTTTCCTTTCATATTAAATCCATTATCATATCCTTGTCCTCTTATGTTATTAATATCAAGGTCAAAGTTTTAATTACATCCACAAGTTCATTCAAAAGAGCTTTTCTAATGGTATTGTCAACTTATAAAAATCTTAAAAAATATTATTCTACCTTGATTAGATTTGTTGAAATATCCACACATCTTAATATACGAGACATTTTTTCTTGGTGGCTTGCATTTGGAGTATAATCAAGTATAACTGAAAAATACTTTGCTTCCTTAGCTTTGTTAACAATTGATATATATATATATATTTTTTTTTATTTCAAGTGCTACCATCAATACCAATTCATTTTGTATATTATTTCCAAGACAATGATCATGAATTTCGGATTTTAATACGCTGAATATATTCTTGCATTGTTGGATCAAACTCTACAATCATTTCAATTAAAATTAAAAAAAAATTAAGTTCAATTATTTTTAGCAAGATGCTAAAATGCTAAATTATTTTTGGCAAGATTCATTACAACAACCATAATTCTTATTAGTGCTTTTTGTCAATGTTCTTTTTCTTTGTCAATTCTTTCTTGAACATCTTTATCAATCATTTTTCTTTTCGATAGTCTTACTTCTAAATCAACCCATGCATTCACATTGGTTTTTTTGTGACTTTTAAGTTTAGAATAAAGATTTTTCCAATCTCTTGTTCCGTCATCATTAAGCTGATTTTTGCTACAATTTGTTTTGAGTAATTGCAACAAAAACAATATACTTTGTCAAAATCCGTTGATTATATTAACCATTTTCTATCATGTTTTTCTCCATTCGGTAATTTTGACATGAAATGCAGTAGAGAAATGTCTAGGACTTTCATCTTTGGGGAAAGTTAAATCATTCTCTCTATTTGGGCCTTGTTCTACTAAAAGATCTCTTAACTTTGTATCAACATTTTCCCATGTTCCTAGATTATAAATATTATTTAAAACAAATAAATTTCCTACATCAACTTTGTCTGTATTTTTATTGTTATCATGTTCAATGTTGTTTATTTCATTCACTGTTTCGTCATTTTTTAATTCATTTGAAATTGGTTGTTCTGTTAAGTTCATTATTTATAGAGTTGGGATCTTATGGCAAGTTTAGTTAAATTGGAATTTTATTTATCACATATCTTGTAATAATGATTAATTTATTAATTCCCTAATTTAGTTAGATTCCAATTTATTAGGAATATTTATTTCCTAATTTAATTAGATGTCTAATTTAGCAAGTCAATTAATGATGAGATTCTATAATTGACGCATGAGATCTATTTACAATAAGAAGTTGGTTCAAATAAGAAGTTTATTAAATGCTCTAAATGTTTCTTGAGAGACAAGCAAAACAAAAAGATCAGATTTATTTCTATTCAGATTCATAGGAATTATAAGGAAAAAAAATCTTATTTGGAAAGTGTTGAGTGTTAGAAAATGTATATTTATAAAGGAGAAAATCATCATTTTACATTTCAAGTTTTACTAACAACCCTTACTTTTATGTGTTTAAGCTTCTTGCAATTTAATTATGTGTGTTTGATTTTAATTAAGTATTTTATGTATTTTAGGGGCATCATGGTCATTTCACAATAAACGAGAGATCAGACGGCAAAACGGACATCACTTTTGAACTCAGGACGGTTGAAAACCTTAGGAGGAGCATAAAAAGAAAAATGGCACTATTCACATGTACGGTACTATTCACGTGTACGGTACTGTCTACATTACTGTTCATGACAATGTTCACATAGACGGATCGATGACGTGGCATTGACCGATGATGTGGCATTGGTTGATGAGGTGTTACGATCCTGTTGGGCTAAAATTCTTATGTACTGTTGATGGTGACGTGGCAGCATATCAGTGGACGAAAAATCCGCGTACGGTACATGCATCACATAGGATTATTTTTAACCAAACCGCGTCACTGTTCACCCGGGTCAAACCGTGTTACTGTTCATCCGCGTGGTCAAACCGCGTACTGTTGACTGATGATGTGGCGCAATCCTGAGCGTCCAAACTGTTTTTAATCTGATGGCCATGATTTACTCCATGTATCTATAAAAAGGGGGCTTCCCCCCCCCTCGAATTTGATATCTCTGAATCCATTTTCTGTAATTCCTTCTCCATCTTGTATTTTCTACGTATTTTAATAAATTCTTTTTTTGCCTCTAGTTCAATTATGAGTGGCTAATTTTCTTTCAAGCTTGGGTTGAAGGTGAAGTCTCAACATATGTCATGGGCTTTATTTGGTAAATTTACTTTCTCTTCCTCTTTAATTTTTGTGGATGTTTTGACTTCTCGTCGACAAATAATACTAATCTTGTCTAGTACCGCCTTGGTTTCACCGGCCCCCTAGTACAAGGTTATTATTATTTGGCACGATAAGCCCTTAGCACCATATTGATTAGAGCGTGGTTCATGAGGTGTGGATTCCCCCCTCATGATTTAATTGGCATTAATAAGGATTATATAGCCCATGATGCATGTTGATACGGATACGGATACCCAAGTGCTTCATTTCAATAGATCTATCTTCAATTTATTCTCGCCATTTTAATTTAAGTTTTAGAATATTCCAAATCAATTTCACCAGAAATCCAATCACCCATTTACAAAATTAATTTTACACAATTAAAATCCACCTCCTCGTGGGATTGACACTCGTCACCATTGATCATACTACAATAGATTCGTGCGCTTGCGAGTACATTAAAATTTGCACAACAAGTTTTTGGCGCCATTGCCGGGGAGGTAAGTAATTGTAATTCATAGAATTAATTTTTGTGAATAATTTCTTTTATTTGTTTTCTTGTATTTTTTTTATTAAAAAAAAAGAAAAAGAAAAAAAGGGTGAATCTACATTTAAAGGTTAGTATTTTTTTTCTCTTCTTTAAAATTCTGTAATTTAATTTTCAATTTATTTTTCTTTGTAATTTTTTTTTGGTTTATCTTATTAATTTATTTTTAGTTAATTTATTTCACGTATTTTTTTTATGTATTTTTATAGTAAAGTTGTAATAGCGCAATAAGGTTAGTATCGTAATTTCTCTCTCTTCTTTATTTTTACTTGTTTTGTTCCCATCATTATTTTTATTTTATTTGTTTTGCATGCATGGTCGTAGGTCATTATTACCTAATCTTGAACCTATAGACTTTAAACTTGAGAAAACACTTCGCACACACAAGCACGTTAAAAATAAATTTGGAATGGATTTACAAGCACCACAGGAGAGGCCATTTAAGGACTATTTTAGTCCCTTAGCTAATTTGAGCACATCATGTATAAGATACCCAAATGTAGCTGCTAGGAGCTTTGAACTAAAACCTAGTGTGCTAAATTGTCTCCCCAAATTCTATGGCTTAGAAAATGAGGACCCATATAATCATCTGAATGATTTTCATGCTATTTGTCAAACATTTAAATATGAGAATTTTTCAGACGATGATGTTAAACTCAGATTATTCCCATTTTCTTTAAAGGATAGAGCTCGTTCATGGCTTAATACATTGCCTGCTAATAGCATTGCATCATGGGAACAAATGGTTACAAAATTTTTGAATAAATATTTCCCAGTGCATAAAATCAATGCTATTTGCAGGGAAATTTCAGAGTTTACCCAGAGAGAGGACGAGCAGTTTTTCGAAACATGGGAGCGATTTAATGGGCTACTCTTGAAGTGTCCACATCATGGGTACGAGAAATGACACCAATGCCAATACCTTTTGGAGGGATTATTGCCGAATGTGCAAGAATGGCTAATGGCAACAAGTGGATGAGAGCTAATGTCAAAAAGTGCATCAGAGATTTGGGAATTTTTCCAGCGACAAGCAGATAATTCACAACAACGGAGTCGATCACTCAGGAATACTAAAAGAATTAAAGGAGTGAATGAGGTTCAAATTGGCGAGTCAACTTCAGAAATCAAAGAAGTCAAGGAGATGGTTGAAGGTCTTGCTCGACAAATAGCATCATTATCGACTGCTAAATCAACAGAACCACATGACCATGACTCATACCCAGATCAAGCCAATGCCATATGTGTAATGAGAAAGCCATCAAATTACAACCCATACTCCAACACATATAATCTTGGATGGAGAGACCACCCCAATTTTTCATGGTCTCAAGGATTCCAACAAAATGGACCAGCGGCTCCAGCTCCACCAATGCAACAAATTTCTCAAATTCCTCAAGCCTCTCAGCCCCCATTTAGACCATTCAATCAGAACCAAAACTACTCTCAACCCAGACCATGGGAGGATGCATTCCAGAATTTCAAGAATATTACTCACTCCACGATTGAGCAACAGAACCGCACCATTGATGGACTACGAAATGAGTTGAGAGCAGGCTTCAACTCACAAGCTCAATCAGTTTCAAGCCTCGAGAAAATGGTGAGACAACTTGCTTCTTCAGTTCAGATCTTGGCAATAACTGTTGAGAAAGGAAAGTTTCCAAGTCAACCAGTGCCTAATTCTAAAGGAGTACATGAAGCAAGTACTAGTTCACCACAACAGCATGGAGAGGTCAAAGCAATCATGACCTTGCGAAAAGGAAAAGAAGTCGACAACAAAGTGGAGATGCCGGTGACAAAAGAAAATCAAATTGTACCTGTAAATGTTGAAGACTCACCACCAGAGGAGAAAGAAGAAACCAACCCACGAGAATATGTTCCCAAAGCTCCATTTCCTCAGAGGTTAGCGAAAGGAAAAAATGGAAAATCCACAGGTGAGATTCTTGAAATCTTCAAACAGGTAAGTGTTAACATCCATTTGCTTGATGCTATTAAACAAGTTCCATCTTATACCAAGTTTCTTAAAGACCTTTGTACTAAAAAGAGAAACATTCATGTTCAAAAGAATGCATTTTTAACAGAAAATGTTAGTTCTATACTCCAACATAAAATTCCTCTGAAATGTAAAGACCCAGGCTCCCCCACTATTTCATGTAGCATAGGGAACCACACAATTGAGAATGCTTTGTTGGATTTAGGAGCTAGTGTAAATTTGTTGCCTTACTCAGTATTTTTGAAACTTGGACTTGGAGAATTACACCCAACTCCAGTGGTGTTACAGCTTGCAGATCGATCCACGAAAATACCTCGTGGTATTGTAGAGAACATGCTTATCCAGGTAGACAAGTTTTATTTTCCTGTTAATTTCATTGTAATTGACACTCAACCAATACAGGATTCAAGGAAGCACATCCCTATTATTCTAGGCCGACCTTTCTTGGCAACTGCAGATGCTCATATTCAATGTAGGACCGGAAATATGCAATTGTCCTTCGGCAACATGACTATGGAGCTAAATATTTTCAACATTGCCAAACAACCTCACAGTGCAGATGATGGAATTGTTGATGTGGATTTAATAGAAACAATAGTTGATAATACTTTTCTTTCAAACCTTAGTGATGATCCTTTACAAACATGTTTAACTCACTTTGGTTTGGATTTTGATATTGACAGATCGGTCGATGAGGTCAACGCTCTACTTGACTCAGCACCATCCATGGACACTAATAAATTGAAGTTAAGAGTTGAAGAACTAGCACCATCAGAGAAGAAACTCATCCCATCATCAGAATCACTACCGAAACTCGAGCTCAAATCATTGCCCAACACATTGGAATATGCATTTTTGGGAGAAGAAAGTACTTTGCCGGTAATCATCTCATCATCCTTAAATGACGAACAAAAAGGTAAGTTGTTGAATGTTTTAAAAGAGTATAAAAGAGCATTAGGATGGACCATAGCGGACATAAAATGTATAAACCCAGTAGACTGCATGCATTACATTCACCTTGATAAAAATGCTAAATCTACTAGGGAAATGCAACGTCGGTTAAATCCTAATATGAAAGAAGTTGTTAGAACTGAAGTCCTTAAGCTATTAGATGCAGGTATCATTTACCCAATTTCTGATAGTTCATGGGTCAGTCCTGTACAAGTTGTCCCCAAAAAATCAGGAGTTACAGTAGTTACGAATGCCGATAATGAATTGATACCCACTAGAGTGACTACAGGATGACTTGTATGCATTGATTATAGAAAGTTGAATTCTGTCACACGTAAAGATCATTTTCCTTTACCATTTATCGATCAAATGCTTGATAGATTAGCAGGCCATGAATTTTATTGCTTTCTAGATGGCTACTCAGGATACAATCAGATTCCCATAGCACCAAAAGATCAGGAGAAAACTACTTTCACTTGCCCTTTTGGCACATTTGCATATAGGAGAATGCCATTTGGATTATGTAATGCACCTGCTACATTTCAACGATGCATGTTGAGTATTTTTTCTGATATGGTTGAACGATTCCTTAAAGTCTTTATGGATGATTTTGCTATTTTTGGTGACTCATTTGATCAATATTTACATCATCTAACATTAGTTCTGCAGAGATGTATCGAAAAGAACTTAATTTTAAATTGGGAGAAATGTCATGTTATGGTAAAACAAGGTATTATTCTCGGTCACATCATTTCGAGCAAAGGTATTGAGGTTGACAAAGCTAAGGTGGATCTCATTTCTAATCTTCCTCCACCCAAAACAGTCAGAGAAGTAAGATCTTTCCTTGGACATGCTGGTTTCTATAGACGTTTCATTAAAGATTTTAACAAAGTTTCTAGACCCTTATGTAATTTACTTGCTAAGGATGTACCTTTTATCTTTAATGATTCATGTCTTGTGGCGTTTGAAAAATTAAAGCAGTTGTTGACATCATCACCCACCATTCAGGCCCCAAACTGGAGCTTACCATTTGAACTAATGTGTGATGCATCTGATTATGCAGTAGGAGCAGTTTTAGACAAAGAGTTGATCGAATTCCCTATGTTATTTACTATGCTAGTATGACATTAAATGATGCACAGTTGAACTATTCAACTACTGAAAAAGAAATGATAGCAGTAGTGTTTGCATTAGAGAAATTTCGATCTTATCTCATTGGTTGTAAAATAATTATATTCACAAATCATGCTGCTCTTAAATATCTTCTCACAAAGAAAGATGCAAAAGCTAGACTAATTCGTTGGATGTTACTTTTGCAGGAATTTGACTTGGAATTCAAAGATAAGAAATAGACAGAAAATGTTGTGGCGGACCACCTCTCTCGTCTCCATTTTGACACAATTACAGAGCCATTAATATTGAATGAGTCATTTCCAAATGAACAATTGATGAGTGTGGAAGTATTACCTTGGTAGGCTGATATAGTTAATTATCTTATTACAGGTCAACTTCCAGAGCATTGGACTAAGCAAGACAAGGCTAAATTCTTTGCAGAAATGAAGAATTTCTTTTGGGATGACCCGTATTTGTTCAAGTATTGTGCAGATCAAATTGTTAGACGATATGTCCCAGAAAATGAAATTCAGAATATTCTTTCATTCTGCCATGAACAAGCTTGTGGAGGCCATTTCAGTGCTAAGAAAATAGCTACTAAAGTTTTACAATGTGGTTTCTATTGGCCAACTATATTTCGAGACGCTTACACTTTCTGTTCTTCATGTGATAGGTGTCAACGAATGGGGAGCATTACGCGAAGGAACATGATGCCATTAAATCCAATTTTAGTGGTTGAGATTTTTTATGTGTGGGGTATCGACTTCATGAGACCCTTTCCCCCTTCTTTTGGCCATCAATACATATTGGTTGCTGTTGACTACGTCTCAAAATGGGTAGAAGCAATTCCATATACAACCAATGATCACAAGGTGGTGATAGGATTTTTGAAAAGCAACATTGTTTCACGCTTTGGATTCCCTCGAGCAATAATCAGTGATGGTGGTGCCCACTTTTGTAACAAAGCATTCAAAGCTCTTTTGACAAAGTATTCAATCACTCACAAAGTGGCGACCTCATATCATCTGCAAACCAGTGGCCAAGTTGAGATCTCCAATCGAGAAATAAAGCACATATTAGAAAAGACGGTGAGGCCAGACAGAAAAGATTGGTCATTAAGACTTGATGATGCATTATGGGCATATAGAACGGCTTTCAAGACCCCGATTGGGATGTCACCCTACAGGCTAGTGTATGGAAAAGCTTGCCACCTACCTGTGGAACTCGGGCATCGTGCATATTGGGCCATCAAGAAATTCAACTTTGACATGCAGCAAGCCAGCTCAGAAAGAAGATTACAACTGGCAGAACTTGAAGAAATTCGCAATGATGCATACGAAAATGCCAAAATTTACAAACAACGAATGAAAGTCTTTCATGACAAGCACATTATGAGAAAATCTTTCACTCTAGGTCAGAAAGTGCTTTTATTCAATTCTCGCTTGCACCTATTCCTAGGTAAGTTACGCTCTCGATGGTCTGGTCCCTTTATTGTTCATACTGTTTTTCCACATGGGGCAATTGAAATTAAGGACCCAAAGAACGGTGTCACGTTTAAAGTTAATGGTCAAAGATTAAAGCCATATCTAGAATACCAACCACATGGAGAAGACACCGAAATAAATTTGAGTGACCCACCAGATTTGAATTGATTTATTTTTTTCTTTTCGTTGATTTGATTTTTCTTTCTTTCTTTTTATTATTCTTTTGCTAGTTGAAATTATTTTTGCATAAGTGTGTTTGTTTAACTATTAAGTTTTCTCTTATCATTTTTAATCATGAGTACCATACTTAGACCGTTCCTCCTGAACACTCTTAAACCACTTCAACGTGTCAAAACTCATCTCAAAAAGCAGATTCAATTTTGTAAAACATAACGCATTTGGGCTCTACAACCACCAGAGTTAGTAGCGTATGTTGAGGGTTTAGAAAGCCAACTCAGAGACATTGAGAGAAGTGTTTACGACATCCAGTTGGAGCTTGAGGTAAATTCAATAAGAGGACGATTTTAATTTTCTTTGTGTATTTTAATTTGTTTTTCTGTTTGTGTGCTTTAGTTTGTTACCCCGGTGAAGTGGCAGATAACGGTACTCCGTGACAATCAAGTCGGTTACTTCAGTTTCCCATAATAACTAACAATCTGAGGCAAAAGTATGGACAGAAACGAGATTCTAGCGAAGCTTCATAAGCGATTCCCTTCACTTCCTCAGAATGCCCTCCTTACGATCTATAAAGCTCGGTCCGAACGCATGCGATTACTCATGAGGAATAACATACCTGCTGACATCCGTTGGTTAATCGAGGCTAAAGTACGATCGGCAGGTGAGTTACCTCCAAAATTTATTGCATACATGCCTGGTTGTGGTAAAGGAAATTATGCAAGAAAACGACGAGCTCGAAAAATTTCTGTTGCTTGTCATAAGTGTGCTAGAATGAGTTGCGATAAAAATCCATGTTCTTTAAGAACAGTGTCTGATAACAGGGAAGATAAGATTCAATTCATTAGGGATGGCTTGAATAAGGAGTCATTGGATGATATCCTTCTGTCTCTTGAAACGCATCCCAGTGGATATATGCAAGGAGCGATTCTCCAGTTATGGCCATTATTCCAAAAAGAGCATGCACGATATAGTCTCGGGAATCTGACTATAAACGACCATGTTTGCCAGTTTATAAGAAAACTGGATGGGAAGCCTATCCTCGACCCATAGAGGGCGTTCAAGCCGTTTTTGGACGTAAAACCAGAGGAAGATGTGAGCCACAGTCGCAACTACTTGTACATAGCCTTTTTACTTTACTGTTATTTTATTTCATTTCACTGTTGTTCTATTGTTTGCATTATTGTCTTTAATAATTTTATTATTGTTTGCTTTTTCCTTTTTACTGTTTCCTTTTTTACTCGCGAGCCATGTGCTTCACGCGTTATTTAACACAGACATGTTACCTCATTCACAGTTGTGATCCACTGTCACCAAGATTCTTAAATGTGATTTCTTTTTTGTCAAGCACTCCCAAATTGTTTTTGAGAAGTATTCCAATGGCAGCTACTCCCAATAGACAATTCAAGAACATTTGTGTGCTTTCTGGATTTACCTATGGCAAACATAAAGAGTTTGTTGAGGCAACCATAGATCTTGGTCGAAGCATAGCAGCGAGAAAATTACATTTGGTGTATGGAGGAGGTAACCGAGGGTTATCAAAAATGGTCTCAGAAGCAGCTTTTATCATAGGAAGTCAAGTGTTAGGCATCATCCCAAGAGTCCTAAAACCATTGGGCAGTTCGTCTGACTCATCAACTGGAGAAGAGTTAGTCATCTCATGTATGCAAGAAAGAATAACTGAAATGCTTAACCATGCTGATGCTTTTATTTTCCTTCCAGGAGATCTTGCAACACTAGAGGCACTTATCACACTAGCATCTTGGGCCCATCTGCACATCCACCAGAAACCCATCGGTTTGTTAAATGTCAATAACTTTTATGATGGCTTTATCGCATTTCTTAACCATGCAATAAAAAACTATTTCATTCCTTCTAATGTGAAAAAATTCTTTATTTGTGCTCACACTGCTAATGAGCTACTTGATATGTTACAAGCTTATAAATCGGAGCCAGACCCCTGGACCTTTGTGTTAGAGCGACCAAATAATGATGGTAACAGTAGCCGCAGTAAGAAGTACAAATTAGATTTAACTCTCCGCCTGTAAATATTTTCTTCTGTGTTGCACCACCCAGGTGATGTCTTCTAAACTCTACTTCTTTCCTTTAAAACATTGAGGACAATGTTTCGTTCTAGTTGGGGGGAGGAAATAGTCGACAATTGTGGAATCTTGGTTAAGTTTTTACTGATTTTTTGTTGTAGAAACTAACTGTTGCTAACGTTTTTTGTTGAAGATGGCTGAATATGGAGTGTAGTTACTCTAGAAACGCATCTTCATCGTTTAAAAAAAAAAAACCGTTTTCTTCCTCTTTCTCCTTTATAAATATATATTTTTAAATTTTTGAGTCGAAGATGGCTGAATATGGAGTGTAGTGCCTCTAGAAACGCATCTTCTTAGTTAAAAAAAAAATTCTTTTTTTAATTAATTTTTCTACATCATTTTCACATTTCTGCATGCATATTTTCCTTTCATATTTAGAATAGGTTGGGGGGTAGAATGTTATTTTAAAAAAATTGTGTTATTTGTTTTAACATTGGATGACATGATTAATTTCAAATTTTAGTATTTGTATTATCTTTGGTCTTAAATGATGTTACGCTATGTTTGCTACTTTACATGTTGATGTCGGAAACAAATATGAGTTGCTTGAAGGAATGAACATGTCATAAATAAGTGCCAAGTGAGTTGTTGAGCCTATCATTTTCTTGGAGAGTAACCATTTTGCCCATTCTCTATACAGCTTAGCAGTTTATTATTTTATACACGATCTCTAGATTTCTTTTGAGTTAACCCTTTAAAAAAAATGGTAAAATTAAAAAAAAAAAGAAAAAAAATGTGTGTTGCTACATTGGGAGACCCATCTAACTAGTAGATATGGATAATTATTTAGAGCCCTAAAAGACGATGGAAATGCCATCTTTGATTCGTTTGAGCCTTTCTAGCCATCCCTTTTATTAAATATCCATAGTTACCCCTTTTGAGCCTTTAAAAAAAACAAAATCTATGCTTTTCTTTGTCAACTTATTATCTCGACCCACTTCGATTTGGAGTATTACCCGATATCTTATAAGTTCCATCACCTATTTATGTTTGAGAAAATGTAAATAATTATTTTGTTCAATGAAGTTATGCCAAAAAAAAAAACAACAAAACAAAAGTTGTTGTTTCAAAAGAATAAAAATAACAACAACAGGTGAAATACACCTTGCAACTTCAAAAAAAAAAAAAAAAAAGAAAAATCTCTGCATTTTTCTCAAACATACACTTTGTTTTCCTTATTTCCTTTCTTTGTTAGCCATGTCCTTAGCCTACGTTACGTCCTAATAAAAGTCCTTCTTGATTTTAGGGAACTATAGTTTGAAGTATAAGCTAGTTATATGTGCTAAAAAGATGTAGTGGTGCATAATAATAAAAGAAAAAGAGATAAATAAAATGGGTTGATTAGCATTTTTGTTTGACTTGAGATCGTATTATTTCTAAGCTGATGGCATATTTCTTTCATCTTGGTGAGAGCATGCGATATCACTTCTTTATTATTTTCTCTCAATTACCATTCATTGGAGTGACTATTTTTATTGGGTTTAATTTCTTTGTGAGAGTGTCGCTACTTCCAGTGAGATTTTGGGGTTTGACATGTCATTCTTGAAAGTAGCTATAACAAAGTCTACTGGGCTGATTCATGTGGATGGTCGATGTGGGTGTGATGTTTCTTTAGACTGGAGATAATGCTTATACTTTTATTTGATTGCTATCATTAATCTGATTGAATAAACAAGAGTGTTTCTATTAAAAAAAAATCATTTTGGATTTGAATTTCGTTTTCGCTTTATTTGCTAGGGACTAGCAATAAGCTGGTTGGGGGGTGTGTTGAGTGTTAGAAAATGTATATTTATAAAGGAGAAAATCATCATTTTACATTTCAAGTTTTACTAACAACCCTTACTTTTATGTGTTTAAGCTTCTTGCAATTTAATTATGTGTGTTTGATTTTAATTAAGTATTTTATGTATTTTAGGGGCATCATGGTCATTTCACAATAAACGAGAGATCAGACGGCAAAACGGACATCACTTTTGAACTCAGGACGGTCGAAAACCTTAGGAGGAGGATAAAAGGAAAAATGGCACTATTCACATGTACGGTACTATTCACGTGTACGGTACTGTCTACGTTACTGTTCATGACACTGTTCACATAGACGGATCGATGACGTGGCATTGACCGATGATGTGGCATTGACTGATGAGGTGTTACGATCCTGTTGGGCTAAAATTCTTATGTACTGTTGATGGTGACGTGGCAGCATATCAGTGGACGAAAAATCTCGCGTACGGTACATGCATCACACAGGATTATTTTCAACCAAACCGCGTCACTGTTCACCCGGGTCAAACCGTGTTACTGTTCATCCGCGTGGTCAAACCGCGTACTGTTGACTGATGACGTGGCGCAATCCTGAGCGTCCAAACTGTTTTTAATCCGATGGCCATGATTTACTCCATGTATCTATAAAAAAGGGGGCTTTCCCCCCTAATTTGATATCTCTGAATCCATTTTTGGGATCCATTTTCTGTAATTCCTTCTCCATTTTGTATTTTCTACATATTTTAATAAATTTCCATTTTGCCCCTAGTTCAATTATGAGTGGCTAATTTTCTTTAAAGCTTGGGTTGAAGGTGAAGTCTCAACATGTGTCATGGGCTTTATTTGGTAAATTTACTTTCTCTTCCCCTCTAATTTTTGTGGATGTTTTGACTTCTCGTCGACAAATAATACTAATCTTGTTTAGTACCGCCTTGGTTTCACCAGCCCCCTAGTACAAGGTTATTATTATTTAGCACGATAAGCCCTTAGCACCATATTGATTAGAGCGTGGTTCATGAGGTGTGGATTCCCCCCTCATGATTTAATTGGCATTAATAAGGATTATATAGCCCATGATGCATGTTGATACGGATCCGGATACCCAAGTGCTTCATTTCAATAGATCTATCTTCAATTTATTCTCGCCATTTTAATTTAAGTTTTAGAATATTCCAAATCAATTTCACCAGAAATCCAATCACCCATTTACAAAATTAATTTTACACAATTAAAATCCACCTCCTCGTGGGATCGACACTCGTCACCATTGATCTATACTACAATAGATTCGTGCGCTTGCGAGTACATTAAAATTTACACAACAGAAAAAATCTAAGTCTTTTAAGACTTACTATTTTTATGAAACCCTAGTACCTATATAAAGAGATGTATTTCACAATTAAAGGTATGCAACACAAAGTAAAAACTAGAGAAGCAAAATTCGGCCTCCTCCTTAGAGAATATGAATTTGGCACATAATGTTGTGTTGATTTGTTTTCTTATCTTCTTTCATCTCTGTTGAGAGTCTATGTGGATCTTGTATCACTAGACAATGAAGAATTGAATGATTGCTATTAATCATTTTGCGAAGTGTTTTAAGGATCGTGGATCAAGAGGAGTAATGATTATTTAAGAGAAGCAGATTCATTCTAAGGTTGAGTAAATTGTATGGTGATAAACCGTTAGTGAGAGTCTTAAGTATGGTAAATTTATAGGTTATAACATCGCAACTTAGTGAATTACTTTTCATCTGGGCGTGACCTTATAGATGTAGAATTGATTAATCCGAATAACGTAAAAATCTCCGTGTCATTTATTTTTTGCAATTTATTGTGTTTTTAAAAATTAATATTTTTTATGTGGATGAACAGTAACGGTGAATAATAACAGTGAACATTATTTTCAAAATTTATTTAAGTTGTTAATTCTATGGTTTTAATTGCCTACATCTATTTGCAATAGATTTAAATTCATTTTATGTTCAATAACTAATTTTCACTTAAATTTATATCTTTTTTACTAGTTGTGACAAATTTATCAAGAGCTCCTTTTTTAGATTGGACTAACTTTTCTTTACTCCTCTTTTTTTTTTTTGGTAGCTTTTCATATCTTGATGCATATTTTCTAGTTGACACGTTTTTCAAATCTAAAAAGCAAACAAATAAACAAACACAATTTCTTTTCTAGATTATTCAAGCCATGATCAATACGAAAAATAAAAAATTAAATTAAATTTTAAAAGGATAAGAACAGTAATAATTAAAAATAGAAAAAATAGAATGATAGCACTTAGAACTGAGCTAATTGACTAGTTGAGATGAATATGATGATGGCAATTAATTTTGCAGCAAAACATAAGAGAGCACAACAACTTTGTGTTGAAAGTATCCTTAATTCAATTTATATCGGTTTATATATAATGAGTTTTTAAATATATTTTAATAGAATACTAAAAGTTAGGTCTCAAAAATCTAACGTTACTAATTTTTTTGAGAGCTATTTTTCGAAAGGGAAAGCATTAGTTTTTTTTTTTGGAAATAGTAAAAAAAAATAAAGAAGTAACATTCAAAATAACTATTATACCATAAAAATATATCTTATATTCCAAGTAAAGATTATCAAATAAGAGAGATAACTATGAATGAGATTAATAATAGGGTAAAGCTAAAAAATTAGTCTCTTCTATTGTAGAAAAAAAATATATGCATAACTTAATTTTGTTAATCTTAAAAAAATTAATTATACTAATTAATAAATAAATACCCAAAAAATTAGGTTTTCCTAAATACATGGCCCTAAGCAACTGCCTAGTTCTCCTAGTGCTAAAGTCACCACTGATCTTTTGTCACTAATTATTACTTGTTAGAAAATTCATATTGTTAATTTGCCATGAAAATATACATGATCATTTTCTAATCTAATTTTTGTAAGGTTTGCAGGAGATTAATACCTTTGTAATTTTAGTTTTGCGATGGATAAATTTTGTGAAATAAATTTTAGGCCATGTAGCATTAGTAAAGATAATGGGTTTTGACTTTTTTACACTATAAAACTCATTTACCTGAACTAAGTTTTGTGCACTTATTATTCATGTAAATATAATTTTATTAATCATTTTATATATACTTCATTAATTTAAATCAATATATATACATTCCACTACTTTTAGCGACCTTTGCCTCTGATATTGGCTCTACTAACAGATGCTAAAACAAATCTCATCCTTTCTATATGTAAAACTTATAAGCTTCAAATTTACAGCAAAAGTAGATTTTAATACAGAAATTAACCCCCAAAAAAAAACTCATAAGCTATCATAGATTAAGATGGCTAGCTGGAAATAAAACTAACACATATTTACAAATATTATACGAGCAATATTAAGCATCCTAACATCGAAGTCTTAATTTGAGTTTCAACTGACATGACATTAATTCATTCAATGATAATTAAGTAATTTTATAAACTATAAAATTCATCATTCAATGGCTGAGTAAGGCATGCATTAAACTTAACTTGGGGCTCAAATGTTAAAATTCTTAACTTTATTGATAATAATACTACATCTAGATGGAAATAAAATCACCAAAAATCTATGTATTTGGGTGGAAAATTGGAAATATAACACTTTCAAGTTAAAAACTAAAAGAAAGTACTAAAATTAAAAAGAGGGTGTTAACAGGAGAGGAAGTAGAAGCTTCCTCCCCCTGAAGTATATGGATGCTTTTGCTGTGAAGCAAAGATGAGCACAGAGAGAGACAGAAAGAGAAAAGTAGCTTCCACTTGTTATAAGATTCCACTTAAATTTGCACAAATAACTATCAGGCAACTAATCCAAATAAGTGAAGCTCTCAAAGGACGAATATACCAATAAAAAATAATGTTTTTTTTTTCACGTATGGAGACAGCGGCGAATGCAATAGACAATCTTTGATGTGACCTGTTGTACGACCAACGGGTGGATATTTACGAAGAAGCAATATGCAGCGGCACATGTACAACGTTACAGGAAACAATAGCTGCTTCATCTCCCCTTCTCTCTCAATCCTATAGATCCTTTAATTACTTCAATTTTGCTGTATCCGCTGGCTGGCCGTCTCTTCGAGATCGTGCAAATTTGAAGTTATATATAGATGTTTATATAGGCCGTTTAATTGCATCCAGTCATCCATGCGTTCCATTCAAAAACATGGAACACAAATAATCTAGATATTTTGGCTGAAATTCCAACCCAAAAATAACGCTGAGCACAAGAAATGTTGGAAACTGCGGCTACTTTTGGTATTGTGCCAGTGTTCTACGAAATAAAAGTTAATTAACGATGTTATGATAATTTTGATAAAATAATAAAGATCAAACCACTGTATACATTATAAAATCACCTTAGTTTCTACATTAAGTATTTTACTAAACACTTTAAAGATACAGTTTTAAATTAAGTGATCCTATCTAGATCTAAACTCACTTGAACTTTAAAAAATACATGGGTATAAGATTTAACTCTTTTTATTTATTTATTAACCATCAATCACCCCTTAAATTTTTGTTCAGTATAAGATCAGATCATGAAATAATCATGGTGCAACCATAACTCCTGAACGACACTATAGCATATGGGTTGGTATTTCAAAATACCAATATCTTAACCTTAAAGTGATAACAAACTCATGAAATGAATGCTCATGCCCATGAGTCCAAGGCCAATAATTGATGATCCCATTTCAGAAACCTCATGCAAAGTGATTAATAATGCAGCCTAATCCTACTTTTTATTATATTGACAAGTATTGACTGTATTACTTTATATAATACAATGTGCTATACAAACAACATGTCAAAAGCGACTTCAATGTCTAAATGATGTTAGAAAGCTTTAAGATCAGTTTAATATTTCTGTTCAAATAGCGGTTTTGCGCA
The DNA here is from genome assembly GCF_022201045.2 of Citrus sinensis. Taxonomy (NCBI): domain Eukaryota; kingdom Viridiplantae; phylum Streptophyta; class Magnoliopsida; order Sapindales; family Rutaceae; genus Citrus; species Citrus sinensis. Next base: position 23,175,743 of record NC_068563.1, read on the forward strand.
TATATTTTAGGAAAATGTTTTTTTTTTGTGTTTTTAGAGTATTGCTCCTTCACTATTCAATACTTGCCACATGAATATGAATATTATCATAATTGATTGAAGCATACATATTAATATTAGTATGTTACAAGAAAAGAATGGAAAAGTAGCACCCAAGACCTCTCCTTATTCTAGAAGCATTTCGCCTTTTGCAAATGACACGTACTGCCCACATACATAAACACGCAACAAATGTATCATATAAAATTTAAGGGTATTTTTAGAATTCAGAAAATAATGTGTCTTTCTAGGCTCTTTTGGGCCAAAAATATTTTACCTCAAAATTTGGAAGAGTCCAGCTTAGAACACCTCTTCAAAATTTTGTTTTGTTCTTAAAATATCCTATTTTCATTTATGAAATACAAACTTAAACATTAAAATTAATATCTTTCCATAAAATTTCACCCTTAAAAAAGTTATTTTTCTATTTATAAAATTCATGCAAATCCTAAAATTTTTAATTATTTTCATTTTTTTTATATAATTTCTATCTCTATAAATCTAAACTCTTATAATTTTTTTAAAATATATAGAAGATAGGGGTAAAATATTTGTTAAAATAATAATTTATTTAAGTGGTTAAATAAGGTACATATTTGGTATAACTTATCTAATGGTTATAAGTGCTTATTTAATTCCATAAACTCTTTTCAATTTTTTTTTTGTTGTTGTTTAGTCGTTTTTAGAATAGAGTTTTTGAAAATTAAGTAAATTATTTTACCTCCAATAGTAAAAACTTAAATTTTGGACTTTAGGGAGTAGAGGTTGAATTGAAAAGCTTATTTAAAATGTCAAAATATTTAAAATAAATTTATTTGATAATCTTATTTCATTCTTTTTATAATTTAACTTTAAAAAATTATTTGTTAAAATAATCTTATAATTTTTAATAAAAATTCTCATTGATAACCAAATAACTAAAAAAAATTTGTGAAGTTCTGCTAATAAAAATTCTATTTAAATAAATTTTATTTAAAAGTTATACGAAACCGGCTGAAATTCTATTCAAAATAAGAAATGAATTAACTTAACATTAGTTATTTAAATAATTTATGTGAAAAAAACAGTGCTTTACAAGGGATTTTAAGGGCTGTGAAAAAACGACCCAATTTGAAAACTAATAGCCCCAAATATGAAATAAAAACAAGGCATCCTAAAAACAAAATTTTTAAACAAATTTGAAGGCTGCTGCTGCTGCTGCATACACATTCATCAACCCTTTATCTTGCCACCGCCAAGGGTTCCAGCCGTGTTATTTGTTATAATAATATTGCCAGCAATTGTCATTCACCATCATCACTTTCTTTTAATCCCCTTTAGTATCTATCAGCCACCAGCATATATAGCATCCGTCGATTAGGGTTTCCTCATCAAAGCGACCAAATGGGGAAGAACGAAAAGACAGGACTCGGAAGAGCCCTAGTGAAGTACCACAATCACATGATCCAAGAAACCAAAGAAAAGGGCAAATTCTACAGAAAGCAACACAAGAAGGTTCTTGAATCCGTCACCGACGTCAACGACATCGACGCCGTCATTCAACAGGCCGAGGAAGCCGAGGCCTACCCCGTCCCTATCCCTACACTACTAGAAAAATAGCCTTTACTGACACTTATCTTGTGATACTTTATTAAAAAGTATCAGTAATTACATGCATTTCGGACATTTTCCGTGTTTAACAAATAAATATCACAAATTTGTGATACTATAGTGTCTGTAAATTAAATATCAGAGATCTGTGACAATAAGGTGTTAGTAATTAGAAAAATAAAATTTTAATTTTGTTTCCATTAGGAATCGAACTAAAGACCTCTAAACTTTAACTTTTTAATTTTAAACATTAACCACTGGGCCATGAGTTGGATTTTGATTTTTGGCTTAATAAGTAAATAATATTAAAAATTAAATTAAATTGCCTAGATACTATGTCGTTTTAATGGAAGGTGTACATGAAAACCTAAAATCTAAAATTTTTAAGAAGTGAAAAAACATTCCCCACGGCCGCTTCTTGTTATGAACTGAAGCTCTCTTCCTTCCTTCTCTCTCTCTCTCTCTCTCTCTCTCTCTATAACAATGATCTACCTCAGCCGTCACCGTCAACCTTCAAATCGCCATCCTTGACCTAAAATACCCTTGAACTAGAAAGTGTTGTGAAGAATTTGAGCAAAGCTACGGTTTTTTTGAAAGTTCGAATCTAAAAATTAGGGCTTTTTTGTAGGGGGTATTTCATTGTTTTTAATGTTAAGTTCGAAGAGAATGATTTTGTCGCCGTTACCGCCTAAGCAGTATGGAGTGACGAAGCCAATATCAATTGCAGGATCGATGGAGGGTGATATGCAAAGAACCCATGAGAAAAGGTTGTGTTTTATCTTTATTTATAATTACTTTTTTCTTTCTGTATAGAAAACACTGATTTCAATTTCCTTTAGGGTTGAAGTTTTTGGTTGGAGCTGGGTTTTATGAAAGCAAAGAAGAAGCGGCAAAGGGAGAAGAGGTTCTGTTTCGAATTAGACAGGCAAGAGTTTTTTTTTAAAAAATTAATTATTGTTGATTTTGAAACCTGGGATGACCTTGTTGTAATATTTTTGTTATCAGTTGGTTCATTCTTCATTTTGTAATTGGGTTACGAATTGAGTTTGTTTGAATTGTATTGGTGATCTTAGAGGTTTTATTTTATTAGAGAATTTAGTGATGAACCAGAAATAACTTCATCGTCTAGCAAATTCGTCTTTTGCTTTATTATTGTGCTCATTCGTCTGGCAAATTCGTGTTCTTTAACTCCCATTTGATTTTTTTTTTGGTTGGTCAAATTGATATTTACTCATTCATTTAAGTTCACACATTAATTCTCAACCGTCTTAGTTGGTTAATTGGATCCTATTAATAGTCTCAGGATAATTATAAGTGACTGGGTTGTGACATTGAGTTGTGACTCAAATATTGTACTGTCCGCTTCATTCTGCTTTATGATGCTTAGTTTAATATCTTAGACAATGGAGGAATCGAAACTGGAGCATGGAATGTATTTATTTCCATAGTTGGGATCTTGGAGATGTTTCTTTACGTGTTTGGTCATTGAGCTAAAAATTTAATCTCACTCAGCTGTGACTAAATTTTTTTTTACTATTATCAATGCAGGTAATTAATTGTTTCTGACAAAATGAAGCATAAAGATAGGAAACCGATTTCTCCAAATGGTGATAAAAGTCCCAGGATTGTTCCTTTGACAGTATTGTTTGTTGCACTACGTGGGTTTTCGTTTTACCTTGGTGGAATCGTTTGTTCTGAGAAAAATAGAGTCGAGATTAGGGATGTCCAGAAAGCAGTCCCGTCTCCCAAGGATCCAGCGGTTGCTCCGCTTCAGATCAAATCTGTTAACTTCCCTGATTGCAGCAGCAACTATCAAGACTACACTCCATGCACAGATCCAAAGGTATACCTTAAATGCTTATTTGATAATAGTAACAGCTTCTAGGCAATGTTACAAAGCTATATGATATCAAGTGGCCATATTGATGGCAAACATTCATTGCTACAGAGGTGGAAAAAGTACGGTGCTCATCGGCTGACTTTCATGGAACGCCACTGCCCTCCAGTTTTTGAGAGGAAGGAATGCTTAATAACCCCTCCTAATGGGTATAAGCCACCTATCAAGTGGCCAAAAAGCAGGGATGAATGTTGGTACATGTATTATGATCTATTAATGAACTGGTTTTTTCGTCCACTGATGTTGGTCGTAAGTCAATTTTGTTCTATTATTTGGATCTAGTTTCAGGAATGTGCCTTATGATTAGATTAACAAGCAGAAGTCAAATCAGAATTGGCTGAGAAAACAAGGAGAGAAGTTCCTCTTTCCTGGTGGAGGTACAATGTTTCCCAAATGAGTTGGTGCATATGTTGATTTGATGCGAGATCTGATTCCAGAAATGAAAGATGGGACAGTTCGAACTGCTATTGACACTGGATGTGGGGTGAGTTTTGTTTTCCATTTGCCCACTTTTTCATCTAATCATATACTGGGCTAATCTATGTTGCATTGATGGTTTATTCTTATGGTGCCTCTTGGTCATCTTAGGATAAATTTAACTCACTTACATTTTTTTATATAGGTTGCTAGCTGGGGAGGTGATTTATTAGATCGTGGAATTTTAACAGTTTCTCTTGCACCAAGAGATAATCATGAAGCTCAAGTTCAATTTGCATTGGAACGTGGAATTCCCGCAATTCTTGGCATCATTTCCACACAGCGCCTACCTTTCCCCTCAAATTCATTTGATATGGCTCATTGCTCAAGATGCCTTATCCCGTGGACAGAATTCGGTAATTAGTCATATACTATGAAGATATTTTCTAGAGAAGTATCATTATCAAATTGATTGGATAATAGTAGTTAAGATTATTCAATTATAAGAATAACTTGTCTTGTAATCAGACGTCTTTGTGTATTGAAGTATTTGGATTGTGTAATATATATTGATAATATTTAAATGTTACGAAAGGTTTTGATATATAAATTGATTTTTGTTCTTATTTCTCACAGCCTTTTAATTCTATCAACAAATCAATGGGCAACATGTCATTTTATATAATTATTTTTTTAAATAATAAATAAAGTAGTGATACTATAGTAACAGTAATCACAAATACTAATATAGTATTGTAATATTTTGATACCATGGTGTTATTATTTTAGTGATACTATAGTAATAGTAATCACTGACACCACTTACAAGTGTCACTATTTTTCTGACTCCCAGATTACTGACACAATTAATAAGTGTCAGTAAAAGTAATTTCTGACACTATTTTAAAGTCAGTAAAAATCATTTTTCTAGTAGTGCCGTCATCAATTTGTGAGTTCCTCCTTTTCTTTTCTTTTTTTCATTAATCAATAAATGAAATTATAAAGTTTAATCTAATTTTTATAATAATAATAATAATAATAATAATGGGTATTTAGAGATGAGGGGTCCAGGAGTAGTACCAGAGAGATGATGATGACGGCGGAGGAGAGGAAGGAGGACGAGGCGTTGCACGCTGGCAACCTTAGAATCGACCTTCGCAAAATCCCTCTCTAACTTTTCAAAATTTACAAATTTAATTTAATATTTATCTCATTTATCATAAAAGTCTCTATTAAATTTTAAAAATAACCAAAACATTAAGTATTTTTCTTTAACTTCCAACCCACAAAGAAATTGTTATTTTGAGATTCGTTGCACGCTAACTCTCCTCACACAAAAAAAAAAAAAAATAGAAATTATTTTATCTTATTGAGTTTATCAAAATGATTTTTCTTCAATGAATCTTATGACACTTAAAACTCAATTTGATTTTTACATTACATAGGTGGGTTCTAATAACAAATTTTCAAAATTGAAAGAGATTGATAGGCTAACAAGAAAAATAGTTGATACTAAAAAAGATAAATTGTATTAATTGATTTATTTATTGATAACATTAGCATTGATTTTACTAGTTGTCATGTCTACAGTAGTAAAATGCATTTTCAACTATGGATTTTGTGAAAAATCGTCTGTGAAATCAAATTAGAGATTAATAATTGAGTAATATTATTGTTGCACACGTAGAAAAAGATTTATTTTGTATTCTTGATGATAAATTTATTTTTTAACGTTTTTAACATATGAAAACATGTCGAGATCAATTATAAATGTATTGAATATATTAATGAATTTTTATTTTTGATACTTGTTACTTATTGACCTTTTTAAGATTACATTATTATTTAAACTTAGCCCTTACTAAGATAAATTCCTGGCGCCGCCACTGCTTAGAACTGTACCATAATAGAATTATTAAGGAGAGGAACAACCTTCAGACTGTGTCATGATAAAATTATTAAGGAAAGTCTCAATCGATAGAAGAGTTATGATCAATTTCTAAGTATAAATATCATTAGATCTCTAATTGTAATATATCAAAATATAAAATAAATAAAAAACTATTTGCAACATCATTATTCTTATTATAATATCAAGTTTGGATGTTACCAAATAAAACTGAAACTCTTCAAAGCGCACATCTCAAACTACTACAACTTATAACTACTTTTTTGAATTAAATAAATATCATTAATCTAAAGTTCTCCTAGTTCGAGGATCCAAAAACGAACACTATGAATTTAGTGTAAATTGGGTTTGGGATCTTGAATGACTGTGAAAGTTGGAATGCATTTTTTTTATTTTTTGTGCATTTTTTTTGGAGAGAGAAATTGTTGTTTAAATAAATATTATCTTCAGAATTAAAGTGAGTGCTGATAGCAGCAAGTGATTTTATAGTATAATTTAATAGTGTTTACTTAAAAAAGAGTAACAATAGGATTTTAGAGATGTGACAATCCTTTAGCAAAGTTATCATTTATGTAATATTAATATAAAACTACATCTTTCAAGCATTGCATTGAAACATAATCACAGAATGCGCTTATGGTCTTACAAAAACATGTGCTACGTACTAGCAAGATGTTATTATTGTTACTATATATTGCGGTTCCATGCATGCTTGTTGAACAATTTATGGATGACCGTGGCCACCTGGACCTCTCGGAGGTAGTGGTTGAGCCGGTGGATGATCAGATATAGAACCTGGCGGCGGTGGACGAGCAAAGGATGGTTGCAAAAGAAGAAGCATTATTATGCAGAATAACTCTAAAAGAAACCAAAGCAGATTGTTCAGCTTCATCTCGTTTCTCATTTTAATTGCCCTCTTACCACATAGAGTTTTCTAAAGATGTACACAAAATTATTAGATGAATGAGAAGATAGAAGTTATTATATAGGCCCCTTTCCTTCAACCATTTTCCAGTCAATAAATTATAAAAACAAACGCTGTCCGAATGTCAAGTCAATTTTCATCTTGAACAAGTCGAATGCATATATATTTTTTCCGATATTCCTATCCTAAGTGTGAATCCATAAAAGAGGTTGCTGACTTAATTTTCTTGTTTCTCACTTTATTTAATTTTTATAAATTTGGCTCACGATCAATTAATTGAAGAGTTTGGTGGAAATTCAATTTACTATAATCAGATCAATGTAATTTAATTATTTTTCTTTTTACTTCATGTCATGAAAATTATGAATACTTTGTAGAATTTAGAGGATTAAAAATTCTAATGCATATAATTTTATTTTTCAAACTGAATAAACATATCATTATTGCTTCTATAAATAGCTCATTTGAACTTAAAACCTATTACTTGTATTTTATGTTTCTGTCTCTTTTCATAATTTTTTTTTTTTACTTTTTCTTTCATTTTCCCGACTCCCAAACATCACTAATCCTTGATTTTTTTGGAGTATTAACTGCTTGTTCCTCCAAACATCGACCAACTGTTAGTCTAATCACTATCAAGAGACAACGTATTCTGTAGCGGGGTTTTTCATTTATTGTCTTGTTACTTCTGAACGGGACTAATTAAACCTTTTCATAGGAAAGTACCATCCATTATACACTTATTTTGCTTTTCATTGAAAATGTTAATAATCATAATAAATTAGATTGAATTAATAATTTTTGCCTCTGTGATATAAATAATCGGTTTATTGGATTTTCTTCTCTTTCATTGATTTTGCAACTGTGACTTCTGAGTCGGGTTAAGGATTAACAAAAATGTTGTAGCCCACAAAGCACGCATAATCAATGAATGAACCACACATTTTTTGTAAATATCAGAATCAAATGGGTGGTATCTATCACAAATACAAGTCAAGCCACACAATTTTTCTTGTTAAACTCTACTTATGGGCACTTGTGATCCTTGAATTATCAAACGAATAGCAGGAACACTTCAACATCTGTTGTCATAGGGAGAGAAGTCCGCTCTCCCTTCGATGTAAAACGCAGGCAATTTACATTGACTTTTCATCAAAACAAGCATTGTCCAATTCATTTACAAGGGGACATTCCCCCCATTCTTGTCTCATATGCGGGTGGACACAAGCCGGTTTGATTCGAGGGCAGAACCAAACTAAGATCGAAACGAACTGAAACAAATTATTTTGGTTCGGTTTTGTTCGGTTTGCTTTGCATTAATAATTTTGGTAACTTTTCTTTTATATTTACTAAAATTTTAGACTTTTCACCTAAATTTGTATTCTTTTGTTAATTCAATTCAGTTGTGACCATTACAATTCATGATTTATGCAAAATATTAATGTAAAATAATTTTATAATAAATAAATATGGTCATTTATTGAAAAGTAATACTTTTTTATTTTAAACAATGAACGAACTGTTTCTCCAATTTACTTTGAACCGAATTGAATAAGAACCATTCGGTTCTTAAATTTCTAAACTATTTAGTTTTTTTATCTAAAAACTGAATTCAGAAGCGAACCGAATACTAAGTCCTAGTGTCATACTTATCATATTTAAATTTAAAAATGCCATCATATCAATAAGGCGATATGGAGATTATCTCACCTACTTTTTATGTATGTATCTTCATTACAGAAAAAAAAATATATTCGGTGCTCCTACTCAATGGCAAAATCAACATTCTTTGATGGACACCAAAATGATTAAAGTATAACTTCAAGTTGGTTTTGACATAAAATCGGTGTTGTAAATAGTGCGTTTGTATATTATAAAATACAAATATTCCCACTAAAAAAGAATTATTACATACATATATTTATAGTGTTTTTACTCAATTAACTATTATACTATATGATGTAATATTCTTCTATATTTTTAATTCAATAAATGATAATATGTCACATTATTCTAAAACTGGGTATTATATTTAAAATTCTACAGTACTTAGAGGCTACTAGCCTCTAATCTTTTGTCATTAATTATTACTTGTTAGAAAAATTCAGATGAAGTATTGTATTTAAAATTCCATGTACTTACAGGCTATAGCTAGTCAGCCTCTAGTCTTTTTTTCATTAATTATTGCTTGTTAGAAAATTTAGATTTTAATTTGCCATGAAAATATGTATAGGATCATGATCCTCTACGATACTTATAGGTTACAACTACCTAATCTTTAATCTTTTACAAGGCTGGCTTTAACCAATTGGGGCCTTAGGCAAAATTTTATTTTAGGTCCTCTAATATTAAAATATCAACTCCCACAAGAACATTAAATAGTTCAAAAAACTCTCACAAGAACATCAAGTAACTCAAAATTCAACTATATTTAATAATATCTTGAATTACAAAAATTATCAACAAGATTCCAAAAAAAAAAAAAATAGTACGAAAGATATCTATTTATTTCCACACGAATATTAACTGACTTTGTCTTCCACAAATTCCACCTCCTTAAGATAGTCTGCATCTTCATTAGCTACAACCATAATCTTCCTATGAACTTTAAATCACTGCTCCTACCTACTATGATCCTTGCTTGTTGCAAGCCATCACTAATGCAAATTACTAATCAATTAAGTTTTATTCTTCTTTCTTTTTGTGATGCAAAATTATTAATTAAAATGTTATATTCTAATTTAACTAACAAATATTTTTCAATAGCTAATATAGCTAATCCATTTAATTTTTCTTGTGACATTGTAATTCTTAAATAAGATTTTATTAACTTTAATTTAGAAAAACTTGTCTCAACAAAAGCAATTGTTACAGGTACTGTAAATAATATTCTACAAGTAAGAAATGCATTTGGAAAAGAATCTACTTTTTTAATATAATTAAGTATATCAAGTGGAGTATTTCTTTCAATATGTAAAACTTCTTTTAAGACTTTTAACTCCGAAAACAAATATAATCCATCAATATCAGAAAACATATCATATTTCAAGATATTTTCAAGATTAGTAAAATAACATTTTAAACTTTCATCATCTAATGATTTTAATTTTTCAAAATTAAATAAAAATCTGAAAATATTTTCGTAGAATTGAAGCTGCTTGAATCTATTGCTGATTGGAGAAATATCTTGATCTATTACATATACAAAGTAATCAATTCTAAAAGAATCTTTGGGAGATAAAATTCTCTCTTCGTTATTATTCTCACTAAATTTATTTTTTCTACAAATTATACATTTTTCATGAAATTTTGGTTCTATTTCCATTTCATTTGCAATCTCTTTAGATGAAATCATAGTAGAGACAAAACCATTTTCTTTGTAATCCTCGACAGATGTACATAAGACATCTTAATTGATTTATGGCAACATCAATTTGCATATCTTCCTTCTGTAAACTTTAACTAACAGTGTTCACAACAAATAATATATCATACCAAATAATCATACCTAACAAAAATTCAAAGTTTTCCATTTCATATGTTGCTAAACGTTTAGTTTCGCTTTTTATTTTAGGATCTTCACCAACTTCTACTAATTGAAGTAAAGCATCTCCAATTTGGGGTGCTTGAAATCTTATTGCTTTGACACTTTCTATACGACTCTCCTAACGTGTTTGTGACAATGATTTAACAATTAAATTAGGTATATTATCTTGTAAAATTTTTCATCTCTTAGGTGAAGAAGAAAATAGTGAATAAACACGTTGAACAACTCCAAAAAATGAAATAACTTTAGGACAAGAATTAGCCACATCACAAAGTACTAAGTTAATACTACGACATCCACATGGTATATAAAATGCTCTGAGATTTATTTCTAATGATCTTTTTTGCACACCTTGATTTTTTTTTCCTTTCATATTAAATCCATTATCATATCCTTGTCCTCTTATGTTATTAATATCAAGTTCAAGAGTTTTAATTACATCCACAAGTTCAATCAAAAGACCTTTTCTAATGGTATTGTCAACTTATAAAAATCTTAAAAAATATTATTCTACCTTGATTAGATTTGTTGAAATATCCACACATCTTAATATAAGAGACATTTTTTTCTTGGTGGCTTGCATTTGGAGTATAATCAAGTATAACTGAAAAATACTTTGCTTCCTTAGCTTTGTTAACAATTGATTTTTTTTTATTTTATTTCAAGTGCTACCATCAATACCATTCATTTTGTATATTATTTCCAAGACAATGATCATGAATTTCACGGATTTTAATACGCCAAATATATTCTTGCATTGTTGGATCAAACTCTACAATCATTTCAATTAAACTTAAAAAAATTTTAAGTTCAATTATTTTTAGCAAGATGCTAAAATGCTAAATTATTTTTGGCAAGATCCATTACAACAACCATAATTCTTATTAGTACTTTTTGTCAATGTTCTTTTTCTTTGTCAATTCTTTCTCGAACATCTTTATCAATCATTTTTCTTTTCGATAGTCTTACTTCTAAATCAACCCATGCATTCACATTGGTTTTTTTGTGACTTTTAAGTTTAGAATAAAGATTGTTCCAATCTCTTGTTCCTTCATCATTAAGCTGATTTTTGCTACAATTTGTATTGAGTAATTGCAACAAAAACAATATACTTTGTCAAAATCCGTTGACTATATTAACCATTTTCTATCATGTTTTTCTCCATTTGGTAATTTTGACATGAAATGCAGTAGAGAAATGTCTAGGACTATCATCTTTGGGGAAAGTTAAATCATTCTCTCTATTTGGGCCTTGTTCTACTAAAAGATCTCTTAACTTTGTATCAACATTTTCCCATATTCCTAGATTATAAATATTATTTAAAACAAATAAATTTCCTACATCAACTTTGTCTGTATTTTTATTGTTATCATCTTAAATGTTGTTTATTTCATTCACTATTTCATCATTTTTTTAATTCATTTGAAATTTGTTGTTCTGTTAAGTTCATTATTTATAGAGTTGGCATCTTATGGCAAGTCTAGTTAAATTGGAATTTTATTTATCACATATCTTGTAATAATGATTAATTTATTAATTCCCTAATTTAGTGAGATTCCAATTTATTAGGAATATTTATTTCCTAATTTAATTAGATTTCTAATTTAACAAGTCAATTAATGATGAGATTCTATAATTGACGCATGAGATCTATTTACAACAAGAAGTTGGTTCAAATAAGAAGTTTATTAAATGCTCTAGATGTTTCTTTGGAGACAAACAAAATAAAAAGATCAAATTTATTCATATTCAGATTCATAGGAATTATAAGGAAAAGAAAATCTTATTTGGAAAGAATCCGAGTCTTTTAAGACTTACTATTTTTGTGAAACCCTAGTGCCTATATAAAGAGATGTATTTCACAATTAAAGGTATGCAACATAGAGTAAAAAGTAGAGAAGCAAAATTCGGCCTCCTCCTTAGAGAATTTGAATTTGGCACATAATGTTGTGTTGATTTGTTTTCTTATCTTCTTTCATCTCTGTGGAGAGTCTATGTGGATCTTATATCACTAGACAATAAAGAATTGAATGATTGCTATTGATCACTTTGCGAAGTGTCTTAAGGATCGTGGATCAAGAGGAGTAATGATTATTTAAGAGAAGCAGATTCAGTCCAAGGTTGAGTAAACTGTATGGTGATAAACCGTTAGTGAGAGTCTTAAGTATGATAAATTTATAGGTTGTAACATCTCAACTTAGTGAATTACTTTTCATCTGGGCGTGGCCTTGTAGATGTAGAATTGATTAATCCGAATAACGTAAAAATCTCCGTGTCATTTATTTTTTGCAATTTATTGTGTTTTTTAAAAAATTAATATTTTTTATGTGGATGAACAGTAACGTGAACAATAACAGTGAACATTATTTTCAAAATTTATTTAAGTTGTTAATTCTAGGGTTTTAATTGCCTACATCTATTTGCAATAGATTTAAATTCATTTTATGTTCAATAACTAATTTTCACTTAAATTTATATCTTTTTTACTAGTTGTGACAAATTTATCAAGAGCTCCTTTCTAGATTATTCAAGCCATGATCAATACGAAAAATAAAAAAATAAATTATATTTTAAAAGGATAAGAACAGTAATAATTAAAAATAGAAAAAAATAGAATGATAGCACTTAGAATTGAGCTAATTGACTAGTTGAGATGAATATGATGATGGCAATTAATTTTGTAGCGAAACATAAGAGAGCACAACTTTGTGTTGAAAGTATCCTTAATTCAATGTATATCGGTTTATAGATAATGAGTTTTTAAATATATTTTAATAGAATACTAAAAGTTAGCTCTCAAAAATCTAACGTTACTAATTTTTTTGAGAGCTATTTTTGGAAAGGAAAAGCATTAGTTTTTTTTTTTTTGAAATAGTAAAAAAAAAATAAAGAAGTAACATTCAAAATAACTATTATACCAAAAACATATATCTTATATTCCATGTAAAGATCTATATATCTATATAAAGCTGAGACTTGAGGAGGTGATGTGGCATCACCATTTCTCATCATCTCATATTCTCTATTATCTACTAAATTGGTTGAAATTAAAAAATAATTACATTACAAAATATTAAAATAGAAAATAATTATTAGATTATAAATGATTACATGTCTTTTCCTCTTTCTATTTAAATTCAACAATATGTAACCATTAATAATAATTAATTATAAGTCTTGAAACATTCATTTATTTTATTATGCCAACAATTAAATTTTAGTGGCTTAAAATACATCAATTAATTAATATTAATATATGAAGGAAGGTTCCTTCATCTTCCCTCAACAATGACATTAGAGCCTAATTTTAATGTCATAATCCCATATTTAATTATTCAATCTTTTGTTTAGTGCATTTTGGCTTCTTCAAACTCCATAAACATTAAATATTTAAGATTTGTGGCATCATTATTTCTCATCTTTTTATATTCTCTATTATCTAATATATTGGTTGAGATTAAAAAATAATTATTAGATTATAAAAGATTATATGTCTCTTCCTCTTTCTATTTAAATTCAATAATATGTAACCATTAATAATAATTAATTATAAGTCTTCAAACATTAATTTATTTTATTATGCCAACAATTAAACTTTAGTGGCTTAAATATATCAATGAATTAATATAGGAAGGAATGTTCCTTCATCTTCCTTCAATAATGCCATTAGGGTATAATTTTAATGCTATAATCTCATATTTAATTATGCAACCTTTTGTTTAGTGCCTTTTGGCTTCTTTAAACTCTATAAATATTAAGTAGTTAAGATTTGTGGCATTATTATTTCTCATCTTTTTATATTCTCTATAATCTAATATATTGGTTGAGATTAAAAAATAATTACATTACAAAATATTAAAAATAGAAAATAATTAGTAGATTATAAAAGATTACATGTCTCTTCTTCTTTCTATTTAAATTCAACAATATGTAACCATTAATAATAAATTAATTATAGTTTTGAAATATTCATTTATTTTATTAAGCCAACAACTAAACTTTAGTGGTTTAAAATACATCAACTAATTAATATAGGAAGGAAGGTTCTTTCATCTTCCCTCACCAATACCACTAGGACCTAATTTTAATATCATAATTTCATATTTAATTATGCAACCTTTTATTTAGTGTCTTTTGACTTCTTCAAACTATATAAATATTAAGTATTTAAGATTTGTTATGTTTGAGTTTTTTTTTTATTATTTAACCAACATCCTCTTTAGAAATGTTCTTGTGTTTTTATTTTTTGACTTATTTAAATTTTTTGTATTGTGTGCTTCATGGAGTATTCTTTTCTTCATGAGTTAAACAATAATAAAGATAGTTGGATAATAAGGGTTAGACTTTGTTAAATACGAGAGTCTGTTAATACCAAGAAGAATGGAGAGTTGATTAGTGTGAACATAATTTTTATTAATGAAAAGGTTGTGTACACTTAACTATACACATTAATATATATTTTTAAAGTTAACAAAAAAATAATTAACTTTCAAAAATAACATTAGTTTTATAAGGTTGCGTCATCTTTTAAAAAAAATCAATTCATATTTTTTATCAGTTTATCAAGTATAAAGTAATAAAAAAATAATACTAAATTCTTTTTTTAAAGCCGCACGAAGTGCGGTTCTATTTCCTAGTTATCAAATAAGAGAGATAAGTATGAATGAGAGTAATAATAGGGTAAAGCAAAAAAATTAGTCTCTTCTATTGTAGAAAAAAAATATATGCCTAACTTAATTTTTTTAATCTTAAAAAAATTAATTATACTAATTAATAAATAAATACCCAAAAAATTAGGTTTTCCTAAATACAGGGCCCTAAGCAACTGCCTAGTTCTCCTAGTGCTAAAGTCACCACTGATCTTTTGTCACTAATTATTACTTGTTAGAAAATTCATATTGTTAATTTTCCATGAAAATATACATGATCATTTTCTAATCTAATTTTTGTAAGGTTTGCAGGAGATTAATACCTTTGTAATTTTAGTTTTGCGATGGATAAATTTTTTGAAATAAATTTTAGGCCATGTAGCATTAGTAAAGATAAGGGGTTTTGACTTTTTTACACTATAAAACTCATTTACCTGAACTAGGTTTTGTGCACTTATTATTCATGTAAATATAATTTTATTAATCATTTTATATATACTTCATTAATTTAAATCAATATATATACCTTCCACTACTTTTAGCGACCTTTGCCTCTGATATTGGCTCTACTAACAGATGCTAAAACAAATCTCATCCTTTCAATTTTTAAAACTTATAAGCTTCAAATCTATAGAAAAAGTAGATTTTAATAAAGAAATTAACCCCCAAAAAAAACTCATAAGCTATCATAGATTAAGATGGCTAGCTGGAAATAAAACTAACACATATTTACAAATATTCTATGAGCAATATTAAGCATCCTAACATCGAAGTCTTAATTTGAGTTTCAACTGACATGACATTAATTCATTCAATGATAATTAAGTAATTTTATAAACTATAAAATTCATCATTCAATGGCTGAGTAAGGCATGCATTAAACTTAACTTGGGGCTCAAATGTTAAAATTCTTAACTTTATTGATAATAATACTACATCTAGATGGAAATAAAATCACCAAAAATCTATGTATTTGGGTGGAAAATTGGAAATAGAACACTTTCAAGTTAAAAACTAAAAGAAAGTACTAAAATTAAAAAGAGGGTGTTAACAGGAGAGGAAGTAGAAGCTTCCTCCCCCTGAAGTATATGGATGCTTTTGCTGTGAAGCAAAGATGAGCACAGAGAGAGACAGAAAGAGAAAAGTAGCTTCCACTTGTTATAAGATTCCACTTAAATTTGCACAAATAACTATCAGGCAACTAATCCAAATAAGTGAAGCTCTCAAAGGACGAATATACCAATAAAAAATAATGTTTTTTTTTTCACGTATGGAGACAGCGGCGAACGCAATAGACAATCTTTGATGTGACCTGTTGTACGACCAACGGGTGGATATTTACGAAGAAGCAATATGCAGCGGCACATGTACAACGTTACAGGAAACAATAGCTGCTTCATCTCCCCGTCTCTCTCAATCCTATAGATCCTTTAATTACTTCAATTTTGCTGTATCCGCTGGCTGGCCGTCTCTTCGAGATCGTGCAAATTTGAAGTTATATATAGATGTTTATATAGGCCGTTTAATTGCATCCAACCATCCATGCGTTCCATTAAAAAACATGGAACACAAATAATCTAGATATTTTGGCTGAAATTCCAACCCAAAAATAACGCTGAGTACAAGAAATGTTGGAAACTGCGGCTACTTTTGGTATTGTGCCATTGTTATACGAAATAAAAGTTAATTAACGATGTTATGATAATTTTGATAAAATAATAAAAGATCAAACAACTGTATACAGTATAAAATCACCTTAGTTTCTACATTAAGTATTTTACTAAACACTTTAAAGATACAGTTTTAAATTAAGTGATCCTATCTAGAACTAAACTCACATGAACTTTTAAAAATATATGGGTATAAGATTTAACTCTTTTTATTTATTTATTAACCACCAATCACCCTTTGAATTTTTGTTCAGTATAAGATCAGATCATGAAATAATCATGGTGCAACCATAACTCCTGAACGACACTATAGCATATGGGTTGGTATTTCAAAATACCAATATCTTAACCTTAAAGTGATAACAAACTCATGAAATGAATGCTCATGCCCATGAGTCCAAGGCCAATAATTGATGATCCCATTTCAGAAACCTCATGCAAAGTGATTAATAATGCAGCCTAATCCTACTTTTTATTATATTGACAAGTATTGACTGTATTACTTTATATAATACAATGTGTTATACAAACAACATGTCAAAAGCGACTTCAATGTCTAAATGATGTTAGAAAGCTTTAAGATCAGTTTAGTATTCCTGTTTAAATAGCGGTTTTGCGCATATATTTTAGGAAATGTTTTTTTTTGTATTTTTAGAGTATTACTCCTTCACTATTCAATACTTGCCACATGAATATGAATATTATCATAATTGATTGAAACATACATATTAATATTAGTATGTTACAAGAAAAGAATGGAAAAAAAGAATGGAAAAGTAGCACCCAAGACCTCTCCTTATTCTAGAAGCATTTTGCCTTTTGCAAATGACACGTACTGCCCACATACATAAACACGCAACAAATGTATCATATAAAATTTAAGGGTATTTTTGGAATTCAGAAAATAATGTCTCTTTCCAGGCTCTTTTGGGCCAAAAATATTTTACCTCAAAATTTGGAAGAGTCCAGCTTAGAACACCTCTTCAAAATTTTGTTTTGTTCTTAAAATATCCTATTTTCATTTATGAAATACAAACTTAAACATTAAAATTAATATCTTTCCATAAAATTTCACCCTTAAAAAAGTTATTTTTCTATTTATAAAATTCATGCAAATCCTAAAATTTTTAATTATTTTCATTTTTTTATATAATTTCTATCTCTATAAATCTAAACTCTT
Organism: Citrus sinensis; assembly: GCF_022201045.2. Taxonomy (NCBI): domain Eukaryota; kingdom Viridiplantae; phylum Streptophyta; class Magnoliopsida; order Sapindales; family Rutaceae; genus Citrus; species Citrus sinensis. The sequence goes on from NC_068563.1 coordinate 23,193,566, forward strand.
ATAATTTTTTTAAAATATATAGAAGATAGGGGTACAATATTTGTTAAAATAATAACTTATTTAAGTGGTTAAATAAGGTACATATTTGGTATAACTTATCTAATGGTTATAAGTGCTTATTTAATTCCATAAACTCTTTTCAATTTTTTTTTTGTTGTTGTTTAGTCGTTTTTAGAATAGAGTTTTTGAAAATTAAGTAAATTATTTTACCTCCAATAGTAAAAACTTAAATTTTGGACTTTAGGGAGTAGAGGTTGAAAAGCTTATTTAAAATGTCAAAATATTTAAAATAAATTTATTTGATAATCTTATTTCATTGTTTTTATAATTTAACTTTAAAAAATTATTTGTTAAAATAATCTTGTAATTTTTAATAAAAGTTCTCATTGATAACTAAATAACTAAAAAAAATTGTGAAGTTCTACTAATAAAAATTCTATTTAAATAAATTTTATTTAAAAAGTTATCCGAAACCGGCTGAAATTTTATTCAAAATAAGAAATAAATTAACTTAACATTAGTTATTTAAATAATTTATGTGAAAAAAACAGTGCTTTACAAGGGATTTTAAGGGCTGTGAAAAAACGACCCAATTTGAAAACTAATAGCCCGAAATATGAAATAAAAACAAGGCATCCTAAAAACAAAATTTTTAAACAAATTTGAAGGCTGCTGCTGCTGCTGCTGCATGCACATTCATCAACCGTTTATCTTGCCACCGCCAAGGGTTCCAGCCGTGTTATTTGTTATAATAATATTGCCGGCAATTGTCATTCATCATCATCACTTTCTTTTAATCCCCTTTAGTATCTATCAGCCACCAGCATATATAGCATCCGTCGATTAGGGTTTCATCATCAAAGCGACCAAATGGGGAAGAACGAAAAGACAGGACTCGGAAGAGCCCTAGTGAAGCACCACAATCACATGATCCAAGAAACCAAAGAAAAGGGCAAATTCTACAGGAAGCAACACAAGAAGGTTCTTGAATCCGTCACCGACGTCAACGACATCGACGCCGTCATTCAACCGGCCGAGGAAGCCGAGGCCTACCCCGTCCCTATCCCCCTCATCAATTTGTGAGTTCCTCCTTTTCTTTTCTTTTCTTTTCTTTTCTTTTTTCTTTTTTTCATTAATCAATAAATGAAATTATAAAGTTTAATCTAATTTTTATAATAATAATAATAATGGGTATTTAGAGATGAGGGGTCCAGGAGTAGTACCAGAGAGATGATGATGACGGCGGAGGAGAGGAAGGAGGACGAGGCGTTGCACGCTGGCAACCTTAGAATCGACCTTTGCAAAATCCCTCTCTAACTTTTCAAAATTTACAAATTTAATTTAATATTTATCTCATTTATCATAAAAGTCCCTATTAAATTTTAAAAATAACCAAAACATTAAGTATTTTTCTTTAACTTCCAACCCACAAAGAAATTGTTATTTTGAAATTCGTTGCACGCTAACTCTCCTCACACAAAAAAAAAAAAATATATATATATATATATATAGAAATTATTTTATCTTATTGAGTTTATCAAAATGATTTTTCTTCAATGAATCTTATGACACTTAAAATTCAATTTGATGTTTACATTACATAGGTGGGTTCTAATAACAAATTTTCAAAATTGAAAGAGATTGATAGGCTAACAAGAAAAATAGTTGATACTAAAAAAGATAAATTGTATTAATTGATTTATTTATTGATAACATTAGCATTGATTTTACTAGTTGTCATGACTACAGTAGTAAAATGCATTTTCAACTATGGATTTTGTGAAAAATCTTCTGTGAAATCAAATTAGAGATTAATAATTGAGTAATATTATTGTTGCACACGTAGAAAAAGATTTATTTTGTATTCTTGATGATAAGTTTATTTTTTAACATTTTTAACATATGAAAACATGTCGAGATCAATTATAAATGTATTGAATATATTAATGAATTTTTATTTTTGATACTTGTTACTTATTGACCTTTTTTAGATTACATTATTATTTAAACTTAGCCCTTACTAAGATAAATTTCTGGCACCGCCACTGCTTTGAACTGTACCATAATAGAATTATTAAGGAGAGGAACAACCTTCGGACTGTGTCATGATAAAATTATTAAGGAAAGTCTCAATTGATAGAAGAGTTATGATCAATTTCTAAGTATAAATATCATTAGATCTCTAATTGTAATATATCAAAATATAAAATAAATAAAAAACTATTTGCAACATCATTATTCTTATTCTAATATCATGTTTGGATTTTACCAAATAAAACTAAAACTCTTCAAAGCGCATATCTCAAACTACTACAACTTATAACTACATTTTCTATCAATTTACTCGTTTTTTTCTATTTTTTATTTTTTTTTAATTTTGTAGACCAATTTACCACTGTAACGCTAATTTACCCGTTTTACCTTCAATCTACGAGTCATACGTGTGGTTTAGAAATTTTTTGTCTTATTTCACATTTATTTGGAATTTAGGTTATTTAGTTTAAGTCAATTGCCTCAACTTAAATCCAACGTGAAAATGGTTAAAGAGTTGGATTATTGGCATTTTATGATTTAGATAGAATGATATAAGGGTGGGCATGAGTTGGGTTTGATAGGGTTAGTGAAACTCTAACCTGGTCTACTTTTTAATGAGCTAAGATAAAATTCATCTAACTTAACTAAATAAACTTGTTTAACCCAATTCTACCCAAACCTTATATCGTCTGGTTAAGTTGATTATGTTGAAGGTCAAATCAAAATTTTAAATTGAACAATGAAAATGATATGAAACTTATTAAAATCAAATATAAATCTTTTATAACATGAAATTTTCATTCACTATCTAGTGTATGTAAAGAAAGTTAATAAATTAACTATCTTTAAATTAAGAAAATTTCCACAAAAAGCATATAGACTTTATTTCTCCTGCATCTCCTTTTCCAATTCCAAATTAAGACTTTTTAGATAATTAGCTAGCATCATATACAAAAATAAAATGAAAGTGATATATAATTATGTGCCATTAAGTATTCACTAAAAAAATAAAAAAAAATTAAAACCAACTTACTTTTATATTAATCTTATAAAATAATTAATTTACTTATAAGAGAGTGTGATTTTGGTTTTGGAATTGTAGTCTAGAGCAGCAGATGCAAGAATGAAATAGCCTCTTGTATTAAAAGATTAAAAAGAATAAAAAATTAGATAAGCCATTTAAGTCTTATTATTATTATTATTATTATTATTATTATAGATTTCGTTGGGTTAGACTGGTTAATTATAATTTATCCAACCCAAACAAATTATTAATTAGGTTTGAAAAAAACAGACCCAATTAAACCACAATAATCTGCTCATGGTGCATTTACCAATCAGTAATTGTAACGGGCTACAATCATAATCAAGAATGTGAATAAGAATAAGTTATTTATTTGAGCTGTAGAAATTGAAGTCGGAATGAGATTCATTTCCATCGATGTGTTTAATTTGTCTTGAAATCGGAATGAATTATCATAATTTCTTAAATGCCCTTTGTTGATTATTGTCAATTGGTGGTAATCATCATCATCATCATCATAATATTTATTAAAATAGTATTATAATTATGATTACTAATTCATTATTGTTATAATTTATTAATTTCATGATTTTGTTTTATGATTATTATTTATGAAAATATCATATTTATTAAAATAGTATTATAATTATGATTACTAATTCATTATTGTTATTATTTATTAATTTCATGATTTTGTTTTATGATTATTATTTATGAAAATATTATTGTAATCAAACTTTATAATTATTATTATAATAATAAGTTATTATTATTAATATTTTATTATATTATTATTTCGTAAAAATATTATTATATTTATAATTTTATTGTTATTATTATCAGTATGAAATTATTTCATTATTATTTATTATAATATTATTATAATTATAATTCATTATAATGTATTAATCTTTTTTTATTATTTATTTATTTATTTAATATTACCTAATTAAAATTTATAATAATTAATTAAAATATTTTTATAGTTATTATTTATTAAAAAAATTCAATATTATAACAATTATGGCACCATCAACAGCAAAAAAGTTCAAGAAAAACTTTTTTTTTATACTATCTATTTTTTCCCCTTTTTTGAAAATAAAAGGCGGAAAAAAAATACATTTCCCATTGAGTCTCAACGTCACTGTAGAAGAAAAAAAAATCAAAACAAAAAGCACCGCCCTGTCTGCCCTTAATGTTCATTCCCAAATGTGATTTTCTGTCTCAAATCTCCTAAATTTTAAGCCAAGATTCACCAAATCCGAACCCGAATCCGCTGGCACGTGAACCGTGAAACCGTCGATCACAATCCAAATAGTTGGGAATGCAGATTGTCAAAGAGATGAGATGCAGATTGTCGTTTAGATTCTGGTGATGGTAAGGCTGTGGAAGAAACCAAGAAGAGCACCAAAAGCATCCTTCTAGTTTTAACCCTGAAACTGTCTTCCAACTCCAAAACTTTGCAGATCGGTTTGGCGCGCATCGCATGAGGTAAGCAATCTAGAAAATCATTTTAGATCTAGTAAGATCTGGTCCTAATATTTGCAAGCAAGTAGCTGAGGGTTTCTGCCATTTTTTTCTGCCCCCTTACTTTTCTCACTCTTTCGCTTCTAGTAAGGCTCGGAGATACTGATCATGTGGCTTCTAAGTTGGATGAAAGGGGATTTTAGTGGCAAGCTTGTGATTGAGCAGAATACCTATTATAAGATGCAGTGAGGGACTGCCTTGTGGTGCCAGGGGCCGCCGTCCAGGCCTGATGAGGAGACTGGTAAGTTGTCATTGTCGTTGAGGTTTTATATTTTCTTAAAAGTTTATATCTAATTAATGATTGATCTTAGCAAAGGACTTGCAACTGCTGGGCTGAGTGATTTTTGGGTGATTGTATTTGTGAAAAGAATGAATATTGGTGAGAGTTATGACAGATATTGATGTTGTTGTTTAAGATAAACTAAGGGGTGTAACTAATCTGTTGTGCAGTTCAATCGCTTTTGGCAATTATTATCTTTCCGTAGTATTATAAGATAAGATGGGGTGGAGCTTTATACTGCATATCAATGCCATGCTTCTCTTCTATGTGCTTTTGGACAAACACTTCCTTTACTATTAGTAAAAATGGTTGCAGTGTATCTTAAATGATTCTGCAGCTGTGCAGATCATCTTTAACTGATTAAGTTCGATCTCTAGGCTTAATTTATTTTGTTACAAAGGAGCTTAGGTGATAGAGACAGATCTTTAAGCTTAATAAATGTTGGTTTTAGCACCCATGCAAAGTCACATCTTTAACCATTGAACCTTCCGTGTAACTCAGGTTTCTCGGCTAATTTTTTGAATGAGGACAGTCACAGCATAGACTGTTCTACAACTGCCCTATTTGAGCTTTTAAAGCTATCATAACCTCATTAATAGCTTTTGGTAACACAGTATTCAAAGTCCTTTTATAAACAACTCTTGCTTCAACCCAACCTCATTTGTTTACTCACTGCCATGAAAGTGTTTCTATCCAATCAGGTTGTTGCTTGTTCTGCTATTAACATGAACTTTGCTGCTGGTGCTGCATACAATTATACAGCAAAAAATAAACTAAAAAATAGTAACCAATTAACCCAGAAATAGTAGAAAATTTAACCTAAAAACAGTACCAAATGAAGCCCAAAACACCAAAAAAATTTAACCAAAAAAGGTAGCAAATCATCCCAAATACAGCAAAAAATTTATCTAAAATAGCAAAAAATTAAACTGAAAAACAGCAATATATAAACCCAGAACCAGCAGCAAATGAAGCCCAAAACACCAGAAAAATTTACCTGCAAATAACCAAAAATATAACCAAAAAATAGCAGTAAATTTATCTAAAAACAACAAAAAAATAAACTAAAAAATAGCAGGCAATTAACCCAAAAATAGCAAAAAAATTAACCTAAAAACAGCACCAAATGAAGCCCAAAACACTAGAAAAAATTTAACCAAAAACGGCAACAAATCATCCCAAATACAACAAAAATGGCAAAAAATTTAACTGAAAAATAGTAGTATATTTACCTAGAAACAGCAAAACATTTAACCCAGCACCAGCAGCAAATGAAGCCCAAAACACCAAAAAAAAATTACCTGCAAATAGCAAAAAATATAACCAAAAAATAGCAATAAATTTATCTAAAAATATCAGAAAAATAAACTGAAAAATAGTAGGCAATTAACCCAAAAACAGCAAAAACTTTTACCTAAAATTGCACCGAATGAAGCCCAAAACACTAGAAAAATTTAACCAAAAATAGCAGTAAATCATCCCAAATACAGCAGAAAATTTATCCAAAAACAGCAAAAAAATTAATTGAAAAACAGCAGTATATTTATCCAGAATCAATAGCAAATGAAGCCCAAAACACCAAAAAAAATACCTGAAAATAGTAAAAAATATAACCCAAAAACAGCATTAAATTTATCTAAAAACAGTAGAAAAATAAACTAAAAAACAGCAGCCAATTTACCCAGAAGCAGCAAAAAATTTAACCTAAAAACAGCACCAAATGAAGCCCAAAACACCAGAAAAATTTAACCAAAAACAGCAGCAAATCATCCCAAATACAGCAGAAAATTTGCCTAGAAACAAAAGCATATCAAACCCAAAATTTTTCTGCAACTTCACATAATTCTCTATCACTTCAATTATATTTGAGATAAAAACCCACTTCCAGTTTCAAAATTGTGATCCATTACCCTTAATTTATTTGCTTGTGTCTAATGTATATTTTCATTTGTTTATCAACCAAAATCAATGCAAACAATAATACAAAATCAAGGTCACAATAGTTAGCATAACTCATATAGCACTCTATATCGTTCACCCACACTCGAAGCTTTTCCTAAACTATGTAATCACTCATTTCATTGTATAAGACAACATAAGTCACACCACGTTGCACCGCAATCAAATACACTTCAATTAGAAATGAAAGCCATTGAACCTAAAAGTATGCAGCAAAAATATACATACTGAAATCAAGATTATGAAAACTAATTCCAAAAGTAATTCTTGTTTGAACTTTGAAAGCATGAAAATATCTTCTATTCATGTTGGTGTTGACTCATGCTTTTGATGCTTGTTTGTGTTTTTGGGGCCAAATACAAATGTGTGAGTGTGAGATCTCTTGTCACATAATACATTGCTTTTAAGGGTTGTGACTGTTCCTGAAGGTTCAATTATTTTCCCTAATAAGTACCAATAGAGTCTGTCAAACCTATGGACCAAGCTATAGGTACCAATAGGTGCCATGCAGTCAATTAAGAGAGGAATACCAGCTTACCAAGTGTGCAAGTCAATCTATAAATCCAAAAGTTTATGATAACCACTTGCAGTTAGAGGGAAAAAAATCTTTTAAAGGGTACAAGAGGTTTAGTGCAGACCACAATTTGTGATTGGTTGTTAACAGAAATGAAATATAATAATGGAATAATACAAGCATGGCATAAATTTTTTATTCATAACTCAGTAATCGAGAAGTGCATACAAATGATAATTGAATGCTTGATGCGGAGCAGCATTTAGAAACTATTCTTATGGTCTACACCTTTCTCAATAAGCATTATAAATTTAGTTTCAAATCAAATTACAGTATCAGAAAATAAAGCTTGCAGCCAATAATGGAGAAAAAAGACAGTGTCAGAAGAAATTTTCAAGAATCTGAGCTTCAAATAAGTGAGTATTAAAGACTTAACGGGAAATCCCCATTCAATTCCCATATAAAAGAGAAAGAAGAATGTATGTGTGATCTTTAACTAAACACTGACATTAAGTAAACCCAAACACTTTGCACAGGAACTTCTTAATTAACCCAAAGAGAGTTAAGTGAAATTTCAGAAACTCCAAGAGAGCAGATGAATAACAAAAAAAAAAAAAAAAAACTGATGGCCAATCAAAATCGAAGAAAAAAAAAAGAAATAACAAAACAATAATAATAATAATAATTATGAAGAGCAAAGTGGGTCAAAAACACACGCTGTGTTCAGGCAATGCCATGTGCCCACATGCTTCAATAGAAAAGAAAAATAATAATAAAAAAAATGTTTGCATACTCTTTGCTTCCTTCCTATTGAGAAATTTTGACAAGCAAATTCTCGTAGAGAAATAATAACTCCAACAACAGCAACAAGTTATAACAACTGAATATCATCAACAGGAAGAAGAAGAAGAAAGAGGAGGAGGCAATGATTTGAACAGAAACACCCTTGAAAGAAAGCAGTAATGGGTTCGTGAGAGCAGATCAAATTGATCTGAAAAGCTTAGATGAGCAACTGGAGAGGCATCTGAACAGAGCATTGAATATGGAAAAATCCAAGAAACAGAGAAATTCTGATGATAATATTTTGGTCACTACCGCCGCCGCCGCCGCCGCTTCTGCTAATGCCACTGCTACTGCAATCGGCAATGCTTCTAATTTTCTCAAGAGGCAATGGCAAGAGTGCACAGGAACTTCTTAATTCCGTGAACAAATGCAGAAATTATGACTATGAAAGAAAACTATGCAAACCCAAACACTTACAGCGACTTCTTAATTCTTAGATTCAATGCCATGAACAAATTATGACCATGAAAGAAAACTAAAATGCTTAGCAATTCGAACGAGACAGAGGATTAAACTTACCTTGCACAGGTGACGACGACCAAACCAAGATAGAGGCAGCAACAGCAGAGACTCAGTAATTCGAACAAGATAGAAAATCAAGACACAAAATCAATTCAAGAATGGCTGCAATCTGCAGACGTATGAGAGGTTTCTTTAGGAATTCGTTAATTAGGGATTAATGAAAAATATGAACGGAAGTTTTCCCTTTTTATTTTTTTATTTCTTTAAAAGGTAAATCCTCTTTTTTTTTCCTTTAAACTTACACCGGTAAAATTTTATTTTAAAAAAGTACTTAACCGGCTTATAACCGGTTAGATTTAATTTAATTAAAAATTTTATTATTTCATGATTATTGTGAATCGTTGATTTAATCTAACGGTCCATAATAATTACGACATCGATGCCGTAATTTTAATTACGGCATCATAGAATTTTCCACATCATTAATCTAAAGTTCTCCTAGTTCGAGGATCCAAAAACGAACACTATGAATTCAGTGTAAATTGGGTTTGGGATCTTGAATGACTGTGAAAGTTGGAATGCATTTTTTTTAATTTTTGTGCATTTTTTTTGGAGAGAGAAATTGTTGTTTAAATAAATATTATCTTCAGAATTAAAGTGAGTGCTGATAGCAGCAAGTGATTTTATAGTATAATTTAATAGTGTTTACTTAAAAAAGAGTAACAATAGGATTTTAGAGATGTGACAATAGTATTCCCAGTAATGCTACACATCCCAAATTTCTTATTCCAAAAAGTTATCCCAAATGATGTGTCATTAATTGAGTGGTTGATAATTATTTACAATATCCAAGTGAATTAATTGTATTATCTTACCAACCAATTGATAAATGCCACATCATTTGGGATAACTTTTTGAGATAAAAAATTTGGGATGTGTAGTATTATTGTAGTATTCCAACTCTTAAGCAAATTGCAAATGGTGACAAAATCACCCAAAACGTCGCTTTGGGTGCGTGTGAGTTTTTTCAACCGTTTAGCAAACTTATCATTTATGTAATAATATAAAACTACATCTTTCAAGCATTGCATTGAAACATAATCACAGAATGCGCTTATGGTCTTACAAAAACATGTGCTACGTACTAGCAAGATGTTATTATTGTTGCTATATATTGCAGTTCCATGCATGCTTGTTGAACAATTTATGGATGACCGCGGCTACGTGGCCCACTCGGAGGTGGTGGTGGAGGCCATGGATGATCAGATATAGAACCTGGCGGCGGCGGCGGTGGTGGACGAGCAAAGGATGGTTGCAAAAGAAGAAGCATTATTATGCAGCATAACTCCAAAAGACACCAAAGCAGATTGTTCAGCTTCATCTCATTTCTCATTTTAATTGCCCTCTTACCACATAGAGTTTTCTAAAGATGTATACAAAATTATTAGATGAATAAGAAGATATAAGTTATTATATAGGCCCCTTTCCTTCAACCATTTTCCAGTCAATAAATTATAAAAAACAAACGCAAATAAGTCAAGTCAATTTTCATCTTGAATAAGTCGAATGCATATATATTTTTTTCCAATATTCCTATCCTAAATGCGAATCCATAAAAGAGGTTGCTGACTTAATTTTCTTGTTTCTCACTTTATTTAATTTTTATAAATTTGGCTCACGATCAATTAATTGAAGAGTTTGGTGGAAATTCAATTTACTATAATCAGATCAATATAATTTAATTATTTTTCTTTTTACTTCATGTCATGAAAATTATGAATACTTTGTAGAATTTAGAGGATTAAAAATTCTAATGCATATAATTTTATTTTTCAAACTGAATAAACATATCATTATTGCTTCTTAGAACCTATTACTTGTATTTTATGTTTTTGTCTCTTTTCATAATTTTTTTTTTTTACTTGAAAATGTTAATAATCATAATAAATTAGATTGAATTAATAATTTTTGCCTCTGTGATATAAATAATCGGTTTATTGGATTTTCTTCTCTTTCATTGATTTTTCAACTGTGACTTCTGAGTCGGGTTAAGGATTGACAAAAACGTTGTAACCCACAAAGCACGCATAATTAATTAATGAGCCACTAATTTCTTCTTTCTTAAAAGAAATTTTTTGCAGGGAGATTGAACAAAAGGCTAATTCTTGGTAAAGATCAGAATCAAATGGGTATCCCCATCACAAATACAAGTTAAGCCACACAATTTTTCTTGTTATACTACTTATTGGCACTTGTGATCCTTGAATTATCAAACGAATAGCAGGAACACTTCAACATCTGTTGTCATAGGGAGAGAAGTCCGTTCTCCCTTCGATGTAATACGCGGGCAATTTACATTGACTTTTCATACGCGGGTGGGCACAAGCCGGTTTGGTTCTAGGGCAGAACCAAACTAAGATCGAAACGAACTGAAACAAATTATTTTGGTTTGGTTTTGTTCGGCTTGCTTTGGATTAATAATTTTGATAACTTTTCTTTTATATTTACTAAAATTTTAGACTTTTCACCTAAATTTGTATTCTTCTGTTAATTCAATTCAGTTGTCACCATTACAATTCATGAGTTATACAAAATATTAATGTAAAATAATTTTATAATAAATAAATATGATCATTTATTAAAAAGTAATACTTTTTTATTTTAAACAGTGAACCAATTGGTTCTCCAATTTATTTTTAACCGAATTGAATAAGAACCATTCGGTTCTTAAATTTCTAAACTATTTAGTCTTTTTTAATCTAAAAATTGAATTCAGAAACGAACCGAATACTAAGCCCTAGTTTCATACTTATCATATTTAAATTTAAAAATGTCACCATATCAATAAGGTGATATGGAGATTATCTCACCTACTTTTTATGTATGTATCTTCATTATAGAAAAAAAAAAAAATTCGGTGCTCCTACTCAATGGCAAAATCAACATTCTTTGATGGACACCAAAATGATTAAAGTATAACTTCAAGTTGGTTGTGACATAAAATCAGTGTTGTAAATAGTGCGTTCGTATATTATAAAATACAAATATTCCCACTAAAAAAGAATTATTACATACATATATTTATAGTGTTTTTACTCAATTAACTATTATACTATATGATGTAATAGTGGATCCGAATGAAATCTCCATTTGGTATCCAGACCTATATATATATATATATATGTTCTTCTATATTTTTAATTCAACAAATGATAATATGTCATATTATTCTAAAACTAGGTATTATATTTAAAATTCTACATTACTTAGAGGCTACTAGCCTCTAATGTTTTGTCATTAATTATTACTTGTTAGAAAAATTCAGATGAAGTATTGTATTTAAAATTCCATGTACTTACAGGCTATAGCTAGTCAGCCTCTAGTCTTTTTTTCATTAATTATTGCTTGTTAGAAAATTCAGATTTTAATTTGCCATGAAAATATGTATAGGATCATGATCCTCTACGATACTTATAGGTTACAACTACCTAATCTTTAATCTTTTACAAGGCTGGCTTTAACTAATTGGGGCCTTAGGCAAAATTTTATTTTAGGTCCTCTAATATTAAAATATCAACCCCCACAAGAACATTAAATAGTTCAAAAAACCCTCACAAGAACATCAAGTAACTCAAAATTCAACTATATTTAATAATATCTTGAATTACAAAAATTATCAACAAGATTCCAAAAAACAAAATATAGTACGAAAGATATCTATTTATTTCCACACGAATATTAACTGACTTTGTCTTCCACAAATTCCACCTCCTTAAGATAGTCTACATCTTCATCAGCCACAATCATAATCTTCCTATAAACTTTAAATCACTGCTCCTACCTACTATGATCCTTGCTTGTTGTAAGCCATCACTAATGCAAATTACTAATCAATTAAGTTTTATTCTTCTTTCTTTTTTTGATGCAAAATTATTAATTAAAATGTTATATTCTAATTTAGCTAACAAATATTTTTCAATAGCTAATATAGAATGTTATATTCTAATTTAGCTAACAAATATTTTTCAATAGCTAATATAGCTAATCCATTCAATTTTTCTTGTGACATTGTAGTTCTTAAATAAGATTTTATTAACTTTAATTTAGAAAAATTTGTCTCAACAAAAGCAATTGTTACAGGTACTGTAAATAATATTCTACAAGTAAGAAATGCATTTGGAAAAGAATCTACTTTTTTAATATAATTAAGTCTATCAAGTGGAGTATTTCTTTCAATATGTAAAACTTCTTTTAAGACTTTTAACTCCGAAAACTAATATAGCTACCTTTTTTTTAATTTTAATTCAATTTAATATTTTATAATTAATAAAATAAAATAAATAATATTATATTTATTTGAATAATATTATTATATTTATTTGAATAATATTATTATATTTAACTAAATAATAATTTGCATTGATTCTAAGTTAAAATTATTTTAAAATAATATTATTATATTAATAGAGAATTAATAAATATAATATTATTGTATTTATTTTAAAAATAATAGTACTATATTTATTTAATATTAATAATAATAAATAGTTTATTCTAAGAAAATATTAATTTTGTACTAAATAATATTATTTTATTATTTTATATAATAATAAATTTAATATAATTATATTAAATAAAATAAAATAACGTTTCATTTTATATTAGAATTAAAATTAATAAAAAAATGTGATGTTCATAATTAAGAATATTAATAATTATTATAAATTTACAAATATAATAAAATAAATATTTATTCATTAAATATATTTTTTATTAGCTTTGTAATTAAAAACTATAATTCTTTAAATAAGGATAAAATTGTAATTTGAAACTATTTACTCTCAATCCAAGACAAAGTAAACACATAAATTGGATTCTGATCTTCATTCCATACTTCCATTCCAGTGTAAGTAAACAACATACTCTCACTCCCACTCCACACTCCCAATCATAGGATTCTCACTCATTAGGATTCCCACTCCAATCCAAAAAGTAAACATTACCTTAGAGGATTAAAAATTCTAATGCATATAATTTTATTTTTCAAACTGAATAAACATATCATTATTGCTTCTTAGAACCTATTACTTGTATTTTATGTTTTTGTCTCTTTTCATAATTTTTTTTTTTACTTGAAAATGTTAATAATCATAATAAATTAGATTGAATTAATAATTTTTGCCTCTGTGATATAAATAATCGGTTTATTGGATTTTCTTCTCTTTCATTGATTTTTCAACTGTGACTTCTGAGTCGGGTTAAGGATTGACAAAAACGTTGTAACCCACAAAGCACGCATAATTAATTAATGAGCCACTAATTTCTTCTTTCTTAAAAGAAATTTTTTGCAGGGAGATTGAACAAAAGGCTAATTCTTGGTAAAGATCAGAATCAAATGGGTATCCATCACAAATACAAGTCAAGCCACACAATTTTTCTTGTTATACTACTTATTGGCACTTGTGATCCTTGAATTATCGAACGAATAGTAAGAACACTTCAACATCCGTCGTTATAAGGACAGCAATCCGTCCTCTCTTTGATGTAATACTTGGGCAATGTACATTGACTTTTCATTAAAACAAGCATTGTCCAATTAATTTGCAAGTGGACTTTCCCACAAGATATAAGGGTGGGCATAAACCGGTTCGGTTCGGACAGAACCAAACCAAAACCGAAATAAACTAAAATAAATTATTTTGATTCAGTTCTGTTCGGTTTGGTTTATATTAGGAATTTTAATAACTTTTCTTTTATATTTACTAAATTTTTGGACTTTTCACCTTAATTTTTTTTCTTAATTCAATTCAATTGTAACCATTACAATTCATGATTTATACAAAATATTAATTTAAAATAATTTTATAATAAATAAATTTTGTTATTTATGGAAAAATAATTTTTTTTTTAATTTTAAGCATTGAACCAATTTCTTCAATTCGGTTCATTTTAAACCAAATTGAATAAGAACCTTTCGATTCTTGAATTTCTCAATCATTTGGTTAATTGAACCACTATTACATCATCTGCTCTAATGTCTCCCTGAATTGGGAGAGCTTGCGTTGCAATTAGGGGAGACATTAGAAATCCACACAATAAGAAATTGTTCTGAAATTGGGTATTGTATTTAAAATTCTACGGTGAACTGAGTATTGTATTTAAAATTCTACGGTACTTAGAAGCTACTGGCCTTTAGTCTTTTGTCATTAATTATTACTTGTTAGAAAAATTCAGATGCAGTATTGTATTTAAAATTCCACGGTACTTACAGGCTATAGCTAGCTAGCCGTTGGTCTTTTGTTAGTAATTATTGCTTGTTAGAAGGTAAATGCTAAGTTACATTTAATATAACTTATACCACAGACATGAACATTATTTTTTTAATTGTTTATATTTTGAAAATTTAATCATAAAAATTATATTAAAAAATTTAATTATAAATATGTGTAAGTTAAAGTTTTTACTGTGACCTAATTTTCTTAATTATCAATCATAACCTAACTTACTTCAGCTACATGCCCCGCTCCTTATATACATACATATATAGAGGACCAATCATCTCAACTGCTTAGCAACTGATGATCTAACAACCATTTTTTATAGAGCTTCTCATGTAGTGCTCTTTACTTCCTAGAAATAGCTTCCTCTGTTGGTCGCCTTGTAGGCTATTTACCCCACCAACCTACCGAGACATTCCCTTTTGGTTTTGGACCCCATGACCTCAATAATGGGAATCACCTCTTGGAACAGGCCTCACATCCCTCCACAGGATGCAATTCTTTTCTTTTTACAAGAAGGGGCTTGCTAACTAATGGAAACTTTGATGTTTCTACACACACACACACACACACACACACACACACACACACACACACACATATATATATATATATATATATATATATGTCCTTCTTGGCATGTGTTCGCACAAAGAGGGATGCTTTCCTTCAAGCTGGCAAATTCATCAGGTTTCATGGTTAAACCATTGACCCCACAAGTCTGCAGTACTCTAGATCTCTACTACAGAGAAGAGATCAGGAAGATTTTCTAGGCCAGCTCACAAGAGAAGAGGAAGTTGCAAAAAACAATTTCTCCAAAACAAGTGTTGTGATGTTCGAAAAATGGAAGAGTATTACTTGGAGCAAGAAAGGTTGTACTATACATTTGATAAAACATCTGACACCATCCACAGAACGTTCGTGCCTTCCCATAATCTCTACCAATGAGGTTACAAGGTATAAGCTGCAGGGATACAAGAGATTGCACCTTGGAGCCATCCAGATAGGGATACAACCAGTAGGACTGATATGGTAGTATCTATAAGGGTCTAACGGAGCTTCACAATCACTATAGTAGAGTGAGTGATGTGATACCCGTTAATAAGATACCTGACAAGGGACAGCTCATCCTACAGACAGATGCTAGTGACCATTATTGGGGAGCACTGTTGATAGAGGAATCCGAGGGAAACAGGAAAGTGTGTGGCTATAAATCTGGCCAGTTCAACGATGCCCAGAGCCACTACCATTCCTCTAAGAAAGAAGTCTTAGCAGTCGTCAAAGGGATCAAGAAGTTCCAATTCTTTCTCTCACTAACTCCCTTTGTGATTGAAACAGACTATAAATACCTCCAGGGATTACTCAGGAGAAAAGAAGGAGAAATCTCATATCCACAACTTGCAAGATGGTCTGAGTCCCTCTCAAGATTCAAGTTCGAAGTAAAACACATCAAAGGAGAATCCAACACTGTAGCGAATTTCCTTTCCAGACCAATCACCATGATCAGAAGAAGGAACCTCCCAAGAAGATGGGAAGAAGACAGCTCTAGTACTCACGAAACTATAGCACACTTCCTCAGAGATCTCAATACCTTCATAGCATGGCTTCCTTCGGAAGTTCAGGAAGACATCTTCGAGAAAGTCATCACTCACAAAAGAGATCCCGAAGATCAAGCTCTAACATGGCGGGTATGGCAGCTTATGGCCATGCAAGAACACAGACCTGCCCACAATAAAAGATGTCAGAGAGCTTTTGATCCATATCCAAATCCTGACCAAATGCACGAGACGGTCTTCAAGAGCGGTTACACCTTCCACTATGTAATAGATGAAAACTCCAACTGGGGTCACTATGTTATATGTGACATAACCCCACAAGCCTATTACATAACGTGGTACTGGCTAAACATCTACCCGGTGGCGATATTGTTTGAACCAAACCTTATCCACACTAGTAGGAGATATGGCAAAGGAAGATGGTTCGGCCGAATGTTCGCTCCTATCTTCGAGGATGTCCCAACACTAAAGCTTATCAACGGGTATCACATCACTCACTCTACTATAGTGATTGTGAAGCTCACAGATATCTGGGGAAGATACAAACAGCCTCTTGTCCAGGTGGTCCAGCATGACCACTCCCACGAAGAAATAGATTCCATATGGATAGGCTGCTGGAATGCGAGAAGGGCACTGGCAGATGTATATGGGACTGTTCCTATGTGCAATACTCACATCCTCTGAAATCATTGTCCAGTCCATCTCCTCTAGTTCAAAAGAAACATACCTTCCCATAATCTCTACCAATGAGGTTACAAGGTATAAACTGCAGGGATATGAAAACACTCCATTCGAAATCCTCTGGATGGTACGAGTCATTCTTTCCAAGTTCCTTGGGTCGAAAAACACTCCATTTTGGGAGAGGGTGGAAAACTAGAAAACTACCCTATCCATAAATATGAACCACAGATCAAGGAGCTTTTAGAGTGCTGTGCAAAAGTTCCTAACCAGTTCTGGGCTAGAGAACAACATTTTGTCTCTACCCTACAAAGATGGATGGACCATGCCTCACCAGACAGCCTCTCATCCAGGCATGCCTCATGACGAAGAACTATGCAAAACTGATATCCAAGCACTTATGGATCTGAAACTCATAAGGCCCTCAAAATCTCATTGGGCCAGCCCAGCATTTTATGTCAACAAGCATTCAGAACAGATACGTGCAAAGAAGAGATTAGTGATAGACTACATGAAACTAAATGATTGCTTGCAAGACATAAGATACCCCATTCCAAGGAGGACACACCTTTTGAAACGCATTGCTGGAGCAAATGTGTTCTCAAAGTTTGACATGAAGTCAGGCTTTTAGCAAATTGGAATCAAGGAAGAAGACAGACACAAGACCGCGTTTGTGGTCCCCCATGGGCACTACGAGTGGAACGTAATGCCTTTCGGCTTAAATAATGCACCGTCAGAATACCATAATAGAATGGATGAAGTGTACAAATTCATCTCAGAATTCTGCCTTATCTACATAGACGATGCTCTTATCTTCAGCAACAGTGAGGAAGAACATGTTGAACACCTGTCCCAATTCAAAGCACTAACCTATAAACATAGGTTAGCTCTGTCAGAACCAAAGATGAAGATAGGCCTTGATGAGATTGATTTTTTGGGACTACACATCAAACAGGGATTCATCATTCCTCAGCCACATATTGCTGAGAAAATATCCCAATTTCCAGACCAGCTGTCAACCAGAAAGCAAATCCAGCAATTCCTTGGGATAATCAATTATGCAGCAGACCATGTGGAGGACCTGTCAAAGATGACGAGTCAGATATCCAAGCATTTAAAAAAGAATGCCCCACAATGGTCGGAAGGACTGATATGGTAGTATCTATAAGGGTCTAACGGATCAAGTCTGAAGGACTGGACGCTCTCTCACTGCTTTCAAATAGTGTGTAATAGTAGTTTCCTTGTGCCTATAAAAGGGAACCATTGGTTTTAGCCATGGAAAACCAAAACAATAATAGATTCGAAAACCAACCAATTTCTGACCAAGCATCTACATCGGCTATCAGAGTTCCAACTGATAGCTCACCCTCCATAAACTTCCATTATGAAACCCAAGAGGATGAAAGCAGTGAGAGAGCGATCCAGTCCTTCAGACTTGATCCGTTAGATCAGCAATCTCAAGCTCCATGAGATAATAATATAAGTATTTGAAAACAGAGGAAGGTTACTTCATTAAGAAGATTGGGAGATCTACAAATACTCAATTGGACTCCAAGACTCGATGCCTAGACTCAAACCAAGGGTTCCCTTTTATAGGTAGAAAGGGAACTACTATTACACACTGTTTACATTATTGATCCTTATCACTAAGGAATCTACTTTACAACTTATTACCTTTATGTCACGTCACACTCTCATCCTTATCTCTAAGAATGCTTCAATACATACGAATACAAATACAAAAACTTATATTATTATCACCAATGCTTCCACTGTAGGGTCCACTAAGCTTCCGCTACAGTCCAGAGTTGCCACTTGTTGGCGTGCTTCTCCCTGACCTGTGGTTCCATCGTTCTTCAGATGATGCGTCCATATCATCCCCCATATTTGGCCAAATAGGGTCTTCTATGTTGCCTGGCTGTGGGTTAAGTTCTGGTTGGGGCCAATCTTGGAGGTCTATCCAATGGACCATTTCTTCAAATTGGTTCCTCCATCTGTCAATATCTGGAGTGTCTAGATAAGTGACCTCTTTAGGCCTGCCATGTCGAGTGAGGTAGTCATAATACCTCTGCTGCATGTCTGCTGCTTTGTCTTCATCGCCATGGAGCTTGAGATTTCTGATCTCTTCTCTATAGTAGAGATCTGGAGTACTGCAGACTTGTGGGGAAACTAGACTGTGAGTATTGTACATAGGAACAGTCCCATATACATCTGCCAGTGCCCTTCTCACATTCCAGCAGCCTGTCCACATGGAATCTATTTCTTCGTGGGAGTGGTCATGCTGGACCACCTGGACAAGAGGCTGTTTGTATTTTCCTCAGGAATATGTGAGCTTCACAATCACTATAATAGAGTGATTGATGTGATACCCATTGATAAGCTTTAGTATTAGGATATCCTCGAAGATAGAAGCGAACATTCGGTCGAACCATCTTCCTTTGCCATATCTCCTACTAATGTGGATAAGGTTTGGTTCAAACAATATTGCCACCGGGTAGATGTTTAGCCAGTACCACGTTATGTAATAGGCTTGTGGGGTTATGTTACAGATAACATAGTGACCCCGGTTGGAGTTTTCATCTATTACATAGTGGAAGGTGCAGCCGCTCTTGAAGACCGTTGTTGTGCAAATTTTAATGTACTCGCAAGCGCACGAATCTATTGTAGTATAGATCAATGGTGACGAGTGTCGATCCCACGAGGAGGTCGATTTTAATTGTGTATAGAATTAATTTTGCAAATGGTTGATTGGATCTGTGGTGGAAATGATTTGGAATATGCTAAAACTTAAATTAAAATGGCGAGAATAAATTCTGAAATTGGAATTGAAATGGTGTGAATAAATTGAAGAGAATTCTATTGAAATGACGTACTTGGGTATCTGGATCCGTATCAACATGCATCATGGGCTAAATAATCCTTATTAATGCCAATTAAATCATGAGGGGGGAATCCACACCTCATGAACCACGCTCTAATCAATATGGTGCTAAGGGCTTATCGTGCCAAATAATAATAACCTTGTACTAGAGAGCCGGTGTAACCAAGGCGGTATCTAGACAAGACTATTATTATTTGTCGACGAAAAGTCAAATCATCCACAAAAATTAGAGGGGAAAAGAAAATAAATTTACCAAATAAAGCCCATGACACATGTTGAGACTTCACCTTCAACGCAAGCTTGAAAGGAAATTAGCTACTCATAATTGAACTAGGGGCAAAATGAGAATTTATTAAAATACGAAGAAAATACAAGATGGAAAAGGAATTACAGAAAATGGATCCCAAAAATGGATTCAGAGCTATCAAATTAGGGGGGAAGCCCCCTTTTATAGATACATAGAGTAAATCATGGCCATCGGATTAAAAACAGTTTGGACGCGCAGGATTGCGCCATGTCATCAGTCAACAGTACGCGGTTTGACCACGTGGATGAACAGTAACACGGTTTGACCCGGGTGAACAGTGACGCGGTTTGGTTGAAAATAATCATGTGTGATGCATGTACCGTATGCGAGATTTTTCGTCCACTTATATGCTGCCACGTCACCATCAACAGTACATAAGAATTTTAGCCCAACAGGATTGTGACACCTCATCAGTCAATGCCACATCATCGGTCAATGCCACGTCATCAATCCGTCTATGTGAACAGTGTCATGAACAGTAACATAGACAGTACCGTACACGTGAATAGTACCGTACATGTGAATAGTACCATTTTTCCTTTTATGCTCCTGCTAAGGTTTTCGGCCGTCCTGAGTTCAAAAGTGATGTCTGTTTTGCCGTCTGATCTCTTGTTTATTGTGAAATGACGATGATGCCCCTAAAATACATAAAATACTTAATTAAAATCAAACACACATAATTAAATTGCAAGAAGCTTAAATACATAAAAGTAAGGGTTGTTAGTAAAACTGAAATGTAAAATGATGATTTTCTCCTTTATAAATATACATTTTCTAACACTCAACACACCCCCCAACCAGCTTATTGCTAGTCCCTAGCAAATAAAGCAAAAACGAAATTCAAATCCAAAATGATTTTTTTTTAATAGAAACACTCGTGTTTATTCAATCAGATTAATAATAGCAATCAAATAAAAGTATAAGCATTATCTCCAGTCTAAAGAAACATCACACCCACATCAACCATCCACATGAATCAGCCCAGTAGACTTTGTTATAGCTACTTTCAAGAATGACATGTCAAACCCCAAAATCTCACTGGAAATAGTGACACTCTCACAAAGAAATTAAACCCAATAAAAATAGTCACTCCAATGAATGGTAATTGAGAGAAAATAATAAAGAAGTGATATCACATGCTCTCACCAAGATGAAAGAAATATGTCCTTAGCTTAGAAATAATACAATCTCAAGTCAAACAAAAATGCTAGTCAACCCAATTTATTTATCTTTTTATTTATTTATTTATTTATTTTTATTATGCACCACTACATCTTTTTAGCCCATATAACTAGCTTCTACTTCAAACTATAGTTCCCTAAAATCAAGAATGACTTTTATTAGAACGTAATGTAAGCTAGGGATATGGCTAACAAAGAAAGGAAATAAGGAAAACAAAGTGTATGTTTGAGAAAAATGCAGAGAAATTTTTTTTTTTTTTTAAAGTTGCAAGGTGGATTTCACCTATTATTGTTATTTTTATTCTTTTGAAACAACAACTTTTGTTTTTTTTTTCTTTTTGCTTTTATTGGCATAACTTCACTGAACAACATAATTATTTACATTTTCTCAAACATAAATAGGTGATGGAACTTATAAGACATCGGGTAATACTCCAAATCGGAGTGGGTCAAGAGGATAAGTTGACAAAGAAAAGGTTTTTTTTTTAATTAATTTTTTTTAAAAGGCTCAAAAGAGTTAACTATGGATATTTAATAAAAGGGATGGCTAGAAAGGCTCAAACGGATCAAAGATGGCCTTTCCATCGTCTTTTAGGGCTCTAAATAATCATCCATATCTACTAGTTAAACGGGCCTCCCAATGTAGCAACACAAATTTTTTTTTCTTTTTCTTCTTTTTTTTTTAATATTACCATTTTTAAGGGTTAACTAAAAAGAAATCTAGAGATCGTGTATAAAATAATAAACTGCTAAGCTGTATAGAGAATGGGCAAAAGGGTTACTCTCCAAGAAAATGATAGGCTCAACAACTCACTTGGCACTTATTTATGACATGTTCATTCCTTCAAGCAACTCATATTTGTCTCCGACATCAACATGTAAAGTAGCAAACATAGCGTAACATCACTTAAGACCAAAGATAATACAAATACTAAAATTTGAAATTAATCATGTCATCCAATGTTAAAACAAATCACACAAAATTTTTTTTTTAAACAACATTCTACCCCCCAACCTATTCTAAACATGAAAGGAAAATATGCATGCAGAAATGTGAAAATGATGCATAAAAACTAATTAGAAAAGTTACACTTAAAATGATAGAAAACGAAATGGTTTTTTTTTTAACTTAGAAGATGCGTTTCTAGAGGCACTACATTCCATATTCAGCCATCTTCGACTCAAAAATTTAAAAATATATATTTATAAAGGAGAAAGAGGAAGAAAACGGTTTTTTTTTTTAAACGATGAAGATGCGTTTCTAGAGTAACTACACTCCATATTCAGTCATCTTCAACACAAAACGTTAGCAACAGTTAGTTTCTACAACAAAAAATCAGTAAAAACTTAACCAAGATTCCACAATTGTCGACTATTCCCTCCCCCCAACCTGAACGAAACATTGTCCTCAATGTTTTAAAGGAAAGAAGTAGAGTTTAGAAGACATCACTTAGGTGGTGCAACACAGAAGAAAATATTTACAGGCGGAGAGTTAAATCTAATTTGTACTTCTTACTGCGGCTACTGTTACCATTATTATTTGGTCGCTCCAACACAAAGGTCCAGGGGTCTGGCTCCGGTTTATAAGCTTGTAACATATCAAGTAGCTCATTAGCAGTGTGAGCACAAATAAAGAGTTTTTTCACATTAGAAGGAATGAAATAGTTTTTTATTGCATGGTTAAGAAATGCGATAAAGCCATCATAAAAGTTATTGACATTTAACAAACCGATGGGTTTCTGGTGGATGTGCAGATGGGCCCAAGATGCTAGTGTGATAAGTGCCTCTAGTGTTGCAAGATCTCCTAGAAGGAAAATATAAGCATCAGCATGATTAAGCATTTCAGTTATTCTTTCTTGCATACCTGAGACGACTAACTCTTCTCCAGTTGATGAGTCTGACGAACTGCCCAATGGTTTTAGGACTCTGGGGATGATGCCTAACACTTGACTTCCTCTGATAAAAGCTACTTCTGAGACCATTTTTGATAACCATCGGTTACCTCCTCCATACACCAAGTGTAATTTTCTCGCTGCTATGCTTCGACCAAGATTTATGGCTGCCTCAATGAACTCTTTATGTTTGGCATAGGTGAATCCAGAAAGCACACAAATGTTCTTGAATTGTCTATTGGGAGTAGCTGCCATTGGGATACTTCTCAAAAATAATTTGTGAGTGTTTGACAAAAGAAATCACATTTAAGAGTCTTGGTGACAGTAGATCACAGCTGTGAATGAGGTAACATGTCAGTGTCAAATAACGCGTAAAGCACGTGGCTCGCGAGTCAAAAAGGAAACAGTAAAAAGGAAAAAGTAAACAGTAATAAAATTATTAAAGACAATAATACAAACGATAAAACAACAATAAAATAAAACAACAGTAAAGTAAAAGGATATTTACAGGTAGTTGCGACTGTGGCTCACATCTTCCTCTGGTTTTACGTCCAGAAACGGCTTGAACGCCCTCTATGGGTCGAGGATAGGCTTCCCATCCAGTTTTCTTATAAACTGGCAAACAGGGTCGTTTGTAGTTAGATTCCCAAGACTATATCGTGCATGCTCTTTCTGGAATAATGGCCATAACTGGAGAATCGCTCCTTGCACATATCCACTGGGATGCGTTTCAAGAGACAGAAGGATATCATCCAATGACTCCTTATTCAAGTCATCCCTAATGAATTGAATCTTACCTTCTCTGTTATCAGACACCATTCCTAAAGACCATGGGTTTCTATCGCAACTCATTCTGGCACACTTATGACAAGCAACAGAAATTCTTCGAGGTCGTCGTTTTCTTGCATAATTTTCTTTACCACAACCGGGCATGTATGCAATAAATTTTGGAGGTAACTCACCTGCCAATCGTACTTTCGCCTCGATTAACCAACGGATATCAGCAGGTATGTTATTCCTCATGAGCAATCTCATGCGTTCAGTCCGATCTTTATAGATCGTAAGGAGGGCATTCTGAGGAAGTGAAGGGAATCGCTTGTGAAGCTTCGCTAGAATCTCGTTTCTGTCCGTACTTTCGCCTCAGAATATCAGTTATTATGGGAAACTGAAGTAACCGACTTGATTGTCACGGAGTACCGTTATCCGCCACTTCACTGGGGTAACAAACTAAAGCACACAAACAGAAAAACAAATTAAAACACACAAAGAAAATGAAAACCCTCAACATAGGCTACTAACTCTGGTGGTTATAGAGCCCAAATGCGATGTGTTTTACAAAATTGAATCTGCCTTTTGAGATAAGTTTTGACACGTTGAAGTGGTTTAAGAATGTTCAGGAGGAACGGTCTAAGTAAGGTACTCATGATTAAAAATGATAAGAGAAAACTTAATAGTTAAACAAACACACTTATGCAAAAATAATTTCAATTAGCAAAAGAATAATATAAGAAAAGAAAACAAAAAATCAAATCACCGAAAAGAAAAAAAAATCAATTCAAATCTGGTGGGTCACTCAAATTTATTTCGGTGTCTTCTCCATGTGGTTGGTACTCTAGATAAGGCTTTAATCTTTGACCATTAACTTTAAATATGACACCGTTCTTTGGGTCCTTAATTTCAATCGCCCCATGTGGAAAAATAGTATGAACAATAAATGTACCAGACCAACGAGAGCGTAACTTACCTGGGAATAGGTGCAAGCGAGAATTGAACAAAAGCACTTTCTGACCTGGAGTGAAAGATTTTCTCATAATTTGCTTGTCGTGGAAGACTTTCATCCGTTGCTTGTAAATCTTGGCATTTTCGTATGCATCATTGCGAATTTCTTCAAGTTCTGTCAGCTGTAATCTTCTTTCTGAGCTGGCTTGCTGCATGTCAAAATTGAATTTCTTGATAGCCCAATATGCACGATGCTCGAGTTCCACAGGTAGGTGGCAAGCTTTTCCATACACTAGCCTGTAGGGTGACATCCCAATCGGGGTCTTGAAAGCCGTTCTATATGCCCATAATGCATCATCAAGTCTTAATGACCAATCTTTCCTATCTGGCCTCACCGTCTTTTCTAATATGTGCTTTATTTCTCGATTGGATATCTCAACTTGGCCACTGGTTTGCGGATGATACGGAGTCGCCACTTTGTGTGTGATTGAATACTTTGTCAAAAGAGCTTTGAATGCTTTGTTACAAAAGTGGGCACCACCATCACTGATTATTGCTCGAGGGAATCCAAAGCGTGAGACAATGTTGCTTTTCAAAAATCCTATCACCGCTTTGTGATCATTGGTTCTACATGGAATTGCTTCTACCCATTTTGAGACATAGTCAACACCAACCAATATGTATTGATGGCCAAAAGAAGGGGGAAATGGTCTCATAAAGTCGATACCCCATACGTCAAAAATCTCAACCACTAAAATTGGATTTAGTGGCATCATGTTCCTTCGTGTAATGCTCCCCATTCGTTGACACCTATCACATGAAGAACAGAAAGTGTAAGCATCTCGAAATATAGTTGGCCAATAGAAACCACATTGTAAAACTTTAGTTGTTGTTTTCTTAGCGCTGAAATGACCTCCACAAGCTTGTTCATGGCAGAATGAAAGAATATTCTGATTTCTGGGACACATCGTCTAACAATTTGATCTGCACAATACTTGAACAAATATGGGTCATCCCAAAAGAAATTCTTTATTTCCGCAAAGAATTTAGCCTTGTCTTGCTTGGTCCAATGCTCTGGAAGTTTACCTGTAACAAGATAATTAACTATATCAACATACTAAGGTAATACTTCCACACTCATTAATTGTTCATCTGGAAATGACTCATTCAATATTAATGGCTCTGTAATTGTGTCAAAATGGAGACGAGAGAGATGGTCAGCCACAACATTCTCTGTGCCTTTCTTATCTTTAAATTCCAAGTCGAATTCCTGCAAAAGTAACACCCAACGAATTAGTCTAGCTTTTGCATCTTTCTTTGTGAGAAGATATTTAAGAGCAGCATAATCTGTGAATATAATTATTTTACAACCAATGAGATAAGATCGAAATTTCTCTAATGCAAACACTACTGCTAGCATTTCTTTTTCAGTAGTTGAATAATTCAACTGTGCATCATTCAATGTCATACTAGCATAGTAAATAACGTGGGGAATTCGATCAACTCTTTGTCCTAATACTGCTCCTACTGTATAATCAGATGCATCACACATGAGCTCAAATAGTAAGCTCCAGTTTGGGGCCTGAATGATGGGTGATGATGTCAACAATTGCTTTAATTTTTCAAAAGCCATAAGACATGAATCATTAAAGATAAAAGGTACATCCTTAGCAAGTAAATTGCATAAGGGTCTAGAAACTTTGCTAAAATCTTTAATGAAACATCTATAGAAACCAGAATGCCCAAGGAAAGATCTTACTTCTCTGACTGTTTTAGGTGAAGGAAGATTAAAAATGAGATCCACCTTGGCTTTGTCAACCTTAATACCTTTGCTCGAAATGATGTGACCGAGAACAATACCTTGTTTTACCATAAAATGGCACTTCTCCCAATTCAAGACTAAGTTCTTCTCGGTACATCTCTGCAGAACTAGCGTTAGATGATGTAAACATTGATCAAACGAATCACCAAAGACAGAAAAGTCATCCATAAAGACTTCAAGGAATCGTTCAATCATATCAGAAAAAATGCTTAACATGCATCGTTGAAACGTAGCAGGTGCATTACATAATCCAAATGGCATTCTCCTATATGCAAAAGTGCCAAAAGGGCAAGTGAAAGTAGTTTTCTCTTGATCTTTTGGTGCTATGGGAATCTGATTATATCCTGAGTAGCCATCTAGAAAGCAATAAAATTCATGACCTGCTAATCTATCAAGCATTTGATCGATAAATGGTAAAGGAAAATGGTCTTTACGTGTGACAGAATTCAACTTTCTATAATCAATGCATACACGCCATCATGTAGTTACTCTAGTTGGTATCAATTCATTATCGGCATTCGTAACTACTGTGACTCCTGACTTTTTGGGGACAACTTGTACAGTACTGACCCATGAACTATCAGAAATTGGGTAAATGATACCTGCGTCTAATAGCTTAAGGACTTCAGTTCTAACAACTTCTTTCATATTAGGATTTAACCGACGTTGCATTTCCCTAGTAGATTTAGCATTTTCATCAAGGTGAATGTAATGCATGCAGTCTACTGGGTTTATACCTTTTATGTCTGCTATGGTCCATCCTAATGCTCCTTTGTGCTCTTTTAAAACATCCAACAACTTACCTTTTTGTTCGTCATTGAGGGATGATGAGATGATTACCGGCAGAGTGCTTTCTTCTCCCAAAAACGCATATTCCAAAGTGTTGGGTAATGTTTGAGCTCGAGTTTCGGTGGTGATTCTGATGATGGGATGAGTTTCTTTTCTGATGGTGCTAGTTGTTCTACTCTTGACTTCTATTTATTAGTGTCCATAGATGGTGCTGAGTCAAGTAGGGCGTTGACCTCATCGACCGATCTGTCAATATCAAAATCAAAACCAAAGTGAGTTAAACATGTTTGCAAAGGATCATCACTAAGGTTTGAAACAAAAGTGTCATCAACTAATGCTTCAATTAAATCCACATCTACAATTCTGTCATCTGCATTGTGAGGTTGTTTGGCAATGTTGAAGATGTTCAGCTCCATAGTCATGTTGCCGAAGGACAACTGCATATTTCCAGTCCTGCATTGAATGTGAGCATCCGCAGTTGCCAAGAAATGTCGGCCTAGAATAATGAGGATGTGCTTCTTTGAATCCTGTATTGGTTGAGTGTCAATTACAATGAAATCAACAGAAAAATAAAACTTGTCTACCTGGATAAGCACGTCCTCCACAATACCACGAGGTATTTTCGTGGACCGATCTGCAAGCTGTAACACCACTGGAGTTGGGTGTAATTCTCTCAGTCCAAGTTTCACGAATACAGAGTAAGGCAAAAGATTTACACTAGCTCCTAAATCCAACAAAGCATTCTCAATTGTGTGGTTCCCTATACTACATGAGATAGTGGGGGAGCCTGGGTCTTTGCATTTTAAAGGAATTTTATGTTGGAGTATAGAACTAACGTTTTCTATTAAAAATGTCTTCTTTTGAACATGCATATTTCTCTTTTTAGTACAAAGGTCTTTAAGAAACTTGGCATAAGATGGAACTTGTTTAATAGCATCAAGTAAAGAGATGTTAACACTTACTTGTTTGAAGATTTTAAGAATCTCACCTGTGGATTTTCCCTTTTTTCCTTTAGCTAACCTTTGAGGAAATGGAGCTTTCGGAACATATTCTCGTGGGTTGGTTTCTTCTCTCTCCTCTGGTGGTGAGTCCTCAGCATTTACAGATACAATTTGATTTTCTTTTGTCACCGGCATCTCCACTTTATTGTCGACTTCTTTTCCTTTTCGCAAGGTCATGATTGCTTTGACCTCTCAATGCTGTTGTGGTGAACTGGTACTTGCTTCATGTACTCCTTTAGGATTAGGCACTGGTTGACTTGGAAATTTACCTTTCTCAACAGTCATTGTCAGGGTCTGAACTGAAGAAGCAAGTTGTCCCACCATCTTCTCGAGGCTTGAAACTGATTGGGCTTGTGAGTTGAAACCTGCTCTCAACTCATTTCGTAGTCCATCAATGGTGCAATTCTGTTGCTCAATCGTAGAGTGAGTAGCATTCTTGAAATTCTGGAATGAATCCTCCCATGGTCTGGGTTGAGAGTAGTTCTGGTTCTGATTGTATGGTCTAAATAGTGGCTGAGAGGCTTGAGAATTTTGAGGAATTGGTTGCATTGGTGAAGCTGGAGCTGTTGGTCCATTCTATTGGAATCCTTTAGACCATGAAAAATTAGGGTGGTCTCTCCATCCAGGGTTATGTGTTGGAGTATGGGTTGTAATTAGATGGCTTTCTCATTACACCTATGGCATTGGCTTGATCTGAGTATGAGTCATGGTCATGTGGTTCTGTTGATTTAGCAGTCGATAACGATGCTATTTGTCGAGCAAGACCTTCAACCATCTCCTTGACTTCTTTGATTCCCGAAGTTGACTCGTCAATTTGAACCTCATTTACTCCCTTAATTCTTCTAGTATTCCTGAGTGATCGACTCGTTGTTGGGAATTATCCGCTTGTCGCTGGAAGAATTCCCAAATTTCTGATGCACTTTTTGACATTAGCTCTCCTCCACTTGTTGCCATTAGTCATTCTTGCACATTCGGCAATAATCCCTCCAAAAAGTATTGGCATTGGTGCCATTTCTCGTACCCATGATGTGGACACTTCAAGAGTAGCCCATTAAATCGCTCCCATGTTTCGAAAAACTGCTCGTCCTCTCTCTAGGTAAACTCTGAGATTTCCCTGCGAATAGCATTGGTTTTATGCACTGGGAAATATTTATTCAAAAATTTCATTACCATTTGTCCCCATGATGAAATGCTATTAGCAGGTAAAGTATTTAACCATGAACGAGCTCTATCCTTTAAAGAAAATGGGAATAGTCTAAGTTTAACATCATCGTCTGAAAAATTCTCATATTTAAATGTTTGACAAATAGCATGAAAATCATTCAGATGATTATATGGGTCCTCATTTTCTAAGCCATAGAATGTGGGGAGACAATTTAGCACACTAGGTTTTAGTTCAAAGCTCCTAGCAGCTACATTTGGGTATCTAATACATGATGTGCTCAAATTAGCTAAGGGACTAAAATAGTCCTTAAATGGCATCTCTTGTGGTTGCAAATCCATTTTATTTTTAACGTGTTTGTGTGTGCGAAGTGTTTTTTCTAATTCAATGTCTATAGGTTCAAGATTAGGTAATAATGACCTACGACCATGCATGCAAAATAAAATAAAAATAAAAATAAAGATGGGAACAAAACAAATAAAAATAAATAAGAGGGAGAAATTACGATACTAACCTTATTGAGCTATTACAACCTTACTATAAAAATACACAAAAATAAATACGTGAAATAAATTAACTAAAAATTAAATTAATAAGATAAACAAAAATTACAAAGAAAAATAAATTAAAAATTAAATTACAGAATTTTAAAGAAGAGAAAAAGAAAAGAAATACTAACCTCTAAATGCGGATTCACTTTTTTTTTTAATAAAAAATACAAGAAAAGAAATAAAAGAAATTATTCACAAAAATTATTTCTATGAATTAAAATTACTTACCTCCCTGGCAACGGCGCCAAAAACTTGTTGTGCAAATTTTAATGTACTCGCAAGCGCACGAATCTATTGTAGTATAGATTAATGGTGACGAGTGTCGATCCCACGAGGAGGTGGATTTTAATTGTGTATAGAATTAATTTTGCAAATGATTGATTGGATCTGTGGTGGAAATGATTTGGAATATGCTAAAACTTAAATTAAAATGGCGAGAATAAATTCTGAAATTGGAATTGAAATGGCGAGAATAAATTGAAGAGAATTCTATTGAAATGACGTGCTTGGGTATCTGGATCCGTATCAACATGCATCATGAGCTAAATAATCCGTATTAATGCCAATTAAATCATGAGGGGGGAATCCACACCTCATGAACCACGCTCTAACCAATATGGTGCTAAGGGCTTATCGTGCCAAATAATAATAACATTGTACTAGAGAACCGGTGTAACCAAGGCGGTATCTAGACAAGACTATTATTATTTGTCGACGAAAAGTCAAATCATCCACAAAAATTAGAGGGGAAAAAAAAATAAATTTACCAAATAAAGCCCATGACACATGTTGAGACTTCACCTTCAACCCAAGCTTGAAAGGAAATTAGCTACTCATAATTGAACTAGGGGCAAAATGGAAATTTATTAAAATACGAAGAAAATACAAGATGGAGAAGGAATTATAAAAAATGGATCCCAAAAATGGATTCAGAGCTATCAAATTAGGGGGGGAAGCCCCCTTTTTATAGATACATGGAGTAAATCATGGCCATCGGATTAAAAACAGTTGGGACGCTCAGGATTGCGCCACGTCATCAGTCAACAGTACGCGGTTTGTCCACGTGGATGAACAGTAACACGGTTTGACCCGGGTGAACAGTGACACGGTTTGGTTGAAAATAATCCTGTGTGATGCATGTACCGTACGCGAGATTTTTCGTCCACTAATATGCTGCCACGTCACCATCAACAGTACATAAGAATTTTAGCCTAACAGGATCGTGACACCTCATCAGTCAATGCCACATCATCAATCCATCTATGTGAACAGTGTCATGAACAGTAATATAGACAGTACCGTACACGTGAATAGTACCGTACATGTGAATAGTGCCATTTTTCCTTTTATGCCCCTCCTAAGGTTTTCGACCGTCCTGAGTTCAAAAGTGATGTCCGTTTTGCCGTCTGATCTCTCGTTTATTGTAAAATGACCATGATGCCCCTAAAATACATAAAATACTTAATTAAAATCAAACACACATAATTAAATTGCAAGAAGCTTAAATACATAAAAGTAAGGGTTGTTAGTAAAACTTGAAATGTAAAATGATGATTTTCTCCTTTATAAATATGCATTTTCTAACAATCAACAACCGTCTCGTGCATCTGGTCAGGATTTTGATGTGGATCAAAAGCTCTCTGACATTTTTTGTTGTGGGCAGGTATGTGTTCTTGCATGGCCATAAGCTGTCATACCCGCCATGTTAGAGTTTGATCTTCGGGATCTCTTTTGTGAGTGATGACTTTCTCGAAGATGTCGTCCTGAACATCCGAAGGAAGCCATGCTATGAAGGTATTGAGATCTCTGAGGAAGTGTGCTCTAGTTTCGTGAGTACTAGAGCTGCCTTCTTCCCATCTTCTTGGGAGGTTCCTTATTCTGATCATGGTGATTAGTCTGGAAAGGAAATCCACTACAGTGTTGGATTCTCCTTTGATATGTTTTGCTTCAAACTTGAATCTTGAGAGGGACTCAGACCATCTTGCAAGTTGTGGATCTGAGATTTCTCCTTCTTTTCTCCTGAGTAATCTCTGGAGGTATTTATAGTCTGTTTCAATCACAGAAGGAGTTAGTGAGAGAAAGAACTGGAACTTCTTGATCCCTTTGACGATTGCTAAGACTTTTTTCTTAGAGGAAGGGTAGTGGATCTGGGCATCGTTGAACTGGCCAGATTTATAGCCACACACTTTCTTGTTTCTCTCGGATTCCTCTATCAACAGTGCTCCCCAATAATGGTCACTAGCATCTGTCTGTAGGATGAGCTATCCCTTGTCAGGTATTTTTAATGGTGGAAGTGACTGGCACTTTTGCTTTAAGTCTGTCACGGCTTTTGTCGCGTCTTCCTACCATTGTGGGGCATTCTTTTTTAAATGCTTGGATATCTGACTCGTCATCTTTGACAGGTCCTGCACATGGTCTGCTGCATAATTGATTATCCCGAGGAATTACTGGATCTGCTTTCTGGTTGACAGCTGGTCTGGAAATTGGGATATTTTCCCAGCAATATGTGGCTGGGGAATGATGAATTCCTGTTTGATGTGTAGTCCCAAAAAATTAATCTCATCAAGGCCTATCTTCATCTTTGGTTCTGACAGAGCTAACCCATGTTTATAAGTTAGTGCTTTGAATTGGGACAGGTGTTCAGTATGTTCTTCCTCACTGTTGCTGAAAATAAGAGCATCGTCTATGTAGATAAGGCAGAATTCTGAGATGGATTTGTACACCTCATCCATTCTATTCTGGAATTTTGACGGTGCATTCTTTAAGCCAAAAGGCATTACGTTCCAAAAGGAAACCCCTGGGTGTGCAATAATATTATGCTTTGTGGTTACCGAAATACTTCGGATCCTCCATATCAGAAAGTTGTTGAATACTAATCTATCTGTCTAAATTTTCTATACTAAAACACTACAGAGTGAATTCTGTAAGGTGTGGCGCCCCCTTGAAAAGGCCAAGAGAGCCGTGTTTAGGGCTTATCACCCCAAAGAAAACGTTTTGATTTCTTTTAGCCATGGAAAACCAAAATACTAATAGATCCGGAAACCAACCAATTTCTAACCAAGCATCTACATCGGCTATCAGAGTTCCAACCGATAGCTCACCCTCCATAAACTTCCATTATGAAACCCAAGAGGATGAAAGCAGTGAGAGAGCGGTCCAGTCCTTCAGACTTGATCTGTTAGACCCTTATAGATACTCCATATCAGTCCTACTTTAAACCACCTAAGAGCCATAATCCCCATCAGACAACCTAAGCTTAAAACTATCTATAAATCCTCTGAAATCATTGTCCAGTCCATCTCCTCTAGTTTAAAAGAAACATACCTTCCCATAATCTCTACCAATGAGGTTACAAGGTATAAGCTGTAGGGATACAAGGGATTGCACCTTGGAGCCATCCAGATAGGGATACAACCATTGTTCCTAGCTGGAAAAGATATCACATGTTTCATTGCCATTCTAAATACTAGGTGGCAGACTTTTGAAAAAGTCTTGATCACTGCTGTCAAAGCAGGACTCAACCAAGGCTATGTTGTTCTCCAAGTTGAACCAAACTTTACCCTTGACATACATAAGCCATCCCTCACAGATGCTATTAAGGTATTAATTCAGGTCAATGGTTTAACCATGAAACCTGATGAATCTGCCTTAGCAATTCACCACACCATGACCTATAAAGTCCAAACCCATATGTTCTCTATGAGCAGCTCTGGCAAACCTATTACCAGATTTCTTGCTGGTGATGGTAGAGTCTTTCAACCCAGGACTTATAGGCAAAACCAACTCATTTTTCCACCACAATGGATCAATGAGTATGAGAAAAACAACAGACCTCAACAGATCCATGAGAAAAACCACCCATGTGAAAAATGCCAGCTTGAAGGAAAACATCCCCTTTGTGCACACACATGCCAAGAAGGACAACATCTTGCAGAATCATGGGTCCAGTCAACATGATCACCACCCCAGACCTTGACAATGAATTTGTCAGGGATACTCCTAGTGGTATTTATGCAGCCAAATGGGTTATCCAGAAAACTAACCCAACTGAGTTTGGTCCAATAGAAAAGGCACTCAATTGGTCAAACATTAATGCAGTAGAGCAGAATCAAGCTCTAGGAGATATCATGGTCACGCAACAGCAAATACTTGCTGACCTAGCTATCATCAGAAAACAGTTAAAAAAGACCCGAAAACATCATAAGATGACTAATCAACAGTTCTCACAACAGCATGATAGTGCTGCCAGATCAATCAACATGATTGTCATGACAGGAGCTGCAGATGAGGATGAAATGGAAAGAACAAGGGAAAGTTGTACCAGAAAAAAAGTTTCCAGACACTAGAAAAGCAAACCCACAAAACCATGGCATATCTGGGAAGAAAATGCATTTGGCAACTGTCAGAAGGCATTCTAGAGAAGCTATGCTCCTCCTCCGCAATATCCATGGCCCCCAAAGGCTACAGGATGGAACGAGGATGATGATACTGGAGATGAGACAAGTGTCTCTTCTGATGATCAGTTCCCTTCTATACCAGTTCTTATGCAAAGAGCAAATCCTGCCAATCCATTCTATGTGGATACCCGTGCAAGATTTACTAACCCCACACAGGGTCAGACTTCTGATCCTAACCGGCCAGCACCAACTCAGCACCCGTCAGGAACAACCCAGTTCACTGCACCAGAATTCACTGGTCAGACTGAACCCATTGCTCCATCAGCCGCATCCGGAGTAGATTCATCTAATCCGGCAGAGCAGGCACCACATATAGATGAGGTGTCTCAGGGAGAAGAATGGGAAACCCATGTACAAATCGGGCACTCAACAACTGGCAAAATGTTCTGGAACGTTGACGGTATAAAGCCAAAAGAAAGATTGGCTTACTTTGAAAAAATGGTGGCTTGGTACGAAGGCGAATGTCAAAGAGCCCCCCAGTTGAGCAGAAGATCAGCAGCACTAAGGCTGGTTGTAGGATTCGTTGGATCATTACGACAATGGTGGGGAAGAAAGCTAACAAGAGACCAACGACAGCACATTCTCAGCCCAGAAGATCCTTGTGGAAGCCTTCTGGAAAATCTATCTTTAGACTTTCTAGGCCAATTCACAAGAGAAAAGGAAGTTGCAGAAAAATAATTTCTCCAAAACAAGTGTTGTGATGTTCGAAAAATGAAAGAGTACTACCTGGAGCAAGAAAGGTTGTACTATACATTTGATAAAACATCTGACACCATCCACAGAACGTTCGTGTTGAATATGCCAGGACCAGTTGCAGAAATAATGGAGGTTAAATTCAAAGCTGATGCGATTGTTGATTTAGCTCAGCTCAGCCTAGCTCAACTCTATCAAATGTCAATGGAGCTAATCCAAAGTCATTGCAGATCTCAGGACTTACGAAAGCACATGAAGTAGATTGAGAAATCCTCTCTGCAAAAGTTTTGTAATGAGGAACCAAACAAGTTTGGTTGCCAACATACTGATAAAATGTGCTCCTGCAATACTGGCAAACGGTGAAAAGAAAAACAGCCCTGGAAAACCCTACAGAGGAAAGAAACATCGCTTCATCAAAAAGCGAAACCAGAAGAAGGGCTCTGGTAGATCTTTCATCTGTGGAAAGAAATGTCATTATGCCAAGCAGTGCAAATCCAAGAAGAAACTCCTGGTCAAACTCCTCCAACTGATCCAGCAGGACAATTTCGATGATGAAATCTATACCTGGTCAGATAGTCCACTTGAAGCCATCTTCATATTAGACGAATATTCTGGTTCCACTAGCGAGGAATCCAGTTCTACTACCAGCACTGACAGCAATTTAGAGAATGCAAACTTTATCATCGCAGTCCATGATCCCTTGCAGATAAAACTCGTTATGCAACTCAAGTAGCACTTACTGCTCTTATTGATACAGGAGCAATGTGCTCGTTCATCCGAGAAGCTTGTGTTCCAAAGAGCTTTTATGTTCCTACTAAAGTTTCTTTCGGATCCGCCAGTGGCAGAGACTTTTACAGCAAAAAGATTACTCAACTAATAGAAATCCAACCCTTCATGATCCGGCATGGCTTCTTTGCTTTTGATTATTCAGGCGAAGATATTCTATTGGGAACCGACTTTTTGAGTCTGGTTGCCCCTTTTGCCTTTTTTTCCTGAAGGATTCTCCTATACCATTCAAAATCCTCTGGATGGTACGAGTCATTCTTTCCAAGTTCCTTGGGTCGTAAAACACTCCATTTTTGGAGAGGGTGGAAAACTAGAAAACTACCATATCCATAAATATGAACCACAGATCAAGGAGCTCTTAGAGTGCTGTGCAGAAGTTCCTAATCAATTCTGGGCTAGAGAACAACATTTTATGTCTCTACCCTATAAAGATGGATGGACCATGCCTCACCAGACAGCTTCTCATCCAGCCATGCCCCATGACGAAGAACTATGCAAAACTGATATCCAAGCACTTATGGATCTGAAACTCATAAGGCCCTCAAAATCTCATTGGGCCAGCCCATCATTTTATGTCAACAAGCATTCAGAACAGATACGTGGAAAGAAGAGATTAGTGATAGACTACAGGAAACTGAATGATTGCTTGTAAGACATAAGATACCCCATTCCAAGGAGGACACACCTTTTGAAACGCATTGCTGGAGCAAAGGTGTTCTCAAAGTTTGACATGAAGTCATGCTTTTGGCAAATTGGAATCAAGAAAGAAGACAGACACAAGACAGCGTTTACGGTCCCTCATGGGCACTACGAGTGGAACGTAATGCCTTTCGGCTTAAAGAATGCACCGTCAGAATTCCAGAATAGAATGGATGAGGTGTAGAAATCCATCTCAGAATTCTGCCTTATCTACATAGACGATGCTCTTATCTTCAGCAACAGTGAGGAAGAACATGTTAAACACCTGTCCCAATTCAAAGCACTAACCTATAAACATGAGTTAGCTCTGTCAGAACCAAAGATGAAGATAGGCCTTGATGAGGTTGATTTTTTGGGACTACACATCAAACAGGGATTCATCATTCCCCAGCCACATATTGCTGAGAAAATATCCCAATTTCCAGACCAGCTGTCAACCAGAAAGTAGATCCAGCAATTCCTCGGGATAATCAATTATGCAGCAGACCATGTGCAGGACTTGTCAAAGATGACGAGTCAGATATCCAAGCATTTACAAAAGAATGCCCCACAATGGTCGGAAGACGCGACAAAAGCCATGAGAGACTTAAAGCAAAAGTGCCAGTCACTTCCACCATTAAAGATACCTGACAAGGGACAGCTCATCCTACAGACAGATGCTAGTGACAATTATTGGGAAGCACTGTTGATAGAGGAATCCGAGGGAAACAGGAAAGTGTGTGGCTATAAATCTGGCCAGTTCAACGATGCCCAGAGCCACTACCCTTCCTCTAAGAAAAAAGTTTTAGCAGTCGTCAAAGGGATCAAGAAGTTCCAGTTCTTTCTCTCACTAACTCCCTTTGTGATTGAAACAAACTATAAATACCTCCAGGGATTACTCAGGAGAAAAGAATGAGAAATCTCAGATCCACAACTTGCAAGATGGTCTGAGTCTCTCTCAAGATTCAAGTTCAAAGTAAAACACATCAAAAGAGAATCCAACACTGTAGCGGATTTCCTTTCCAGACCAATCACCATGATCAGAAGAAGGAACCTCCCAAGAAGATGGGAAGAAGGCAGCTCTAGTACTCACGAAACTAGAGCACACTTCCTCAGAGATCTCAATACCTTCATAGCATGGCTTCCTTCGGAAGTTCAGGACGACATCTTCGAGAAAGTCATCACTCACAAAAGAGATCCCAAAGATCAAGCTCTAACATGGCGGGTATGGCAGCTTATGGCCATGCAAGAACACAGACCTGCCCATAATAAAAGATGTCAGAGA
The DNA here is from genome assembly GCF_022201045.2 of Citrus sinensis. Classification (NCBI taxonomy): domain Eukaryota; kingdom Viridiplantae; phylum Streptophyta; class Magnoliopsida; order Sapindales; family Rutaceae; genus Citrus; species Citrus sinensis. The sequence continues at coordinate 23,231,925 of NC_068563.1, forward strand.
GCTTTTGATCCACATCCAAATCCTGACCAGATGCACGAGACGGTCTTCAAGAGCGGTTGCACCTTCCACTATGTAATAGATGAAAACTCCAACTGGGGTCACTATGTTATCTGTGACATAACCCCACAAGCCTATTACATAACGTGGTACTGGCTAAACATCTACCCGGTGGCGATATTGTTTGAACCAAACCTTATCCACACTAGCAGGAGATATGGCAAAGGAAGATGGTTCGACCGAATGTTCGCTCCTATCTTCGAGGATATCCTAACACTAAAGCTTATCAACGGGTATCACATCACTCACTCTATTATAATGATTGTGAAGCTCACAGATATCTGGGGAAGATACAAACAGCCTCTTGTCCAGGTGGTCCAGCATGACCACTCCCACGAAGAAATAGATTCCATGTGGACAGGCTGCTGGAATGCGAGAAGGGCACTGGCAGATGTATATGGGACTGTTCCTATGTACAATACTCACAGTCCAGTTTCCCCACAAGTCTGCAGTACTCCAGATCTCTACTACATATACTCCAGATCTCTACTACAGAGAAGAGATCAGGAATCTCAAGCTCCATGGCGACAAAGACGAAGCAGCAGACATGCAGCAGAGGTATAATGACTACCTCACTCGACATGGCAGGCCTAAAGAGGTCACTTATCTGGACACTCCAGATATTGACAGATGGAGGAACGAACTCGAAGAAATGGCCCATTGGATAAACCTCCAAGATTGGCCCCAACCAGAACCTGACCCACAGCCAGGCAACATAGAAGACCCTATTTGGCCAAATATGGGGAATGATATGGACGCAGCATCTGAAGAACGATGGAACCACAGGTCAGGGAGAAGCACGCCAACAAGTGGCAACTCTGGACTGTAGCGGAAGCTTAGTGGACCCTACAGTGGAAGCATTGGTGATAATAATATAAGTTTTTGTATTTGTATTCGTATGTATTGAAGCATCCTTAGAGATAAGGATGAGAGTGTGACGTGACATAAAGGTAATAAGTTGTAAAGTAGATTTCTTAGTGATAAGGATCAATAATGTAAACAGTGTGTAATAGTAGTTCCTTTGTGCCTATAAAAGGGAACCCTTGGTTTGAGTCTAGGCATCGAGTCTTGGAGTCCAATTGAGTATTTGTAGATCTCTCAATCTTCTTAATGAAGTAACCTTCCTCTGCTTGGATATCTGACTCAAACCAAGGATCAATAATGTAAACAGTGTGTAATAGTAGTTCCTTTGTGCCTATAAAAGGGAACCCTTGGTTTGAGTCTAGGCATCGAGTCTTGGAGTCCAATTGAGTATTTGTAGATCTCTCAATCTTCTTAATGAAGTAACCTTCCTCTGCTTGGATATCTGACTCGTCATCTTTGACAGGTCCTGCACATGGTCTGCTGCATAATTGATTATCCCGAGGAATTGCTGGATCTGGAAGTGTGCTCTAGTTTCGTGAGTACTAGAGCTGCCTTCTTCCCATCTTCTTGGGAGGTTCCTTCTTTATCAGTATGTTGGCAACCAAACTTGTTTGGTTCCTCATTACAAAACTTTTGCAGAGAGGATTTCTCAATCTGCTTCATGTGCTTTCGTAAGCCCTGAGATCTGCAATGACTCTGGATTAGCTCCATCGACATTTGATGGAGTTGAGCTAGGCTGAGCTGAGCTAAATCAACAATTGCATCAGCTTGGAGCCATCCAGATAGGGATACAACCATTGTTCCTAGCTGGAAAAGATATCACATGTTTCATTGCCATTCTAGATACTAGGTGGCAGACTTTTGAAAAAGCCTTGATCACTGCTGTCGAAGCAGGACTCAACCAAGGCCAAGTTGTTCTCCAAGTTGAACCAAACTCCACCCTTGACATACATAAGCCATCCCTCACAGATGCTATTAAGGTATTATATATATATATATATATATATCATGTGCGAGCACCCTCATTCATTTTAATGCGGACATGCTATTAAGCTATATGATTTTATAGAGTTATTTTCAATGTATTATAAAGTCATGCAGTTTAATAGTGTTCTTCATTGATTTAATTAAGTCGTATGACCTAACAACATGTCTGCATTAAAAAAAAAAAAAAAGAGGGCGCCCGCACTAGAGAAGAATTTTCAATGTTCTATAAAGCCGTGCAGTTTAACAGTGATCTTCATAGACTATTAAACTGCATGGCTTAATAACATGTCTGCATGAAAAAAATAAAGGCACCTGCTCTATAGTATCACTACACACACACACAAAAGCTTTTAATAAGTCGAAATTTTATAATTTTCAAGTTTAATATTACTAACATTTTATTTTGATTTGATTAATTTTATTTATTTTACTTTAATGACTTAAACCTAATGATTGCTTACTAAACTTGTGTTTTTATTTGTTTAATTGTTAATGGTAATTATCCAAATTTTATTTATTAATATTGTTGACAATACTTGTATATTGATCAAAGGATAGAGCAAGGCATTCATCATAGTGATGATAATTTGCCTACAACAGAAACATTTTATGTTAGATTGATATATTTTGTGTATTTGTTTTAATGTAGAAACTTTAATTTCTCATTTACATTGATAAAATCTAAAATTGAGTATTTTTATGTGGATTTTTAAGCTATTGCTATAACTTTATAGTTTGAATTATATAATTTAAATTTTTATATATTATTGAAAGTACTCTTTTAATATTTGTGAGTTTAAATTTAAATCCCACAAGCAAGGGTGGCCAACGAGTCGTGCCAGCACGTTAAGCAATGGCCCACAAGGGTCTGGCACGGCCACGGTACTAGGGGCTCATGCCGTGCCCAAAAAAGCCCATCAACTTTTTTTTTCCTTTAAGCTCATATGTTCAGCGTGCCTAAAAGCTCACGTGTCTGACGAGCTTTATTAAGGCCCACGTGCACGTCGTTTTTTTTTAAGCCCATCAGCTTAATAATAATAATTTTATTAAGAGAACAATTAACATTTTATTATCAATTTATCAGAATTTCACGACTATATATTTAATTTCACAATAACCAATCATAATACAACAATACATAAATTTAATTTCATAGATCATAATAATAATTAATTAAAATTAATATTCCAATCCTGGAATAACAATTACAAGAAGTCACAACTACGAGATATCAATTATAACAAATCATAGGTCACAACTTATCATGAAAATATTTCATTCATAATTTTATTTTTTGTGTATAAATACGAAAAATATTTCATTATGAAACATATCTTCATTAACTCTTAGCTAAGTTATGATTTCATAAATGAAATATTAATTTTGTAAAATTTTTTATTTATCATTTATAAAATTATGATATTTATAATTTTATTTATTAAAATCATGATATTTATTTATTCATTTAACAAGTATTTTTTCATAACCCTTTCATCTGGTTACCCGCCTTTTGTTTAATATATTCATTGGACCGTTGCACCTGTACTCTATTTCATCTTAACTTCGTTCCCATTCGTTGGATTTAAAAATCGCATATCTAATGATCCAAAATGGCAGGCTGTTTGTTACATAGGCGTTGCCGTATATATGGGATAATGGTCCTCTACACAGCTAGTCTTTTGTCACTAATTATTACTTGTTAGAAAATTCATTGTCAATTTGTCATGAAAATATATATGGGATCATAATTCTCTTCTAATCTAATTTTTTGAAAGTTTACAGGAGATTAACACCTGTGTAATTTTCAGTTTTGCGATGGATACGTTTTTTAAAATAAATTTTAGGCCATGTAGCATTAGTCAAAGACAATGGGTTTTGACTTTTGTGGACTATAAAATTCATTTACCTGAACTAGGTTTTGTATTAAATTTTATCAACTATTTTTATATATACTTCATTAATTTAAATCAATATATACACATTTGGCTACTTTTGGCGATAATTGGCTCTACCAACAGATGCCAAAACCAATCTCATGCTTTCTATATTTAAAACTTATAAGTTTCAAATCTACACAAAGAGTAAATTTTAATACAGAAATTAACCCTTAAAAAACTCATATGTTATCATAGATCAAGATTTCCATGGAAATAAGATCACCACATATTTACAATTCTGCGAGCAATATTAGGCATCCTAATATGAAAGTCTAAATTTGAATATCAACTGATCATGTGATATGAAATACTAACTAGGCAACCTAAGAGAGGGGTGAATTGGGATTTTAAAATTTATATTAAGCAAATCACACAACAATTTAATGTAATGTTTTAATGGAATCAAAAACAATAAATTCAATAAAGCACAATAACAAAGGAGTAAGGGAAGAGAGAGCAAACACAATGATTTTTACGTGGTTCGGCAATTCCTGCCAACGTCCACGCCTCCAAGCTCACCCAGCTTGAGGATTTCACTATCCAAGCCTCTCAAGAATTTAAGAACACTTACAATTGACTTCAAATATGTCAATCAATATTTACACCAAGAGATTATCCCCAATTTCTTAACCTAAGTATATCCCAACACTTACAATCACTCAAAACAAAGATTACAAATATGTTTTTCTCTCACACAAAATATATGATTACAAATCTATGCTCAATGTGTGAATAATGAATCAAGAACGAATTTAAAGTTCAATGAATGTTGTATTCTCGATTATAAGCTCAATGATAATGTTGTGATCCACCTTTGTTTGAATTTGAATTAGTTTATTTATAGTTGGAGCTGAAAACTAGCCGTTACAAACTTTCTGCACGAAATAGGATCACCGTTAACTGTTATCGGTTAACCATTTGGAATTATTGGATCGCCGTTAACTTCCAGAATCCTGCAAAAACAAAATTGGCTTAATCGTTCTTACTAAACGATTCAAGGTTAGCAATCTGGAAATAATCGGTTCATCGTTTTCCATAAACGGTTCACCATGATTTTCCAGAGTCGTCATTTTAACAATACTTTGCAGCACATACTTTCTGGAAAATTATCGGTTAGCCGTTTGCTACAGTAAAATTATTTTCTAAAATTATAGTTTTGCCCCAAAACTTTTTATAATTATACTATGACCCAAATCATAATAAAACTTTACAAATAAGTCTATTTTCAGAGTTTCAAAACTTTTCAATTTAGACCATTAATTGAAAACAACCAATTTCATAAAATTATTTTTCCATTAAGTATAAAACATTTATATTATGAAAATAATGATTTATTTAAAATAATTTGAGCTTTTAAAAACTTAATCATTATTAATCTTGTTTGTTATCATCAAAATCAACATTATGGATACATATATACTAACATGATATTCATTCATTCAATGGTGATTAAGCAGTTTTATAAAATATGAAATTCATCATTCAATAAATAAGTGACGCATGCATTGGGGCTTAACTCGGGACTTAAATGTTAGAATCCTTAACTTTATTGATAATATGATGGAAATAAAACTACCAAAAGTCTATGTATTTGGGTGGAAACTGGAAATAGAATACTTTCACACAAAAGTTAAAACTAAAAGAAAGTACTAAGATAGAAAAGTGGGTGTTAACCGGAGAGGAAGTAGAAGCTTCCTCCCCGCTGAAGTATACAGATGCTTTTGCTGTGAAGCAAAGATGAGCACAGAGAGAGACGGAAAGATAAAAGTAGCTTCTACTTCTTATAAGATTCCACTTAATTTTGCACAAATAACTATCATGCAACTAATCCAAATAAGTGAAGCTCTCAAGGACGAATATACCAATAAAAAATAATGTTTTTTTTTTCACTGCAATATGAAGACATCATTGCTGGTTTGACTTAATAAAGTTTAAAGCAGTCAAGTACAAGGATTCGAACAAAGTCCTACATGGAATATAAACCAACAAAAATTGCCATAAACAGCATATAAATAACGACCTTCGAGCTATGATAAAACTCACTCACCTGGACGGGGTGTATGAGTGATCAATGAGGGTCATGATCCAGAACTGTCCTGCATTGCAATTCTTGGAGGGATGCCCCAAGGTCTTCTCAAGCTAGGAGAGCCTACCTTGTAATTTGTTGTATGGCATATGGGCCCAGCCAATTCTGCACAAAAAATTATTTCTAAGGCTTTTGACCTGATTATAATAATAAGTAATTGCGTAAACATCTTTGCATGCATGCATTCTAGAACCATTAGTGATTGGCGAAGAACCCGCGAACTCTGTCGTTTGGAAATCTTACCGACTGGTATTTCCTTCTGGTATTTGATTTCAAATACTCTATACAGTACCCAATAAGCTGTTGCATTATAATGCAGCATATCTTAACTTTCCTTTAATTTCTCTCACACCGCCCACTGTTGGTGTATCATTTTTCCAGCATGTATCAAGAGATGAGTGAGAAGTTATATGGGCCAGTGTGCATTACTGGAGCCCTTATGATTCCATTAGCCCATTATTATTATTCATGTGGATTTAATTTTATCAATTATTAATGAAATTAATCCAATCTGAAAAGTTATTTTATGATAGATTTCTTCTATTAATTGGACAAACAACTATCAGCCAACTAATCTCAAATAATGAGCGAGGCTTTATGCTTCAAAGCAATTCTACTCCTAAGTTTTAGTACTTTTGATTTCAATATGAAGACTTAATTGGTTTGAGTTAATGTAAGCAAGTTTTTGTTTATGCTTAGATTTTATGGACTAATTAGGATACTTTGTTTTCTTACGCTTAAGTTTGTATGCTAAAATGATTGGTTGAAATATACACATAACAAGTATTGAATAGAAAAGGAATAGTGCTCTAGAAGCGTCCAAGACTTTTTAATAAAATAAGGCAACATTCACAATAAGTACTAAAACATAACATAATATATTAGTGTAAAAATTGTAAAAAATGCTTTTTAACTAATTATATGTGGCGATACTCATAGTAAGCATTAAAACATAACAATTATTAAAGGTCATGTCACTTCCCAATACATCTTTGTTTGACTTAGCCACCTAAATTTCACTTCAGAGAAAGATAATGGACTAAAAATTAAATTTGGGCTATATCCTCCCCTTTCAAAACAAGAAGCTACCTTAATTTAAGGTAGAATTTTTTATATTTTGCAAGTGCAAATTGACCTAAAAATTATTAAATGTCAGCAATCAACATACTATAAATTGGAAATGCAATGCATGAAAATAAATAAGAAACACGAAACCATCCGAACAAATCTTGAGACACTTAATTAGCAAAAGTATTAGCAGCATCATTACTCCCTATGATACCATTACGTATAATGTCGAGTTATATTGTGACGTATTATATCTTTAGTGGTTTATCAATGGTTAAGATTAAACCTCCTACTTGTACAGTTCTAGATCAAGAGCATAATATAAGCGCATAATCACAACATGCACTTACAAATTAAAACCAAGTGTTCTGTGCATGCATGCATGCATATTGAAATAATTATGGATGACTCCCAAGAGGTGCCTATGGCTATGGAGACGACGTGAAGGCAATAGATAATCTTTTATGTGACCTGCTGTATGATCAATGGGTGGATATTTACGAAGAAGCAATATGCAGCGGCATATGTACAACGCTAATGGTGCGTTTACTTCATGGCATGGGAATGCGGTGTAATGAAAATAGAATGTGAATGAGAATTGACTGGAATATGAATTAGGAATGAAAATGAGATTTCAATGTTTACTTGACAAAAATAAATGAAAATGGGAATGCGCTGAAATGTCATTGATGTGTTTACTTGGCAAAATAAATAGGAATGAGAATCAATTTACTAAAATACCCATAGTGTTAAAAATGTAATTTTCATTAACTAGATACATGTATAAATATTAGGGAAATTATCATTCGTATACTCTATATTTGTTCTGTTATAAAAAATACTACAACACTTTGAGGGTGTATCAATCGTTCACCCTAAGTTGACGAAATGTATCAGCCGACCACCAAACTATTAATTGTCGTTTGAAAGTTAACAGAATTACAGTGAATTGACGATTTTACCCTTGAAAATTATCACTTGTATACCCTTAAATTCTTTTTTTATCACTTGTATACCCTTAAATTATCACTTGTATCATATGAAAATACCATATTACCCTTCTGACGTTATCATATTTAAACGGCAACTAACGGTTTGGTGGTCGGCTGATACATTTTGTCAACTTATGGTGGACGATTAATACACCCTCAAAGTATTGTAGTATTTTTGATAATGGAGTAAACTAAGGGTATACAAATGATAATTTCCCTAAATATTATTATTAAAATGATGTTAATTAAAATAATAATAATAATAATAAATGCTAATAATGATAATATTAATAATAATAGTTAATAATAACTAAAATAATAAAGTTAATAAAAATTTAATAATAATAATGACATTTAAAATAATAAATTAATTGTGATTTGAACAAGGGTAATTCAAGAAATATAAAAAAATTATAGGGATATAAAAGTAAACATAGTTTCATTCTCATTCCCTCATTCTCTCATTCACATTCCTAACCTCCCCATGGGAATAGAATTCTCATTCCTTATTTTCAAATTATGTGGGACCCACATATTTTATTCTCATTACCAAATTACATTTTGCCAAGTAAACATGGGTATTATTCACATTTCTTCATTCCCATCCCCTAAACCCTTAAGTAAACACACCATAAAAGAAACAATAGCTGCTTCGTCTTCACTTCTCCCTCAATTCTATAGATCCTTTAATTACTTCAATTTTGAAGTATCCACTGGGTCGTCCTCTCTTTGAGATCGTGCAAATTTGAAGTTATATATAGATGTTTATATAGGCCAATTAATTGCATCCAGCCATCCATGCATTCCATTCAAAAACATGAAGCACAAATCTTAGATATTTTGGTTGAAGTTCCAACCCAAAAATAACGCCGAGTACAAGAAATGTTGGAAACTACGGCTACTTTTGGAATTGTACTACTGTTGTACGAATAAAAAGTTAATTAATGATATTTTGATTATTTTGATAAAATAATAAAAATCAAACAATTGTATATAGTATAAAATCACCTTAGTTTCTATATTAAGTATTTACTAAACACTTTAAAGATACAATTAAGTGATCATATTTAGATCTGAACTCACTTGAACTTTTAAAAATACTATGTCATAGGTATTTTTGTATTTGGTAGTAGTACATGAGTATAAGATTTAACTCTTTTTATTTATTTATTAACTACCAATAACCCCTTAAATTTTTGTTCAATATAAAATTAGATCATGAAAGAACCATGATGCAGCCATAACTCCTCAACAACACTATAGCATATGGGTTGGTATTTCAAAATACCAATATCTTAACCTTAAAGTGGTAACAAACTCATGAAATGAATATCCACGCCCATAAGTCCAAGACCAATTGATTATCCCATATCAGAAACCTCTTGCAAAGGGATTAATAATGCAACCTAATGCTACTTTTTATTATGTTGCTAGATATTGATTGTATTACTTTATATAATATAATGCAGTATACAAACAACATGTCAAAAGCGACTTCAATGTCTAAATGATGTTATAGAACTTTAAGATCAATTTAGTATTACTGTTTAAATAGCGATTTTGCGCATTTATTCTGGGAAAATGTCTTTTGTGATCTTAGAGTATTGCTCCTTCACTATTCACGTGACAGGTTCTAAAAAAATGTGTTTTGTGCTCTTAGAGTATTGCTTCTTCACCATTCAGTCTTGTCACATGAATATAAATATTATCATAATTCATTGAAGCATATGTATTAAAAAGAATGGAAAAGTAGCACCCAAGACTTCTCCGCATTCTAGAAGCATTTTCCCTTTGCAAATGACACGTGCTGCCCACATACATAAACACACAACAAAGGCATCACATAAAATTTGAGGGTATTTTTGGAATTCAGAAAAAAAAGTGTCTTTCTGGTCTCTGTTGGGCCAAAAATATTTTACCTCAAAATTTGGAAGAGTTCCAGCTTAGAACACCTCTTCAAAATTTTGTTTTTTTGTTTTTAAATATCCTTTTTTATTTATGAAATACAAACTTAAATATTAAAATTAACGTCTTTCCATAAAATTTCACCCTTAAAAAAAGTATTTTTTCTATTTATAAAATACATAAAAATCCTAAAATTTTTAATTTTTTTTCATTTTTTTATATGATTTCTATCTCTATAAATTAAATTCTTATAATTTTTTAAAAATATATACAGCATAGGGGTAAAATATTTGTTAAATAATAACTTATTTAAGTGGTTAAATAAGGTGTCTATTTAGTATAGGTTATCTAATGATTATAAGTACTTATTTAATTCCATAAACTCTTTTCAATTTTTTTTGTTGTTTAGTTGTTTTTATAGTAGAGTTTTTAAAAATTAAATAAATTATTTTACCTCTACTAGTAAAATCTTAAATTTTAGACTTTTGAGAGTAGAGATTAAAAAGTTTATTTAAAATGTCAATATATCTAAAATGAACTTGTTTGATAATCTTATTTCATTCTTTTTCTAATTTAACTTTAAAAAAGCTTGTATGTTAGAATAATCTTATAATTTTTAATAAAAGCTTTCATTGATAATCAAATAATTAATTTTTTCTTTTTTGTGAAAATTCTACTAATTAAAGTCTATTTAAATAAATTTTTATTTAAAAAATTATACGAAACCGGCTGAAATTCTATTCAAAATAAGAAATGAATTAACTTAACATTAGTTATTTAAATAATTTATGTGAAAAAAACAGTGCTTTACAAGGGATTTTAAGGGCTGTGAAAAAACGACCCAATTTGAAAACTAATAGCCCCAAATATGAAATAAAAACAAGGCACTCCTAAAAACAAAATTTTTAAACAAATTTGAAGGCTGCTGCTGCTGCTGCTGCATACACATTCATCAACCGTTTATCTTGCCACCGCCAAGGGTTCCAGCCGTGTTATTTGTTATAATAATATTGCCGGCAATTGTCATTCATCATCATCACTTTCTTTTAATCCCCTTTAGTATCTATCAGCCACCAGCATATATAGCATCCGTCGATTAGGGTTTCATCATCAAAGCGACCAAATGGGGAAGAACGAAAAGACAGGACTCGGAAGAGCCCTAGTGAAGCACCACAATCACATGATCCAAGAAACCAAAGAAAAGGGCAAATTCTACAGGAAGCAACACAAGAAGGTTCTTGAATCCGTCACCGACGTCAACGACATCGACGCCGTCATTCAACAGGCCGAGGAAGCCGAGGCCTACCCCGTCCCTATCCTCCTCATCAATTTGTGAGTTCCTCCTTTTCTTTTCTTTTTTTCATTAATCAATAAATGAAATTATAAAGTTTAATCTAATTTTTATTATAATAATAATAATAATAATAATAATGGGTATTTAGAGATGAGGGGTCCAGGAGTAGTACCAGAGAGATGATGATGACGGCGGAGGAGAGGAAGGAGGAGGAGGCGTTGCACGCTGGCAACCTTAGAGTGCCACGTAGGCCGCCGTGGAATCCTTCAATGTCTGTGGAGGAGCTTGATGATAATGAGAGACAATCTTTTTTAGCTTGGCGGCGGAGTCTTGCCAGGTTAGCTCTGTTTACAATCGGCCTTTTTTTTTATAATTGATTTTTAATTCTTATTTGTGTTTATGCGGGGTTGTGCTGTGTTTGGTTCAGGCTGGAGGAAAATGAGAAGCTTGTTCTTACTCCGTTTGAGAAGAATTTGGATATGTGGAGACAGCTTTGGCGGGTTCTTGAACGTAGTGACTTGGTAAAGCTTTTTGTCTGTTAATTGTGTTATGTTTACATTTTTCTTGCTGGACTGCTATCTTTAGTTATGTCAATATATGATTTTGAAAAAGCTTTGTTAACTCTATTCCTATCGGTGCTTCTTTAATTTCACTGGAGATTTTTTTAGATATTTGATATTGATATTGTGGGCTGTATTTTTGAACTTATATTCCCTTATTTTCCAAACCACATAGATCAGAAATACAAATACTGGCTTAAATCTGATATTGTGTGCCTCATGCACTCATGTTTGTTTGTGGTCTAATTGATGACCTACCTCTTTGAACCTTTTATTTGTATTGGATAATTAGAATTTCTGTTTCCTTGTGGTATTGTCTGGCTGAGCTTCAACATTAGTGAACCTATATCTGTAAGGATAGTTTTTGGGTTTAGCAGTTTTTGAGTTGGCACCTGCGTTTGTTTGTTACCTGTCTGTATTCTTAAAGTATCATTTCATCTATTGTTGTTATGCTTGTATTCACCACATTAATCTCTCCTTTTGTCTGATTTACATCATGATATTCTGGTCACATTGTGTATCCTTTTTTCAGATTGTGATGGTTGTTGATGCACGAGACCCCCTGTTCTACCGTTGCCCTGATCTTGAGGTAATGTGTTATTTCTTTTGTTATAAACGATATTCATCTTACTCATATTAACTTGAGGCTCTGTTTTGAGATTTGAATTCTCTTGGGCTTCATTAGTTTAAATGCACTGTGAATTAAAATGTTAAGTCTCTTCACTTGAAAAGATGTAACATTCTTTTTTTTTTTTTAATTTTGATTGGAAAACATGTAATATTTGAATTGTGAATTTTGTACACAGTTCTTGAACCCCCTCCCCCTAGCCCCTCATTATTGGGTTAACCTTCAAAAAAACATCAATACTAATCATTTTCGACGAGCTATTGCATCTGATTTCGGGCTGAAGAAGGTTATTCATTGTCAGATGAAAAAAATTACTTTCTACCCCTTTGTGGGGAACGGAAAAATGAAAAAAGTAAGGAATTAGGGAAAGATGGAAGGGACTTAATCTTTGGATCTCTTTTAATGACTATATTTGGAGTTATGTTTTCTTATTTATGTTTAGTTTAGAAATAATTTATTCCTTATTTTCTTATTTGACTTAAAAGCATATTCTGGTCTCTTATATGCTTTACTAAATAATATAAATTAAATCTTTTATTCTTGTATTCGAGGGAATTATCCATTCAAAAGTGATCATATATTTTTCTTATTATTTGCCACTATCATATAGTTACATCACTCAACATTGGGTATTATCTAATGCAGGCTTATGCACGAGAAATTGACGAGTATAAGAGAACACTGCTTTTGGTGAACAAGGCAGATCTTTTACCATTTTCTGTCAGGTGATTGTCTACATTACCAAGTCTGCCACACTTCAATTCTGTGACCTCTTACATTGCCTTGGCTTTCATCGCAGGAAAAGATGGGCAAAGTACTTTAAGGATCATGATATCCTCTTTGTGTTCTGGTCGGCTAAAGCTGCCTCTGCAGCTCTAGAGGGTAAAGCAGTCAGTGACACTTGGAGGACACAGGATACCCAACAAAATATAGATGACCCTGAAACAAAAGTATATAGCAGAGAAGAGCTTTTGGCCCGTTTGCAGTATGAGGCAGAAGAGATAGTGAAAATGAGAAGGAAATCAGGCTGCAGTAGCACAGGCAAATCAAATGTTCAGTCTGTTGATGAAAATATTGCAGGAAATGTAGCACCTCGGAATGTAATTGTGGGATTTGTGGGGTATCCTAATGTAGGGAAAAGCTCAACTATCAATGCTTTGGTTGGCCAGAAACGGACGGGTGTCACCTCTACCCCCGGAAAAACCAAGCATTTCCAAACATTGATAATCTCTGAAAAATTGGTCCTCTGTGACTGTCCCGGCTTGGTATTCCCATCCTTCTCAAGCTCTAGATATGATATGGTTGCTTCTGGAGTTCTGCCTATTGATCAGATGACTGAACACCGGCAAGCTGTCCAAGTTGTGGCCAATCGAGTCCCAAGACATGTCATTGAGAATGTCTGCAAGATAAATCTACCAAAACCTAAGCCATATGAATCTCAGTCTCGGCCACCTTTGGCATTAGAACTTTTGAGGGCTTATTGTGCTTCTCGTGGTTATGTTGCTTCAAGTGGACTGCCTGATGAAACTAGAGCAGCTCGCATAATTTTGAAGGATTTTATTGATGGGAAGCTGCCCCATTTTGAGATGCCTCCTGGAATGTCTCATGAGGAAGTTGGCATGGAAGATACTCAAGCATCCAGCTTGTTGGAATTGCATGAATCCGATGCATCTGATGCGGAAGAAGTTCCAGCACATGGCGATAGAACAACACCTGTTCTCGAGCATGTGCTGGACGATCTTAGCTCATTTGACCTGGCCAATGGGCTTGCTTCAAAAAAGGTCAATGTTAAGAAGCCCAGTGCATCGCATAAACAACACAAGAAGCCTCAGAGGAAAAAGGATCGGTCATGGAGGGTTAGTAATGATGATGGTGATGGAATGCCTGTAGTAAGAGTCTTCGAAAAGTCAGTGAATACAGGTCCTCTAAAGACTGGATGAGGCCCATATTTAGTAGCATTGATATTGCTCATGCCTTCTGGCTTGATCGTGCTTCTCCATCTTGCCATGTATGACTGCATATTTTGTTGGCATATTGGTACAGAGATTTGTACTCCACTTGAAGAAAGCAGAGGATAAGGGCAAAGAAGGATATGTTCATACACCCAAAGTACTGACATTGGGTGGAGTGCAAATATCATATTCAGAGGTAAATGAGTTTATGCGTATGCTAGTTGCTGATTATGATCGCATAATTCCATACCTATGGTATCAGTTATTGAATTCTTGTCTTTCATTAGTAGAGAATTGTGTTGTTATTTTAATCAAATCTCGATCTATATGCGCACATTTAATCCTACAGGTGTTGTATTACAATGTGACAGGATCTCGTACAGACATTTTTAAAAAGAAAAAAAATGGATCAAGTTTTTATGAGTGTGTTGCGAGTAGGCCAATTGCCAATTGTAAGGTTATCATGAGTTGACAAGAATGACTTTTTTCAATATATTTTTAGACGAATGGGAGAATCATTGTCTTGTCATGCACAACATTGGAAATTTTGCAGAATCTTAAAATTTGAAGCAAACATTGTCCTGGGAAGCTTTTAGTCAATGGCATTTGGCAACTTTTTTTCAAATGATTAAAAATGTTAAAACTTGGCCCGTCTACTTGGTTCTAGATATTCTTATTGACGAAAAATCCTGCTAAAAAACATTCCAAACATAATCTTTTGAAGGTAAAAGCTCCTTTAAAGGCTGAATAAAAAAAAAAATCTTCTTTATGTGCAACTTCATTAACAACCAAGGTAAGAAAATCAGATTTGGGCTCAGCGCCGAGCGTATATTTTTTAAAAAACACAATTGGTAGTTATTAAATAATAATACATCGTAATTAAATTTTAACCGTGTACTTTTTAAAAAATACAATTGGTAGTTATTAAATAAAAACACAATTGGTAGTTATTAAATAATAATACATCGTAATTAGATTTTAACCGTATGTTATAAATGTACCTACGATGGAAGTTATGAAAAAATGAGTACAATGTAACTAAGCATTATATCTAAATTTCAAAAAAATCCATAATTTATGAAGCCTGTAGCTGACATTCCTATAGGAAAATAGATGTTGGGAACTTGGATTTACAAAATAAAATTAATGAAACGGTGGTCATTGATTGTTGGGAATGCGTAGATGCCAAGGTCAACCCTTCTCCCCCATGGAATAGATTTGATGACAATAGTTAAATCTTGTTTGCTAATGAGGACTGCAACTGCCGTGAAAAAAGTTTTAGTTATAAAATAAAATTAATAGTGTCCAGTAAATATAATTTTTAAATAATACTTTTGACAAAAATAATAAAGACATACAATTAGTAGATCAAAGTAATTTTATTTTTAAATCGCAACAGTTGGTGTTTAACAAATATTTTATTGTTATACTAAATAAGACCTAAATATCTGAATTATAGCATCGAGTCATGCTATGTATTTTTTTTTGGAATACTATTATACAGGACTATTACTGATATTACATCAGATATTACAATTAATATTTACAAACATATTATACTACTTGACTTTTTTCGTGGCATGTACTTCTCTGAAGAGCTGCCCAAATTCTTTAAATCCTCTCTAATATTCGAGATCCGTCCACTCCACTCACATTTTGTAAGGGATAGACGGACTCCACTTAATTATTTGATAATTGTGGGAGGACTGAAATTAACCCCCATAATATTTTTATGAGGTTCAAACTCTTGCACTCAACATTGTAAGTGTAAGGATTCTCCTACTGGGCCAAAGGCCCATTGATAGTCATGCTGCTTTCAAAAGTGTAGAAAAAAAAAGTAATCAAAGGTGAATTTTCATTATAATGAGCAACATTATTGTTTAATTATTTCACAGCTCAATGCAATTCTCCTTATATCACTTAATTATGGCACATGTATGAAACGGTGATATGAAGGATTAGAATATTTCTAAATTCACCATTTAATATGTACTATTTGATATTAAGATTAAACAGTTGTACCTTCAAAGTCACAGCATTAAAATCATTAGTAAATACAAACTATTATACCTTCAAATCTAAGTTAATTTGATCTATCATTTTTATAAAGAAAAAATCCATAATATATTTACTGCTTTTGTAAAAATTATTGCTTAAAAATCATATTTATTACACAAAATTCACTTCTATTTAATGGTTACAACCTTCTTTTTTTTTTTTTCACAACAACTATAACTTAAAAATTACAGTACCTCAAAATTAAATAGAGATAGCAAAAATCCAAGTCGGTCCCAGGTATCGCAATGTTCGAATTTGAACCCAAAATATTTTTTGAACACTCGACTTGGGCATAAAAAATCGAGCATCATGTCAGGCTTGTTTACCTAGGCCTATAAAAATTAGATTTTATGTTTTATATTTTTTAATTTATTTCACAATTTTATAAGTTTTTAATTTTATTTTAATGAAATTGGACTTGAAAATATGGACTTTAAATATTTAAAATTTCAAATACATGTAATAGTTGGGCTAAATAAATGTAATTATTTTAATATTTTTATAAAATTTTAGTTTTCAGAGCAAACCTGAACTTATCAAGTAAAGCTCGACACTAATCCAGCCTTGTTCCTACTCGATATTAACCCAGCCCGCATCGCTCGATTATGAACAACTCAAATATTTTTGACATCACTAATATCAAATAGGGCCCAAGTAACCATTAAGTGAGCTACTATTTAAAGCTTCTGATACTACTCTTAAATGAGGTTGAGTATAGGAATGGCAATAAGGCTCGACCCAGTCTTTGGCTCAGTAGATCCGACCTTAACTTTTAGGGCTTTACCCCAAATTTAAAGGGTCAAGGATTTAGTTAGGGTTCAAGGAATCGGGTTTCAACCAAAAGCCCTGACCCGGTTCTTGATTCTTAAATTAATTTTTAAAATAAAAAAATAGCACATAAAAGTTATTCAAAAACACACACACCATAAACGTAATTACAACTACACCTTAAGTATATTTATCTCTATATTGTATTATTTTTTTTTTGTATTTGATTTATTCACTTCTTGTTAATTTGGTTAATTAGTTAATTTGGTTAGGTTGTTGCATGTTTTATTGTTATTAACCTAAATAAAAAATAATTTACTAAATTGATTACAACCAATATAAAAATGAAACAATAATAAAGAATGAGGAATAAGAATTCTATTAAAAAAAATTAATAATGGTCGGGCTCATACAAGCTTGAGCCTGACCTTGAACCGATAAGAATTGGGCCAATCTCAACCCTTAATTTGAAGAGCCGGACTTTTTAACTATTTATTCTAGTCATAAGGCCGTGCTAGAACTTGACATAGCCTGAGCCCAATCCCTCCCATTGCCAAGCTTACATGTACAGGTTTCATGTAGATGAGTAAATGCATGGGGATATTTTTGGGCTTCTCTGATGGACCTTCGAACTTAAGTTAATGGACTTTGAGGGAAATTTCCTTTTTTTTTTCATTAATTTTAGCAAGCACGATTTTCAAACAGCAACAGTTTTCTATAGTATGCTTTTCTAAATCGGGAAACATTTATGCTGCATTTATTAAACTAGAATCGAAATGGATATGAATGAGAATGAGTTGAAATGAGAATAGAAAATGAGAATCAAAATAAGTTATTTACTTGAACTGTAGGAATCGAAATTGAAATAAACTAGATTGCTATAAATGTGTTTACTTTGTCTTTGAATCGGAATCGGAATGAGTTAGATTGTAATAAATTACTAAAAAGTACTTAATGAATTATTGTCATAATTATTATTTATATATTTAATTATAGTGATTATTTATTCGAAAATTATTATTATTATTAATTATTGTCAATAATATATTGATATACTAATTAATTATAAAAAAATTATTAATTAATTATAATAATTATATAATATATTAATTAGTAATATTAATATTACTTATTTAATTATAACAATATATTAATTATTGTGAATATTTATTCAAAAACTATAATTATTAATATGTAGTTGTTAATAATGTATTTAGATATTAATTAATAGTAATAATTATATTAATTAATTAATAATATATGAATTAATTATATTAATGATTATTATGATAGTATATTTATTAATTAATAATAATAATATATTAATTATTGTGATTATTTATTCAAAAACTATGATTATTAATATATTATTGCTAATGATGTATTAATATATTAATTAATAGTAATAATTATATATACTAATTATTAATAATAATATATGAATCAATTATAATAATTATATTAATTATTATTATTATTAATTATAGTTTTTATATTAATTAATAGTAATAATTATTTCAATTAATTAATGATAATATATGAATTAATTATAATAACTATATTAATAATTATTATAATAGTATATTAATTAATTAATTATAATAATAATAATATATTAATTATGGTGATTATTTATTCAAAAATTACAATTATTTCTTATTAATAATGTATCAATATACTAATTAAGTATAATATACTAATTAATTAATTATAATAATATATTAATTAATTATATATTTGGCTTTTTTATTTTTGATATTTATATTTTTGATTTAAAGGAGGGGCATTTTAGGAAAATTTGAAAGTCAATGGGGGCAAAATGGGAACTTTAGGGAATGAGAGATTTATTCCCACCTCTCTCATGGGAATCAATCTCTCATTCCCCATTCCCAAATAGTGGTGGACCCCACGATTCTGATTCCAATTCCTACTTTATTTTTGCGAAGTAAACATCGTCAATCATTTTAATTCTGAATTCCGATTCTCCAATCCCAGAAGTATACTATAGAAAGAAGTTTAATTAGAATTTTCTTCTTTCTTCCAAGTAAACAATCATATTCAACTTCAACTATCACTTTCTTGGAATAATCTACCACTAATCATTTTTTTTTTTTTTGGGGGATGGCAATACTACTAATAATTAATATATAGTCTATAGCCTAGACCCCCTTTTTTCTAATTTCGTTCATTTAGAAGTTCCCTTACCGGTGACAAGAAATATGAATCACAACAATCTTTTCATTAGAAGGGAAATACTAATATTTAGTTTGATACCTACAAAACTTTTTGAGTCAGTCTGGCAATAACGCAATCTAAATAATTATGTTATACATATATAGTTAATTGTGATACACACACACACACACACGCACACATATATATAAGGTTGTAGGCGCGAAAGAAAAGCTAAGCAGGGAATTTGGCATCATATCGGTTAGCCGAGCTTGCCTCAAGGAAGATACATACTTTTGTTTAAGGGAGAAATATCCATGAAAGATTCAAAGGTTTTGAAAGTATTACAAATATATCAATGTATTTATTAGGATTTGAATTTCTTCTATGGCGACACTAAAATCTAGGGGAAATTTACACCAATAACCATAAACATTTTGACTTTTTCTATATTAACCCCCCAAACAAACTTCTATCAACATTAGCCATAAGAAAGCCTTTGAGACCAAAATACCCCTCTCTCTCATCTCTCCCCCAACAATCTCTCTTTCTCCCATCTCTCCCAAACCGAAGAACCTCCCATCGTCGGTGGCGTCGGCGGCAACTTCAGCACTCATCGGAATAAGAAAAGCCAGCCATAGCCGGTCAAATAAGAAATAAGAAAAGATGAAGCATTCAAAAAACGACCAAAAACAACTTATGGAAGATACCGGATTGGATTCACGACAAATAGATTACATAGAGTAGGAAAAAAAAGAAAAGAAAAAACTCACATTGCTTCCCTTCCAGACTTGATAAGGCCTCTTGGGTTTGTCATTATGATGATGACTCCGGGCCATTGAAGAAGAACCCAGATGAGAAAGAACAGAGATAGAATCAGTTACGGTCTTGTCTGCATAATTAAGAGAATAAAAGCCGATTGGCGACTACGAGTTATTACACATAATCCATGACAAGTTACAGTAAAAAAACAAGAACTGAAAATAGCAGAAAGGTTGATATTCTTTTTTGGGATTTATGTGAATGTGAAGTGAAGAGAGAGAGAGAGAGAGGATTTAGGATCAAAGGACAGAGAAAGAGAGACGGATTCTACAAACACTAACATCATCTTCCTCATTCTCTCTCTCTCTCAAACGATCCCGCGGGGCGGATGTTTCAATTTCTCGTGGGTTTCTGATTTTATATTATTTTTTTATGAGTTTGTCTCTAATACGAGCGCCGGAGGCAAGACCCAACCGAAGAGCAACGTGCTGTCACGGAACCGCCAACAACACATTTATTCTTTTTAATTTGTCTCTACGCGTTCGCATGAAATCATAATCTTAATTCACTTTCTTTTTCAGTGACCGGTTGCATGGGATTAAGCTTTCTTATTAGAGTAAAGATTAGTTTTACTTCACAGTATTTTTCTGTTTTGGTATTATGACGCAATAAATCATCAAGCTTATGTATTTGAAACATACATGGGGAACTTGCAATAGAGTAGTCTTGTTCCTTATTGTTTTGGTGCGACAGGTGCTTGGTACGACAGGCACCTGTCGCACCAAGCTTCGTGCGACAGGCAACCTGTCACCATATTCACCCACGACTCGTTTTTGGTTTGTAAAGAAGGGTAATTTGGGGAGAAAAGCGTGTGTTTGGCTAATGTTGATAGAAAAAAGTTGAGAGGGTTAATTGTGAAAATAACAAAAGTTTTATGGTTATCTTCGTAAATTTCCCAAAATCTAGTCGCGTTGGTATGTAGACTACCTACCAAATACTAACTCTAGTATTTGAATTTGTTTATGTTGAGAGACCGTCTTTGCCTCCACAGATAAGTCTGAGAAAAAATTGGTGAATAACATTCAACATTGGCGAGTACATGCAACTAGAAACTCTCCCTTAAAATAAGATTAAAAAGTAAATCCTCTAAAATCTCCAAGAGAATGAGAAGGGGATGGAGTTTTTTAAAAGTCCCCAACCTTTGGCCCTTTTAGGCATTTTATGGAGATCAAAAGTTACCCCATGGATTAGGACATGGAGTTTTTTTTTATAAAGTTCCATCTTCATTCTCTCCTTGAATTATGAGATCATGACTTTTTAGATAGGATTAAACCTCCCCCTCTCCCTTGGATCATGGAGTCATGGATTTTAAGGATAGGGTTAAATTCTTGGATTTTCGGATAAGATGGGAGGGGGTTTTGAACGGGTTCATCTTTAGTTCAACCATCTCCTCGCCTAAATCCTTCTCACTCGTTTTGCTAAGACTGCATTGTATAACAAGACTAGCACAATAAAGCCCCAAGAAAAGTCTTATTGTAGTCACCCTATTTTATCACTCAAAGATTCTAAATTAGACACTTTAGTTTAATAGTCTTATTTATAATGTACCACAGTGTTTAATTCTGTATTATTGGAAATATTGTTTAAAAAAGGAAACTCAGTTGTTGATAGTTTGGCAAATCTTGACTTATTTTGATCGTTACACTTGGTTAGATAGCCCGCCTATTAACATTCTCTTGCATGAAGATTCTTACCATTTACATTAGTGCCGATTTGGAATGTTTTATATCTATATTAACCTTTTATCTTCTTCATCTCTTTTGTGCTCATAAAAAAAAAAGTAAAATAACAAAACAAAGGTCTTTGATGTGAATGGAAATGAGCATTACTCCTTAACCATTCATTATTTGTCGCGTGTATCATCGTAATCTTTCAATCATATGATGTCGTTTCGAAAAAGAACTATGTTAAAACTAAAAACACGACATGATAGTTTGCAGCTCACCACAAAAATAATAATGTTTTAGAGTAATAAGTACTTTCAAATTATTTTTATTTTTAAAGTACCTTCAAATTCGTTGGCATGGATAATCTTGTCCTACGTAAAACGAGAGAATGCAGAGTCTCATCTACAACATCATTTGTCCATGTGGCCATGTCTAGGAACTAGTAGTTTCCACCTCATCATTTGAACTATTACAAGGAAGAATCTTGGTTGGTTGGGTAGGGTTGCCCTAGTCAATTATTCTATTTGCTCCAAACATAGAAGCCTTGTTCTCCATTAAATAATAATAAGGTTGTTGTTATAAAACTGAGATCGTGTATCGAATTGACCTAATAAATAACGCCGAAAAAATATATTACCAATTTATCACATGGTTATGTAATAATAATAACATGAAAGGTTACATAAATATGACAATTAATTTTTGGAAAATTATCTATCATTCATTAGTTTTTTCATGGTTTTTTAAAAATACACAAATTGTTTTTACAGCACTCCACCTGAAATTAACATTTTTTTCATTGGTTCACTCTCATTATAATACTGTTATAACTTTGCTGATATCATAAGGGTAAAATTGTCATTTTACAACAACACAGTGGTGGAAATGTGCAAAACAATATAACTTCAAGTGTAGTTCAGCAAAAAAAAATTGTGTATTTTTTAAAAAATAAAAAAAGATGGTCGGTGAATAATTTATCTTTTATATTTGAGGGTAAAAAAGTTATTTATATAATATTCCGTTAATTTTTTTTAACAGTCTCCAAACGGAAGTGGAAAAGTGAAAAAAAATATAACTTTAGGTGAATTTCAGTAAAAAAAAAATTTGTGTATTTTTGAAAAAGTTAGAAAAAAGGGTGGACGGTGGATAATTTCTCTTAATTTTTATTAAATAACTACATAATCAGTGGCATGAAAATATTGTCACATGTTATAGTGCTACGTTATCTACTTGATAAATTTAAAGATAAATTTTGTATTTCAACTTTATTTATAAGTACAATGTGGCTAGTTAAAGAAAAGAGTTGGTCTATTATATTATATAACACCCATATATATTAATACAATGATCTATTTTTTTTGGGTTAATTTTTTAAGTCAACCAATATTTTGAAATTGCTTATCCTATACTAGTTTTTCAAACGTTATTCTAAAAACTTGAAAAATGTAGATAATTCAATAAATAAGGTAAGGTAATAAATGAAGCTCGAGATTTAAACTATATTCATAACAAAGTTAGATATGAAAGTAGTATCACTTAAAAAGAAAATACAATTATCTTGAATAAAAGAATATTTTTCACGTAGAAAAAATTATTTGTATTAAAAAAAAACACAGAAAAAGTAAATTGTATGAATAAACACACAATGAAAACACATAGATCCTGTGTTAAATCAAAAAGTAATATCAAAACAATCAAAACTTAGATATTATATATTATGTATAATTATCTAAAATAATATCTGAGCCAAAGCCAGAGCCAAAGCCAGCTCCGCCCCATATGTATTTGTCAGGCCGGATCAATGTCACTCCCACGCGCTACTCGAGTCGAGTGTTGTTCGGTTCCCATAGACAAACAAATTAGATTACTACATCAGTACATAGTGTCATTGTTAGTTCATTAAATTCTCGGCATGTTTTCGGAAAAAAATAAATAATTTGAAGAGGCATGATTCGTGTCAACTCAATGGTAGGCGCGTAAAAAATGTTATTGTCAAAGCATTCTATTCTATACAAGGGTGCGTGCCTGTATATATATATATATATGGCAAATTCTATCTTACATGCATGTAAGATACATGCCTCTCACATAAATAGTGTATATGTGGGACCCATACACTATTCATGTGAGAGGCATGTATCTTACATGCATGTAAGTTAGGGGATCCCTATATGTATTTTGGTATATTACATAACATACACAATTTATAAGAACCACACAATTATGTAGGTCTCATAATTTATGTGGTTTTTGTGGGTTGTGTATGTTACATTAAATGTAACATAGGGACTCCCTATATATATATATATAAAGTACATAAATATTTAATATATATAGTCCTTGTGTGTCTTTTATTGTCAAAGCTTCCTATGTGTGAAATGCCCCTCTTTCTTTTTATTTTCATTTTTTTCTGAAAGTGTGCTTTTGTCTTTCTATATATAATAAAATCCCAATATATTAATAATATTGACACCATAAAATTTTTATTAATTTATTAAATATTAATATATCGATAAATTAAAAAATATTAATTTTTAAAGGCACTTCATATTTTTGAAAAATATGAACACGTTTACCATAATTATTTACATTGATTTAATATTTATTATGCTTTATTTGAATAGTAATTAGTTGTCTTACATTGCTAGTAATTAATTTTTTTTAGGGTTTTTATTTTTTCTATATTAAAGGTAACGTATGGAGCTTGTCTCGCAGTTGTTACAAAACAACAATAAAATTAGAATTTTGCATTATAAAAAGAGTTAGAGGTGATATTCAATTCTAAATCAATTTCAAGAAGTAGTAATCAACAGTGAAAAAATATTTGATAAAAGTCTCATGACATGTAATGTGAATTTAGTTTTCAAATTAGGTAATTATTAATTTATATAGTAAGTGGGTCCTGTGAGAAAATACAATTTTTTTTAAAAAAATTATTCTCTTATATATTTATCGAATTATTAATTTATCATGTCGGCCTCAAGTCAAGATCGATAAAAACTATTATTTAATTGAGATTATTAATTTATCGAGATTCTACTATATGTGTAAAGATAGATTTCCATATAAATTTAGATTTATGATGTTATTTATCTACTAAAATAAAGTTTTTGGTTGTTATGAATGTTTCAGTACAATTTTGCTATTGTTTATCTAAAGTCAAGTTTAGAAACTTGGCTTCACATAGTCCATTTGAAGCTTTGAAATTCTTCTCCAAAGAAAGATAAAGAGGTCAAGTTCTAAATTAGAGGTAATTTTATTCCCAAAATCACGTGAAAAGACTTGAACCCTTGACCTTAAGGATGAGGCAATGAGATGACAATCACTCGGCTATGGAATAAAAGAGTGGTTGACACAAATTATAATGTTTCCAAGAACAAATTTATAATTAACATAATTAACTTCGCCAGAGACTCCGTTTGTGTAAATTTTTAGGGACTTATTAGTAAGGTATCATGTACATTTTTGTATAAATTTTTTTCTCTACCATGGTGCCTCTATGTTTAATTATTGAATCATTAGGGACTTATTAGTAAGGTATTATTTTATGTACGCACACATATAAAGAAGGTAATTCAGTGGCTAATGTTTTGGTATATTGGTATTGGGATCCCAGTCTTACAATACATTCAAATTCTCTAATTAAACAACAAATTCACGAGTTTGCAAAGTAAACCCAGAAAAAAACGATAAACTGTGTAATTTGTCAGACGAGATACAGGACCAACTTCGAAATCATCATGAAACATAAATAGGTAGTCGAAAAGAGATCTATTGGATAATTCAAAAAATAATTTGATAACTTACTTAAAAAAATACTTTTTGATAGCACAAGGAAGAAAAACTTTTATGAGCCTACTTTCTTATTAAATAAAACTAAAATGAATAAATTATTCAAATAATAATCCAATACTGACTATAAAATGGTCCATGAATATATTTATACGGAATTATAAAATTAAAGATTTTCCAATTATTTTCCATTGCTATATTAGGATTATTTTCAACTGAAGTCCACTGGATGAGTGGAGCGTGTTTCCATTGCGTTGTCTATTCGTTTTCCTTAGCTGGCTTTCCTTGCGGTGACACATCCTCGAACTACCCGGATTCCACCTGGCGCGTGCTCCACGCGACACAAATCAGCGCTTGTTTCACTCTCTGGATCACTTCATTTATTAGTGGGAGAAGCGCAAAACTCCTTACAAATAGGGAACCGGTAATCACCGTTAATACAAAAGCTCGCTCCCGGTCATGCTGGCTGCACTGCGCCCCGTATCCGCCGTCACTCACCCCGTCCGTACAGAACAGTTACCGGTTTCTCACGGTAATAAAATTAAAAATTTAGAAAGATAATAAATAATCAAACATCATTTTACGCATTACCATCACAACAAACAGATAGACGCTAGATAGATACAGAGAGAGAAAGATAGAGAGAGAGAGAGACTAGAGAGGATATTAGTTAAATTATTAAATTATTTAATATTTGTTATGAGAGATTATTAATTGATAAAAGAAAAATATAACTGTGCACTTTTTCTGATGTTCTTAAGACTTTGAGATTGTCTCCGTCCCGTTTCTTTTTCTTTTCTTTTCTATTGTTCCTCGACCGCCTCGAGGGTGTAGAAATAGAGAGAGAGAAAATAAAAAAGAAAATTTTAAAATTAAAGAAACCTAAACGAATTTATTCTCTTTAATTTTTCAAAAAAAATTTCCCGGAAAATCAAATCGAAGTTCTTTCGAATTGAAGATTCCACGATCCCAAAAGGCTAGGGTTTTCGTTTCCCTCACAATTTCTCCGGATTTTTTTTTAACTCAATTCGACCAAGCAGCGCCCATCAGAAATGTTGATCAGAGATGTGCAATTGTGTTGATTTTAGCTCCGATCTCGAAGCTAGGGCCAAGATTATTAGGTTGAAGCAATGGATGTGGATTCGAATATGGTGCCGGAGGCCGATCACGATCCGGCGGTAGAGAAGGAGAATACGTCGGAGGAGTCGATGGAGAGAGAGCAGCTTGCTGACACGGAGCAGCCGAGCGGATCTCCGGCGTCGACAACGTCGCAGTCGCAGCAGCAACCACAACAACATCAGCAACAACAGACGCAGCAGACTCCGGTGGTAGGGCCGAGGTGTGCGCCGACGTATTCGGTGGTGAATGCCGTAATAGAGAAGAAGGAGGATGGTCCGGGCCCTCGCTGCGGCCACACGCTAACTGCAGTGGCTGCTGTTGGAGAGGAGGGGACGCCGGGGTACATTGGGCCCAGGCTGATATTGTTTGGCGGTGCTACAGCGCTTGAAGGCAATTCTGCGGCTTCAGGGACGCCTTCTTCTGCTGGAAGCGCCGGCATTCGTATGCTCTTCTTGATCATTTCATATTTTTTCCGGTTGCTTGTTGGATTTTTTAAGTTCCTTTGCCTAGGTCTTTCTTGGGGAGGTTTGTTGTTGCTTGAAATTATGATCTAATGCGAGGTTGAGTGACTTCAAGTTTTGGAATGCAAGTAATTTGTGACGGAATTTGGATATTTTCTGAAAATTTCTGCTCTTGCTGGTGCCTTTGTTGTCTAAGTTACAAATTGTGAGAAAACTAGATAAATTTAAATGCATATATTACATTGAGTGAGAATTCCTAATTTTTACTGAAACCAGTGCATTAAAATGTCAGTGTTTGAGAACCATGGTAGTCAGTCGCAAGTTTTTGAATTTTTTGGGAAATTGTAATTTCATTGATGCCCATAAAATTAAAGTTATATTTTGATTGGTTGTTGTTTTTTGTTTATCCTTGAACTGTAATTTTTGTTCCTTTTTGGGCATGAGATAGTGCGATTGGCATTAAAATAAGGGAGCTTGGTTGACTTTTGTGCAGCTTCATAGGCATGTTTGGTTGTGATATTATTTTCGGTGTGTTAAACTAAGCTGTGTAGTCATGTAGAAATTTTGTTCTTAATGTGGAACAATGATTTATTTATTTTTTTCATTTTCCAATTAATTGTTTCTTTGGGTGATAAATGGCATGAGAGGAATAATAGTTTTGTTGATTATTGCTGCTTTTCTGTCTTTCATTGTTTTCTTGAATGGAGGATTTGTTGTGTTTCTGAGTGTTAGTATTTCATGCTTTAAGCTCTCATGACGATTTTGTTTACTTGAATAACAGGGCTAGCAGGTGCCACTGCTGATGTGCACTGTTATGATGTTTTAACCAATAAATGGTCTAGGTAAGCATTGGCAAGGGAATTTTTTTTATCTAATTGGTCTCTGGATGTACTAAAACATTGCAATGTTTTTCTTGTGCTGTGATGTTCTTTTGTGCTCTCTGTGTTAACTAAGAGAAAAAAGTATGCTCATAAACAAATTAATTCTTCAGGATTACTCCATTTGGAGAACCACCCACACCGAGGGCTGCGCATGTGGCAACCGCTGTGGGAACCATGGTAGTTATTCAGGTAGCATACAATTGCACTATCTGGTTTGTTTGCTATTTGTATTTCTTTCCCCATTAAGACTAATTATTAAGTTTCTGCTCGACTCTTCCATTTCAACTTAGGGTGGAATTGGTCCAGCTGGTTTGTCTGCTGAGGATCTTCACGTTCTTGATCTAACACAGCAACGGCCGCGATGGCATAGGTTAGACTCTGAAAATCCCAACCACCCCTCCACAACCCCCCTTTTTGGTATCTTTTGCAATATGTTTTATTAAAACGGTTGCTTATCTTTTTGTAGAGTTGTTGTTCAAGGTCCTGGACCTGGGCCACGTTATGGACATGTCATGGCATTGGTAGGGCAAAGGTATCTCATGGCGATTGGTGGGAATGATGGTAAGCCACTTCACGATCTGCTCTCTACATCTTTTGTTCATGATATTGACAGGACCCAAAATGAAAATGAAGAAGTAGAAGAGGAGGGAAATTTTGTGTTGAGATTTGATGGATCTTAAAATTGATATGTGGTTCTTGCTCTCCAGGAAAACGGCCTTTGGCTGATGTATGGGCCCTAGACACGGCTGCCAAGCCTTATGAATGGCGTAAATTGGAACCTGAGGGCGAGGGTCCACCCCCATGCATGTAAATTTCTCTCTTCCTTGCAATGCAGCAATGTGTTATCTTAATGAGTCCATTAACTTATCTTTTCTAAGTGACAATGCGTATACAGTTTTCCTTTCTTCTTATGTGTGCAAAGCTTTAGTTCTATAGCCTTCATGAGCAGTAAGTTCTGATTATTATGTGTAATAGAATCTTTTATTTGCGTTGATGATGGTTAGTTTTGATTATTACATATGACAGACTATTCTATTTGCAATGATGGTGGTTCATGAATTGATTGATTGCATTTTAGTGCATTTTGTCTTTCTTCATTTTTTTTAACCTTATTCAAAATATATTGAGTTGTTCCACATCTCACCCTTTATGTTTGTAGGTATGCAACCGCAAGTGCCCGCTCTGATGGTCTTCTTTTGCTTTGTGGAGGGAGGGATGCAAGCAGTGTGGTGAGCTAGTATTTCCTTATTCTGGGCAGAAGTATTTGGCGTGGTTTCCTTTTATACTTAAGATTGATTTTGAATTATAGCATAAAGAAATTTGCCTTTTAAGTTGGGATTAGGATTAGAGACATTGAGATAAAGTTGGCTGTAAACTTTTTTGGAATTTCTTATTTTTCAGGGAAGATTTTTATTTTCTCAAAAGTCGAGGATCTGAAATTTTAACTTGCACAATAAAATAATGGATCATCTCATAGTTGATTTATTTTATTTTTATTTTAAACATGAGCACTTTATTGGTAATTACGTGTAGAAAAATTGGCAAGTATAGAGAGTTCGACCATTGGAAGATAAACTTGGCATGCATTTTGTGGGTACTTTTGGAATTTTTGACTTCTTTAATAGTATATATTTAAGTATGTTCAATAAATTCTTTTTTTTTAATAACTTGTGCTACTTAGAATTAAAAAAACTAGTTTTTCAGTTTTTTTTTTTTTTCTAAAAGCTGGAGCGGGACCGGTGAGGGTCTGCTTCAGTATCTGTGGTTCTTGATGCCCAAAACTTTTGATGGGAATGGGAATGGGAATGGAGGGATGGTGTAACTGCATAATTTGATGGCGGATGGTTTAACTGCCTTTGGTAAGCTGGTTTATCAAATACCCACCAGTCAGATTGGACATTTTTTTTTCTAAATACACTAATCCCTTGGTAAATTGGTGAATTGAAAAATTGAAGGAACAATTTGTATGTGTTCTGAGTGAGGTGGGATTACGTTTTGATATTTGTTCTGGTTTGGATGACTTTCTTATGTTAAGTAGTTCATTTTGGCTTGTCAGTGCTTCTAATAACTATTCCCTCCCTCTTGCTCATGATTTTGTTTTCTGTTACTTCAGGAAAATAACACACTTTTCTTTTGCTGAGAGTTGATTGGGATTGTACCTTTGCATGGCCATATTACTTTTTCAATGCATTGAGGAAGGAGAAACCAATCTTTTTTCTGGATGAAATCGTCTTTCCTAGGAGAATAACTTTTTAACTGGAGTAGGATATCATTGTTGCAAACTCATGCTATTTGTTTTGGAATTTGCTTTCTTTGCTATACCACTTTCTCTTCATAATAAGGTCTCTTATTTCTATTCGTTAAATTGAGTGGAACAAGTATTATAATTTGTTAGGAAAAACTGTCAGATTACTCCTGACATTGTATGGAACCTGTGTCCATTGCTTCTAAGATTGTTTGTTAATTGTGTTAGAACGGTAGATAAGAGTTGTTTTGTGAAATATAATAGGAGAACGGTAGATAAGAGTTGTTTTGTGAAATATAATAGGACAACTACATATGTAAATAAACAAATTCATTCTTGACATCCCAGTATCCCATGTAAATGTAAGTTAGAACATGTCCTACTCTTGATAGAAGTGTGTTTATTGAAATTTTATACTTTTTCTATTTCACATTGTTGCATACATTTCCGAGAATTATCGCTTTCTTGTAGTCCATGCAGTCTGACAAGAACATTACAAATTTCAAGCTCTCCTCTGTCAAGATTGCTGAAATTTTTGTTCCTCATTTATGTAGTGTTTATTGTTGCAATGCATGTGCTATTGATGTAATATTTTGTTGTTTGTTCTGGCTCCTCTGGTTTTTGCAGCCTTTGGCAAGTGCATATGGACTTGCCAAACACAGGGATGGTCGTTGGGAATGGGCTATAGCTCCTGGTGTCTCACCGTCTCCAAGATATCAACATGCAGCTGTGGGTTTTGGTTTTTCTTTTTTCTTTTTCTTTGTGTTTGTACCTTAAAATTTTTATTGCATTCATTCTAGTTGTCTCTTTTGTTCTCAAAAGCTCAACTGCTTTCGCTTACAATGTTTCTAGGTCTTTGTTAATGCACGACTACATGTGTCTGGAGGAGCTCTTGGAGGTGGACGCATGGTAGAAGATTCATCTAGTGTTGCAGGTACTTGATCTTGGTGCTTGAAATTTTGGACTTTTTGTTCGTTGATGAGCTGTGAATAGGACTTTCTGTTTTGTGGTATGCTATAATAGTTTCACTATTGTAGGTTGATTTCTTGAGTCACTGGGAATTCAAGAAATTGCTGGGGTTCTTTATGTGATATATCTCCTCGTCTCTGTAAACTGATGTATATAGCCATATATTATTATACATACATGAAATATAGCTCAAACATGTATTTATGTATTTGTGTTATTATATCCTGCATCTAGATGTTATTTATATTACTGAATTTTGGAATATGTAGATGTAGCTGCTTATCAGGTACTGACTTTTGGAGTTTTGGGCTTATAAATAGTTTTCTCAGCTGTGTATGTTTGAAGTAACAGTTGGGTGAGAAGAATTAGATGGTTTGGTGCTGTTATGGTATTTCTAGAAAGTACCAGCCTATAGGCATGTTACCTTTGTATTTTTTATACTACTTAAGATTAGGATCTGTCATTGATGGTGTGAAGGGCATGGCTGTATAGTTAGACCTTTTAGGTGTGAAATTGGAGTATGGTGATGGTGTTAGTAGGGAGGTGGGGAACAAAGACATTAATGTTAAAGATCATGGAAGAGTGATAAGGTTTCTTAAGGGAAAGAATGATCACCCAAGGAAAAGTTGGAAATAAATTTAGTCTTCACACCACGCTTATTTTTGGTGTCATTCCAGAGGTAAGGGTTGCATCACAAATCCTTACTAAGTATACTTTATTGAGAAGTTTCTTGTAGGGCTTGTTTTCATTTACTGAAAGGGCTCGCATGCATGTATATTAATTTTGCAGAATTTTGAGCAATTCTACTCTTTAACTGTATGATGTATCAACATAATTGTTGAGTGCTTCTGCTGGGAAGTGGTTATGAGTGTGATACATTTAAGCATTCAATAAGTTTAATCTCCAAAAAATTCACTGATAACGATTTGGCCTCATCTTCTATGAGCTCTTAACAAATTGGGAGAGAGTTACTGATTTCTTTGCAAAGTGGCTTTGGAGCTCAAAGCTTGGACAACAACTAGTCTAGGTGTTAAACCCTTTCTTTCTTGTCAACAATCATGTGATGGTTCTAGATGTACCACTCTTTTTTCTTTCCCCTCTCCCTTTGTGCACTAATCACATTGGTGCGATTATTGTGTCATTGGCTTGAGCAAATGGCTGCTATTTGCAATTCTCGCTCTCATTCTCTAATTGTGCCTTGTTTAACATGCTGCTATTAGGATAACATGGACTTCTCTTTCCATTTAGGGAGAAGATATTGATATCATTCTTTTTATTCTTTATTATTTAACTTTGAAGCTGGTGTTATTTAAACTGTTTTAGCTTTATTTCTACTCTCACTGGTATGTTTGTCTGAAATCGATGACAGTTACGCTTAAAGACAAGAGACATACTAACGCACTAGAAATTCTGGAATTATTATTTTTGCTGAGATGATATTAATTCCATTATGTTTTTCATGCTGATTAATGTATGTTTCATGAGATGCTCCACCTGCAGAAATCTTACTGGTCTTTCATTTCCTTCTGTTTTTAGTGTTGGATACTGCAGCAGGAGTTTGGTGTGATACAAAGTCTGTTGTCACTAGTCCTAGGACTGGCAGATACAGTGCTGATGCAGCCGGTGGAGATGCTGCAGTTGAGCTGACAAGGCGTTGCAGGCATGCAGCTGCAGCAGTTGGCGACTTAATATTTATATATGGTGGCTTACGTGGTGGTAAGATTACATTCAACTTTATAATTTTAATTAGTTTTTTCAGTTTTTCCTGTATCTCCTAGAAAGCCATTAATTAAAGAATATTTGTCGTTGTTGTTCATTGCTGTGATAAAGAAGCGTATCACCTGTTTAGACTTTAGAAACATCTCCTGTCATACAGTCCGGTATTGCCAACAGACTTCTGGGTGGAAACTGATGTATTCTGGTTTCCTGATCCTGAGTCTGCCATTTTTTTTTTCCTTGTGGTTGACATATATATGATGCTGAAACATTGACTTAATAAATCTTCAAGTTGTATGTTTATTATACTATTTGGATTGAATTAGTCAAAGAGGGGATGTGTTGGCAAGGGAGAAATAGTCACTTTTCAGAAATTTGGAAGAATCCCTCGATATCAAGTGAGTTTTGTGTCAATTTGAAGAATCTGGCTATGGACATTGATTGATAACAAACTATAGCTGGATTTAGGTTGATGATCAATAGACAATGACTTCAGATTGGAAATGTTTAGATGACACGCTACTAGGGTTGGCAGGAATATATTTGACTTGTTATCTCCAGTTTAAGATTAAGATTTTCATGGGTTGGTGTATTGAATCAATACATGCTGTTGTCCCTCGAGGTTTGACTCTGTTAAAAAAAATCTAGACTTGGGGTTAATTTTTGGGTACTTGGAAAGCAAGGAAAGACTTGATAGCAAATGACTTAATTTCACAAAAAGTTTTCCCTCTACAAGGCCAATACACTTACCTAAATGATAAGAACTGGAACTGACATTTTCTTGCTCTTGCAATGCTAGAATGTTATTTGCTGATTTTCCTTCTTCCTACCCACACCCCCACTGCAGTGCTGCCATGCCCCCAACCCGAAATTTCCAAGCATTCATCTTGGATTTAGCAAGCATGCAAATTGCAGTCAGTCTTAGAAGCTAACAGTTGGCCACATAATGGCGCATAGTATTATCGTTGATGGAATGGCATAGTAATTTATTTTTCTTCTGCTGTAGGGGTGTTGCTTGATGATCTCCTTGTTGCTGAAGATTTGGCTGCTGCCGAAACAACAACTGCAGCTTCACATGCAGCTGCAGCAGCGGCAGCTTCAAATGTGCAGTCTAGGTTACCTGGAAGGTATGGATTTGTTGATGAAAGAACAAGGCAAACAATACCTGAAGCAGCTCCCGATGGTTCGGTTGTACTGGGAAATCCAGTTGCTCCGCCAATTAATGGTGATATGTATACTGATATCAGCACTGAAAATGCCATGCTCCAAGGAACCAGGTGACATGTTTTAGTTTCTGTAGCTGTCATGACTGCAATGCATTGTAGGCGT
Organism: Citrus sinensis; assembly: GCF_022201045.2. Classification (NCBI taxonomy): domain Eukaryota; kingdom Viridiplantae; phylum Streptophyta; class Magnoliopsida; order Sapindales; family Rutaceae; genus Citrus; species Citrus sinensis. The sequence continues at coordinate 23,266,254 of NC_068563.1, forward strand.
TGCTCTTTGAAACGTTTCTCATTTGAATTACTGTGCAGGAGATTGACCAAGGGTGTCGAGTCTTTGGTTCAAGCATCAGCTGCAGAAGCTGAGGCTATCAGTGCAACATTAGCTGCTGTCAAGGCACGGCAAGTTAATGGAGAAGTTGAACTACCTGACCGGGATCGCGGGGCAGAGGCTACCCCTAGTGGGAAACAGATGATTAAACCTGATTCTGCTGGTTCCAATAGCATTGCACCAGCTGGAGTGCGGCTGCATCACAGAGCTGTCAGTATAAGATTTTGACCAGCATGTTATTACCATCACAGTTTTGTCATCAAGATGACTAATTACTTGCAACTTCATGTCTGACATGATCTTATACTTTTTCAGGTGGTTGTAGCTGCAGAGACGGGTGGGGCTTTAGGTGGCATGGTCCGACAGCTTTCCATTGACCAGTTTGAAAATGAAGGCAGGAGGGTCAGCTATGGCACTCCTGAGAGTGCAACTGCTGCAAGGAAGCTATTAGATCGCCAGATGTCCATTAATAGTGTTCCAAAAAAGGTAAACATAGTTTTTAAAACTTGACACTGAACTCCTTTTGACCAAGTCAATGGCTTTGGAGAGCACATAATTTTTTATTTGTTTATTCGTATTGAAAGAGTTGAATGGCTCATTTATCTATTGATGTCAATTGGTCATGTCATCTTGTGTATTTATTTAAAAGCCACTCACTTGTCTTTAATCATGATCTCCTTTATGATCTTTCCACTGGAATTTTGTTAATGATTTGAATTTCAAAGAGAAAGGTCCAGCTTTTTCAGGTTATTTAACTCATCAAATCTGGCCTCAACTGAGGTTTAGTTGTGAATATACGTTAGTTTTGGTGGGTAGTAAGACCATTTGTGGAAGATAAAAGTTTTGTAGTCAATGAAGACTGCAATTGATGTCTGTTTAAGCAACAGCAGTGGCTGTCTAAGTTTCTGTCATGTGAAACCTGACAAATGGAGCTTGATGCCCATTGCAAGAGGTGTTATTTATTTCCCTTGTAAATTTGAGACACTTGTATTAGTCTCTTTAATTCCTTTAAAATCATTAAATATCATGGTTTTGGGAACGTTAGGATGCTTCTCGTGTGATGTTCAATGGCTGAATGATGAAGTGTGATTGTGCTCGTTAATACGATTTGGGACCCAAAACTATGATGCATAATTCCTTTTTCTTAACAGTTTTATTCCTTATCATTTGTAGAACATTCTTGTAAATAGTACCTCTAGATTTTGTTTTATATCATTAAGTTCCTTTAGTGGTCTAGGTTAGTGCCTCCACTAGAAATTTGTTTTATAGCATTTCTAGATGTTAAATTCATCTACCTTCAGAGGTTGTGACAGAAGATAGCTTTGTGTTTGCTAAGTCTTCAGATCTTCTAATGTACTAAAAATAATGTCCAACATTGCTTTGTTGCATTACAATTCTCTACTTGCATGAGATGTGAGCTTCGAAAGTTTCATTCTGTACTTAAAGATGACAAGATGTGTTTTATTCCATGGTTCTTTTTGTTGGACAGCAAGAAATATTTGCATAAGATGTGAGCTTGGGAAGTTTGTGGCTCTATTCTCACAGCAATGGGGATGTATATTCTCCGGGTACCATGAATTATGCTGTGTCTGAGATAGGAATTGACCCAACTAGAGATTTCCTTATAATATATTTGGTTGACAAATATGGTTGCTCAAACTCAAAATTGTTTTCCTTGTCAGATTCTATTTTTCTTCAATTATCTGATATTTTAGACACTTGATGTTAGAAGAGACAAAGTATTGTTAAATGGTGTACAACTATACAAATATCTTTTGTTAACTTGGGTAACTAGTAGTGCCTCTGCTTGCATGGATCTCTGTTTTGCATAATACATTCAGTAAGATTTTTCCCTTTTTTTTTTATCTCCCAGGTGATAGCACATCTTTTGAAGCCTCGAGGCTGGAAGCCTCCGGTCCGCCGACAATTTTTCTTAGACTGCAATGAAATAGCAGACCTTTGTGACAGTGCTGAGAGAATATTTTCTAGCGAACCAAGTGTCTTACAGCTTAAGGCTCCTATCAAGATATTTGGTGATCTGCATGGGCAATTTGGGGATCTTATGCGCCTTTTTGATGAGTATGGTTCACCTTCAACTGCTGGAGACATTGCGTAAGTATTTTTGTTATTTTTTTAGTTGCTTATTACATACTATTTGGTATGGTTCCTCATTTAAAAAGTATTAACCTTTATTTTTTTCTGCCTAAATTAACCCTCACATGTGAGCTACTGATTCTGCATGTTTCTTGTATTATGTGCATGTTATTAGTTCACTGTTGGACATTTTTACGATGCTACTTTTGTATGAATGAATGCCAGGTACATCGACTATCTATTCTTAGGAGATTATGTTGATCGGGGTCAACACAGCCTAGAGACAATCACACTTCTGCTTGCCTTGAAGGTTTTTTTTTTTTTTTTTATTAATAAATATGGTTTGCAAAATCATTAATCTTTCTGATGTTCGATTTGTCTTGGAGATTCATGCGTGTTATGTCAATGTTGCAGGTTGAATATCCAAACAATGTTCATTTGATTCGTGGGAACCATGAAGCTGCAGATATTAATGCCCTTTTTGGCTTCCGGATTGAGTGCATTGAGCGTATGGTATTGCATTTTTGTATTTCAAAGATGTCTCTTCACTTTTTTATCAACTGGTGAGGTACTGAACTAATGGCTTGCGCAACAGGGTGAGAGAGATGGAATTTGGGCATGGCATAGGATAAACCGTTTGTTCAATTGGCTTCCCTTGGCAGCTCTAATTGAAAAGAAAATCATCTGTATGCATGGTGGTATTGGTCGGTCAATAAATCACGTTGAACAGATTGAGAATCTTCAGCGTCCAATTACCATGGAAGCAGGCTCCATTGTGCTTATGGATTTATTATGGTCAGTGCATGTCTATTCCTTTTCATTTTCACTAATGTTCAGGTTTTATGTTTCATTTTGAATGATGCTTAACTATGCATTCTATTAGGTCCGATCCAACAGAAAATGATAGTGTCGAAGGATTACGACCAAATGCCAGAGGTCCGGGCTTGGTTACTTTCGGGGTGAGTGCTTTTTTAGTTTCTATTTTCATTTTATCATATTACATTTCAAGTTGAAACTAGTATATATATGCACAAGTACTATAGGCTGCTAAAATCTGTTCACAGTTGTAGTACCACTCTTGTTTCAGTTGTTACATCAAGGGTTTGCAATGCGCTATTTTATTTGTCAAAGAAAATTTGGCACCTTGTATTTTCTGCTTGGTTTTGTTTATTATGCTCATTTAAGAAAATTCGCTACTGCAGCCTGATCGAGTTATGGAATTTTGCAACAACAATGATCTTCAGTTGATTGTACGTGCACATGAATGTGTAATGGATGGCTTTGAGCGTTTTGCCCAGGGACATTTAATTACACTTTTCTCGGCTACCAATTACTGTGGTACAATGCCTGGCCTTATAAATTATTTATGTTGTATCGGAGCAACACAGATGCTGAGCCTTTTAAAATTTGTTTATTGCTTCTTCTACAGGTACAGCAAATAATGCGGGAGCAATCTTAGTTTTGGGTAGAGATCTTGTGGTGGTTCCAAAACTTATTCATCCTTTACCACCGGCAATTTCGTCACCAGAAACATCACCCGAACGCCATATAGAAGATACTTGGATGCAGGTGCTACTGCCTTTCAGAACATATCTTGTGGTGTGAGATTTTTCCTTTTAATTTATTTTACAAAGGTTCTCAGTACTAATTTGTTTATTGGTTTCAATGAGATCAGGAGCTAAATGCTAACAGACCTCCGACACCTACTCGAGGCCGTCCTCAAAATGATCGCGTTGCTTTTATGTAGTCATCTGTCTCCGTACAATTGCTTCCATATATTCATTCCAGGCTCATGCTACCACCTGGTGTTTCTGGTGTTCTGTATAGAGCATGATGCCATATACGGGAATTCTTGAACATGCATGCTATATCTGTTACGCATGACATTTGAAGGCTTTCTGAAATTTTGGTTTTCGCCCCACATGGTAGGCCTTGAAATGACAAACGTAACTTTCGAGAACCAGACTGCAGGCAGAGGAAAGGATTTGTTTGGTTGATGCACAACAAAATTGCAGTTTGTAACATCCGCCTCTTGTAAATTGAGCCACATGCAGCAGGTAGATTGTCAGTCATTGGTTGTTTCTTCTTCTGATGGGTTGGTAGTGCTGGGTATTTTTCTCATTAGATATTTTTTTTATATATTTTTTATCCCTCGTCTTAGGTTAATATATTCCTTTTTCTTTTAACTTCATGAGGACGCGAGGTCCTTGTATGTTATGGTGAGATATATATAAAATCTTTGTGGGGCATCCTTGTATCATAGAGGTGTTGCTTCGTGTAGTTGTCAATTCTGCTTTGTACAATGTAACAATCGTGTGAAGATAAGAAAATATTTTGGTCTTTGATATATTATTTTGGAAGTTTTGATCATAGTGTCCTTGTTTCCTGGATTTAAAGTTCAGAACGTTCAATCAATTTGGTTTTGGAAATTTTGCTGTTTTCTAATTAATGTTGAAGAATGATATGAACAATTCAAATGTTGAAAGGTGAATAAGCTTAACGCTCTTCGCATGGGTGAAAAAACTGGAAGACAGTGTATTCGCTTATCCAGCCCCAAGATATTTTTTATTCAATAGATATGGCACCTGGCAAGCTGGTGGCCCTTTGGCCTCTGTATTTGCCCGTACGGGCTGTTTATGAACGATGAAAAAAGCTAGTAATTAGTATGCATCCATGTAATGAACTATAAAACCTCATGTAACTCAATAATATGCATTATACACTCTTCTTCAATCATCCTCCCTAATTAAGATCAGAAATCCCAAACAGGGATTAAGTCAATACTAAATAGCTGTTCCGGCTTGCTTTACGAGGCAAATGGCAACTGTTAAAGAGGCTCTTTTCCGCCACAATAATTTGCCTTCATACACACAAGGGCACAAAATCATACAATTCTGGGGTAAATCCAGAGTCATCTCCACCTCCGAAGATGCCATGGGTAGTTGCCAATCACAGTCCTCAGCACTAAATCGGTTAACCTCGCTTTACAGGCCTCTGAACATAAGATTTGTTGGGATCCTCAGTTTTAAGCTTTGGAGGTCGAATTTCTCCTTTCTTACCCTGCATAAACAAAAATAAGAAAATTAGGCTTCCAAGAAATCCTGGCTTTCATGACAAGATCTCAGTTGTTTTATCCAAAAGAGCAGAACTAGTATATTATCTCACCTTCTTTCCCGTCTTCATGAAATCTCTCCAACTTGAAACCTGAAAGATAAAATGTCAAGGAATCAATACCAAACAATTCAAATTGATCCAAAGAAAAGATAATATGTGGAACTTTGTTATCCACATTATGCTCCCTCACAAATGGGGAGCAGCAAAAAAGTTAAGGGACAACAAATGCATGGCATGGCATACCCGCTGTTCTCTTGTTCCTTCCCATTGCTCCTCATGCTCACGCTTTCTTTTCCACATTTCTTTTTGTTCTTCTTCATCCTTCTTCAATCTACCTTCCTCTTCTGATATCTACTTGAGAAAAAAGAAAAAAAAAAGACAAAATTAATGTATAGCTTTACGATAGAGGCTAAAGAAAACAAGAAATATTATGAGCTTCTATTTTACCCTCATCTGCATTTTCCTCCTTCGCCATTCTTGTTGTGTTAATATTTCTCTAACCTTCAATTTCAGTTCCTGCTGAAACTCCTCTGACTGTTCATATTGTTGTTCATACTTCCCCTAGGTTATTAAACAACATAAGTCAATAGGTATCCAAAAAAGTACAAACAATTTAATCAGGAAAAAAAGACAATATTAGTATCGATTCGCCAACAAGCAAGACATAAAATTGAAAGCAACCAAATTGAGTTGCCAGAACAACAATCATTTCTAAAGCCACGATCCAGAGTTTTCACAACGTTGGGATATTGGAATAAGGTAGAGATCATTTGATTACTGAAACGCATTGTTGCCCCCTGTATTTCTCATATTTCATTGAAAACTTCGAACCTACCAGTCCATCACTCGATAGGTACTACTTAGTATAAGAGCTTTGCCCAAAATAAAACTAACAGAAGAAACTTAACTAGGATAGCGTTACTCAATTTTCCTGATTTTTGAACCAGTGTAAATAGATTTGCACGGTAAAACAGGCAACTTTTAATTGAGCTACATTGACTTTCAGTACACCTGTTTAAACCCACATATAATGATTTCATTTTTGGATCAGGACAAGAAACCTCTGAAGGTCAAAAAAGTAGTGGAAGCCCCATCGCCCTTTTGGTAATAAAAAGAATTTAAACCCACCCAGGTAATGAAGTCATCATACCACACCATTTACTCCTTACACAGTTCAAAAACAGCAAATACCCTAGAATGTGTGGAAGCTCCCAGCCATTTGAACTTACCTGGTATAATGCAACCCTCAACCTTGACAAACATTAAGAAAATATTGCCAACCTTCATCTGGAAATTCTTTTAACTAAATCTAGATATCCAACTTCAAAAGGAGTTCATTCAGCTATACTAATCTAGAATAACTGAAAAGCATATATGTAAACAAAATATATGGAGGACACTAGCAAAAGTTAAGCCTCTTATACCTCATCAACTAATGATTTTATTTTCGAAGCTGCATCTTTCTTCAACTGCTTCTTTCTTTTGGCTCTAAGTTCACCTGCAGTTCACACAAATTAGGTACAAGTACTTTTCTGAATAATATAAATAGCATGGGGAAAAGAAAATAATTTAAAACAAAATGTTGTGATTCCTATTCTTAAACAGGAATAAATCAAAATGGGATTTAGGGATTATGCCAAAATCAGAATTTCAAAATAAGACAGTACAAAATAAGGCCATGCAAATGGAAAATTTAGCAGTAAATTTGCAACATGAAAGAATAAAAAATGAATCTACAAGCAGAATGCACCATCACTAACCTGTAAAAATGATAAGAATAGTTTATTAGAACTTGTAGTTACCTTTTGCTGCATGGACCTGGGTTAGAATATAGTCCCTTTCTTGTTCATCTGATAATAGTTGCTGGGCTTTTGCCAATGCTGGTCACAAGTCAACAACATTATGTCGGTGAACAACTCAAATCATAAACTTGCATAAAAAGATAATCCTAACTGAATCTTATCCATTGCCTTGATCAACTACATAATTAGCTTCAATATTCCTCTATTGTTCTACAGACATGAATTAATCCATGCCTCACTTAATAAACAACATTCATTCAGTACAAGATCACAATATTCTACATGGTTTCAACATTAAATGCAACCATAGAAGTGATAGCATAAAAACTTCAAGCATGTTCAGTTACTGATAAACTAAGATACAAGTCAGCTGCTGTAATATTTAAAATATACACCTGCACCCAAGGAAACATTTAATTTCCTCCCCGATACCTAGGAGCTGGTAAACTGATGCTATACAAACAAATTAATAGGTGCAATTTCAATATGCACAGTTATGAGAGTGTGAAGGCCGATGTTTCGAATAGAGAATGGGCATGAAAAAGTAATCACACATAAAAAGTCATAAATATTCAAACAAACAAAAATCCAACACTAAGCTAAGGTGAATGAGTGATTGCCGCACACACCAGAGTTTAAAATGAAAGCTGGATCATCTTGTAAGTTATAGGAAATGTAACAGAGGAAAAGGACAAAATGCATTCTATACCCACACAGACAAATAAGTTTACACTAGAGTGAAGATAAATGTAAGTTCATGAAGGGTAAAATAGAAGATAAAAAGTCCGTGAAATTTCAGCACTCATGAAGAAATCTACCAGTAACATCCCTACTCCGAGGATTTTTTTACTGTCAAATGTGCAGTTTACTACTTCAACAGATAGTATTTGCACCCCTTCAAAATTCCTTTTTTCTAACTCCAGACAGACCATGGCATCAGAAAAAATGGTATATCATTGACTACATAATTCTGTCCTTCAAATTTCCATAAGTAGCATGATCAGCCATACCAAAGTTCTCACAAATTGCCCCAAAAAGGTCCAAATTCAGAAACCATAAAAGAAACTCCGGCAGTTAAACAAGAAGAAAAATCACAAAAGAAGCACCGAACTGAGAGCTTAGAAGTATTAAAAATGAATGTTCCAATTATCCAAGTCTTAAATCAAATTGTCTGAACTTTTCATTTCATTGATCCAAAATCTAGACCTGGAGTCTTTCATAACAACATTGATAATAGCAAACACTCTCACTCTAACGCAGTGCAAATTCTTTAGTACCTAATCTTAAAGGTTTCCACACAATGGCACTCCACTACCTCCCAAGAATATGCTAACATCTTGTGTCCTTGCTATAAATACATCTTCCCAGAAGTGAAAACAATAATAATAGAGTTTGTCATTTGTCACAAGGGAAATCATACTAAACAAGCCCTGCATAGTCAACACTTGTCGTCTTCGGAGGAATTCATTCCAAGCATGGTTCTCAACTCAAGCAGAGTTACAGGATAATCTGATTGAAACAAGGAACACCTTCACATTACAAGCCTAAGATTGATGATGGCAGCAGCTATCAATAATACGTGATATAACTTCAAAGAAAAAGTACTATGTTAGTTTCTCGAAAATCTTTCATCGTATACCATAAATTCCCAACAAACACTATTCTCTCTCTCCAACTTATCTCAGAGCATCCTCCTAATGTCACTGCCTAGCCTATAACACATACTCCAGCTCTTCAAGTAACAAAAAACAATCAGGGGGAAAAAAAAAAGGCGTGTACAGCACCAAACGTGCTACCTCATTTGTGGTCTCACAAACTAAACTTTTAAACATTTAGCAGTGCTCCCACATAATTAAAAGTTAAATGATAAGCAAGATATCACATTCTCTTATCAGCAGTAAAGATAATAAGCATAGACCTATTTACCTCCAAAAGCTTCCTTTGCTTGTGGATGCTTGCACTTATCAGGGTGAACCAGCAAGGATAGCTACAAGCATTACACATTAAAACATGTAAAAACAGCTGCAATTATCGATATCAATCAATTCTAAAATCATTTATATCTAAGCAACGAAGAAGAAAAATCTACCTTGCGATACTGCTTTTTTATATCATCTGGAGTTACATCAAATGGTAGGTTTAGATACTCAAATGGATTAAGCTTGAAGCACGAAAGAATCCTGTATTTATCATCACGCCATTAAAACTTCAAAAGATATTGGATGATATTATAAAGCTATATATATATATATAGACACACACGTGAAAAAACCCTAATTGCGACATAACCAGAGAACTGGTAACCTAAAAATATCGTTAAAATGAATCTCTTAAAATTTAGATTCAGAAATTAAACGAAACAAAGAGATGATACAAAATTTCGCGACAAATTAACCTAAGCACTTCGTTATCTCTTTCAACTTCACTGACTTCGGCAAAGAAGCTCTTGAGAAGCAAATCATCATCGGCTGCTGTTGATGCTGACGTGTCTCCCATCGCTGCGGTTTAGCTTGATACAATTAGAAAGAGCTCGCGCTTTCTTTATCTGTGGCTCTGTCTTGGCTGTGATTTTCTCGTAGTAGGAGCTTTGCCACGAAATTAACAGACACCTAACTGAAGGGACGGTTCATTTTGTGATTTGGTTCGGCCTAAACAGCGTATCCGACTCGATTTGGTTGGACCGGCTCAGTTTTGTAAATCTAGAATTCGGCTTAGTTTTATAATTTGGATTTTGGGCGAGAGGCCCAAACTAAAACCAAATTAAATCAGTAGGGCTAGTTTTGTTTGAACTTTGAAGCAAAAAGTGTTTTGGTTTGGATTGGACTAGGGTGTAAATTTTCTAAATACACAGTATGAGCCATTTGGAGCCCATTATCTAAATAATGAACGCGCCAAATTGAAATGGAATAGCATTTACCAACAAATAAGAATGGCAAAAAAGCCCGGGTCGGCCCATTCCCATGAATTTTGGGCCAATCTTCATATATGAGGGTTTCGATAAAAGATTTGAAAAAAAGTTCGGGTCCAGTCTAAGTCTTTTATTTTTTAAAAAAAATTTATAAATTAGAATAATAAATTTAAATTTAAAAAATAGTGAAAAAAAATAAGGTTAAATTCTTAATTATTATCAATAATGAATCAAAAATTATAATTATAATATTAAATTATCTTTTAAGTGTTAATTAGTTAAGAGAGTGCTTAAATTAGAGAATTCAGTATTAAAAAATTTAATTTATAAACTTTTATTTATTTTATTTTATTTATTTATTATTTTATTTTGAGATATTTATTTTTTCTTAATTCATTATTGATTATAGCAACTTAATTATTATTAACTTATTTCAAGCCGACAACTTTTAAAAAAATTTGAAAAAATAAGTCAAAGTTCAAGCTTGACCCAAGACTGGCCCAACCCGTAGTAGACCCAGCCTAAGCCTTTAATTTGCCAACCCTACCAACAAATATGATGACAGATTTATTTTTTGGCTCAAAAGAGTGTGTTTGGCAATTTGTATTAAATTAAAACACTTATGTAAATTTATGTTTGGTTACAATTTTTAGTTGTGTTGCGCTGCAGTTAAAAGGTGGTTAGTGGAATAAAAGGAGCATAAAATAAAAGCATGGGCAGTGGGTTGTGTTTAGGCTATATTGGATTAAAACACTTTTCATAATTTAAATATAATCATTTTACTTTATTATCCAATAATTTATAATATATTTAAATTAAATATTAATTTATATTTAAATAAAATTTCATTTAATAATAATAATATAAAATATCAATAAACGTTATTATTTAATAATTTATTATTTACTAGAATACTAAATTTAAAAATAAATTTAAAAATAAATTTAAATTAAATAATTATATTCGATATTACTAAATAAAAATTAATTTATAATTAAATTGAAAATATAATATAACATAACTTATAGTATATTATATTATTTTTCTTAGTACAGTATATTGTATTTCTTATTTTTATTTATAATTATATTATATTTATAACACAATATAGTATTAAATTATAAGTTTCATTTATATAATAATAATAATTATTATTATTTTTATTATTAATAATATAATATTTTATTATTTGGCAATAGTATATTATTAAATCATTTTTATGTTATAAAAATTAATACTATAACACTAACATTTTAATAAATTTAAATAATAACAATTTAACGTTTTTAAAAAATTATGGTCATTAAGAAATTTTTAATGGATTTTAAAACATGAAAAGGGACATATTTAATTTCAACAAACAATAGTGTTTTGATCGTTTTTCCTTTAATATTGTTGTGATATTTATTTTTATATATAGATGATATATATATATATATATATATATATATATATATATATATATAATTAGAAATTTGCTTACGCATAGCTTAGGCAGAACTAAATTTCCTTTAAACACATCACATGTTTTACGTTGCGCTCAAAAAGGATTATTATACACTAATTAATTAACATCATAATATAATACACTATAAATATCTATCACACTCATAACCTTAACCTAAGTGGCAATGTAACAGCCCATATCAAAGCAAATGATTTTGTCCCCCAAAATAAACATCAAGAGAAAGCCAGATATGACTCATACTCAAACTCCATTGGCTAAGAAATTGCAAAAAGCAAAATAAAGTAAATTCCCCATTATAATTCAGAGACCGAAAAAGATATTGACACAGCAAAGTCAAAGATGATGCCAAGGTTTTTGTTTACGTACTAACACCGGGAATTCATATAATTATATTAATTATATATGTATATAAACAAAACAAAAAATTAACATTAACATCAACATATATATATATATATATATATATATATATATAAACACTGTTATGTCATCTCTCTTTCTCTTTGATAGTTTCTGAATTTGTTCTTTTATTTGACTACACAACCCCTCAGAGTGGAAATTGGGGGGGAAAAAAAAGAGAAAGGTAATTAAGTAACAATAATTATAAGATAACAACAATAATAATGGATACTAGGAAAATAATAATCATGGTGTGATTGTGGTCGTGATGATCCTCAGGAAGTGGCAATGCAGTAAGGCTCCCAAAACAAAAGAGATCTTCTTGGCTCTTTGCAACTCTTTACCGAAGGAACCCAGTAATCTCCTTTGTTTCCTCTCAAGACTAGTAGCTGTTGTTGCTCTTGATTACTATTACTTCCCATTGAGTTCTTGGAGAGAATGAGCTTGTTATTGTAATCGTTGTGGTTTATGTTGTTGTTGTTGCCGCCGCTGCCGCCGCCTTTGCTTTGAGCTGCCGTCATGGGCTTGGGCCTCCAATAGTACTCATAAGCATTGAAAGAGACTCCACCGCCAGCACATCCTCCTCCTCCGCCAGCAGCGGCCACCACTGCTGCTTCCGTCGCCGTTTCAGTCCCATCCCCCTCCGCCACGGCCCGTGCTTTCGGGATCATCCGGGGCATCGGCGGCAGTGACTTTGCTAATATGGTTGGCTTAATATCATTCTCCACCTCGTCAAATTTGACCACTTCATTAAACTTGTTAGGCCACGTTGGGTCTCTATTTGCTAGACCCATTAGAGAACTCAACCTGTGGACATTAATCACTCTACTTGACAGGAGCTTTGGTGGTGCTTGCTCCATCGCGAATGCTGCTTCCTTCTCTTCCTCCTCCTCTGCTTCACCTTCATCTTCGCTTTCCACATATTCGTCGTCGTCGTCATCATCAAAGTTCTCAAACTCTTCTTCCATTTCTTCCATTTCTTTCACTTCCTCTTGTTCAATCTTGGGACGTACTTGCTCTGTACTGTTGACGAAAGTGAGCACAAGGCGGCCATTTTGGCGCTGAGCTAGGAAGTTGTTAGTGGAAGGAACAGAGACAGCTTCAAGAACCAATCTGCCATTATCGCGACGAGACTGCATGCGAATGGATGACGCTCCATTGCCGCGTGAAGGAATCGGAGGAGGGAACGACCGTTGTCGCTGTTGCGCCAGCGGTTTCCTGCCCACAACGTAGTTGTACTTGGGGATTGACATTGCTTCAAATGCAAAACTCAAACTCTGTTCCACTCTCTCTTGTTGTTCTTGCTCGGTTTCTTTGTCGTCGTCGCCGGATTCGGATGCAGGGTAAGACGAGAACCCCTCGGAGCCGGTCTCGGATCCGAGGCTTTCGGTGCAGATTTCAAGGCTCTTCTCGGTCAAAGAACGTGCTGATCTTTTAACAAGTGGGTGAATGTAAGGAGGAGGCAGGGGTTTGTTGTCGGTGATCTCTTGTGACTTTTGGTGGATGATTGAGCTCCATATGTCGAATTGGCCTTGGTTTTGATGATCAAGCTCTTTCTTCTTGGCCACCTCTTCTTGAATTGAGCTCCAGATGTCGAATTGGCTCCTCGGCTCGTCAATATTCGTCTCGTCACTGTCTTCCTCTTCTTCATCTTCTGATGACGATGAGTCTGCGATGGAACAGATTGAAAATTCTTCAGATGAAGCAATCTTCTTCATGGGAGAGAACCCATGTTGGGTTAGCCATTTGGTGGATGACATGTGGTCAGCTGATAGGGTTCTTCGGAGTGAAGAAGATGAGTTAGTGCTTCGTTCATCACAAGTATCGGAGCCAAGAATGGAACCGATTCCTTGATTCTTGGTGATGACCATCGCCTCTTCTTCGATCTTCAAGGTTGAAGATAAGCGAAAGCTCCTGCTTAGAGAAGACATATCTGACGATGATGATAGCAACGATAGTTTGAATCACACACAAATTTTAGCTGCACAAAAATAACAGCAAAATTAACAATGAGCAAAAGCTGGTTGTAGGTATTATATGTAGCTGCCACTATTGAGTGCTAAGTAACAAATAACAAGTTACAAAAGATAACATGATATGATATGCAAAGGATGGATAATTTGTTGAGTGTTTTTTATGACTTTCACCTCAAAAAATGCAACAGCATCCAACAGAGGTCTGCAAAGAGACCACTGGGTGCAAGTTGCTGATGACAGAGAAGAGAAACTTGATGAAGATTAGATGATGATGAAGAAAGCTCGGATGTGTTTTGTGTTTTGTGTCTGAAGAAAGAATTTCAAGAGCCGATGAGTGGCTTCGATGGCAATGAGAGAAGGGAATGTGAGGGTATTTGTAGGACGGGAAAAAGCCGAGGGAACCGTGTCTCCTGGGACCCGCCATACGCCACCATAAAAATACTCTCTTGTTATATTATTATATTATCACTTAATATTATGGTTTACAGTTTTTCCCTTATCAGAAAAGTTGGCGTAATCATATATTCAGATAGTGAGATTTGATATAACGTTTGTAGAAGTAGAAATAGTTGCAAATAGATGTCGGTTCGTACACTTAATTGAGGACAAGGTAAATTACTGATACCAATTTATCGCTATTTCTATAAAAATTCTATCAATATTCTGTCTCTTTAGCATTTTTTTGATTTTTTTTTTTTTTTGAAAAAAGTGGGTATTAGAGAAGAAAAATACATAGGGTATAAATAAAAAAAAGATGCACACGCACACTCTCTACTCTACTGCATGTGATGAGAGTGTGTGTGAGAGTTGAGAGTGAGATGATTGCTCCTTTTTTTTTCTTTTTCTTTCTCACTAGTAGAGAATAGAAAGCAAAATTGTGGGAGATTTATGCCGTGCTTGATTACATGTATTACCAAATCTAGAAAGAATAATTATTATGTTGGTGGAACAACTACCAGCAATCAACAAAATAATGGTGCTAAGGAAAGAGAAGATTTTGATCGGTAGATTTTTCTTTTTTGGATGCTGTACTATATACAACGGTAGCACCTACTGTACATAGTTTGAAAGTTTATATTAAAAAAAAATAAAATTTACCCACATTTTGTTAATGGCTAATTGCGGATGATTGGATTCATCCGGGGGAGGTGAATTTGTCATCCAGCTAAAAAGATGCGTTCGGAGTAATTTATATTAAGATCAAATTTGATCCATACATATCTTGTATAATCATATAATTTCATCATGTGACTGTATCGTTCTCAATATATGATGAAAATGATATTACTTAATAAAATCATTTTAATTTCTTTACCTAAAGTGTTGGTCTATTTAATTATAGTTGAAGAACTTTAATAGAAAGAATTTAGAGAGTATCCTATGTGTAATCCTTTTCGAATTGTAAAAGTTTGATGATGAAGTATGGTGGAAATCATTTGATTTTGGTAAGGTCTTAGAGAAGAAGAACCTATTAGGTTGATGATACCCATCCTTTTGTCCGAGCTATAACGTGTCGAGTTTTGGAAGGCAAATGTTGACAACTGTGGGGGGAAATATATGAACAAGAGCTGGATGACAATAAATTAAGGCAACGGTTCCTAAGAAAACCAACTCTAGTTTCTTTCTGTCTTCATTTTCTTCTTTTCTTTTCCCCTCACATAATTCAATGTCCACATAAAATATAAGAAAAAAAAACCATCAAGAAATTATCATAAATGAAGTAATGAATAATCTAATTAACATAAGATAATTAAACAGGATTAGTAGAAGCTCATGAAAGCAATTAAAATGAGGATAGCTGCAGCATAGAATAACTCTCAAAAAGGAAATTAAAAGGGCATGCAAATAAATAAGACAAGTGAGATTACCAATTAGGTAAAGCGCAAAAAGTGAGGTGATTGTGTTGGTCATGAAAATGGCTTAAGGAGGAAGCAAAGGAATCACTTTCAAGAGACCAATTACATGATTGGGCGGCCAAAAAATACCCATGACGATCACACAAAGCTTGATGAAAGAAGCATCCATCTTTCAAAACTTATTGCATGTACCAAAAAAAAAAAAAACTGAATTAAAAATAACAATTAATATATTATAATAATAATAAATACCAAAATTAAAAGTTGGAATAATTGTATGTGGAAACATGTCACGAAGTTGTCATGTCGAGATCTTGGGGCCCTCTTACTCGTAATTTTACATGTATAATAAAAATATTTAAGAACCCTAGCTAATTTGTCTGGGTGAGAGTGGAAAAGTTATGTGGTTTATACGTATAAGAGGAAGAGGCCAATACGTCGATAATACATCACTCATTAACTATTTATATACCAAAAAGGTATTGATGTTGATGATTTCAAAAAGCAATTAAAATCACATAAAATAAAATTAAACAGAAAATGTGAAGAGTGAGTAAACGTGAGAAAGAATTTTTTGGATTGAGAAAGAGAGGGAGCCATATAATCAAACAAAGATAATGCTTTGCCACAAACCGAGGAAGGGCAATGAGAGACTAATTGGATGCGTCTTGTCTGCTATAAAGCCGAAACCACAGGCAAAGCAACACCACTCAATACCTACAAATGCTTATCTACTTTCTAGGCTCTTGTTTCTTAAAAGTACTCATGCAAATTGCAATACGGATCGACTATTATTAACTTAGATTTATCAAGTGCCCACGCTAATTAACTGAATTTGATGAATTATATGTAACTAATCCGAAGAGAAATAATATACTATATTTGATTGATTGAAAGTAATCAACTTGGATTATTTTTCTTAGTTAAATAAGGTAATTAATATAAAGGAGTCACTCTATTACGATAATCAATAATATCTAAATAAAAAATTATTAAAATATGACTGTAATGATTAATTATAGGGTGGACTATTTTTACTATAAAAATTATTCTGAACACTATTATTTTATATATTCATGTGCTGAATTTACTTTCTACATTGTTAAAAATAATAAAAAATACCTTATTTAAATTAGTTAAATTAATTTACTCAAAACACCAAGTTAACTATTTAGTACACGTAAAAAGAATTAATAATATTTAATATATATGACAGCAGAATCAAATTATGTTCTAAACAAATTCTTTAACATAAGTTTTAGTTAATTATTAGCTTTTGTTTATTAAAAATGTGTTCAATATTGGTTTTACACCCCAATTTTGTACCATAACAATTGAAAAAAAATGGTCATATATGGGTTGGGGTGGGGGGGGGGGGGGAAGAAGAAGAAGTAGTAGATGAATAAAAAGAAGAAGAGATATACGAGTGTTAAGAATAATTATATATTGACATTGTTAAATTTTTTAATATTTATAGCAAGAGAATTGTATATTCAATAGTAAGTATGCCATATAAATGTTCAAAGTAATTACATTGTATTAGTTTCTAAGAGAGTTCTTAAAAGTAATTTATATAATGGGTATTTTTGTAATAAAGTAGGGACGTTAAAAATAATTTTTTGAGTGTAAATAGCCTCATCCATAATTAAGGTTTTTTTTTTTTTTTTGGTCTGAAGTTTGAATTTTACTTTTTCAGGCATTTGTTTAATATTTTTGCTTTCTATCATTATATCCAGTTATAAGATGTTTGGTTCTGAATGAACAAAGTATAATATTTTGACTTTTATCTTAATGACAAAACATCAAAATGGAACTTTAATATTCTCTCTCATTAATACCCCTATTAAATAAATTTATTTCCTATCATATAAATTATTCTTTCATTATTTTTATTTATGCCTTTTTTTTATGTATGGATTCAACAACAACAACAACTATTATTATTATTATTATTATTATTATTTGTAAATGAGAATTCTAAACATAATAGAACTTTAGGTAACTGTGTCTTATAATATGTCCATCTCTTTGTATTTGTATTTACTATTTTTTTATATTTTGAATTTTATTTAATACATTAATTTTAATTCAAATGATTAAACAATTCTTGATTGGCAAAAAATATACATGTGTTAGATATATATTTTATTTTTCATGCTTTTTTAAGGTAAACATTATCATTTTTTTTACTAATCAAATAATTTATCCATAACTTGTCATGTGTTTAACCAATAAAATATAAGTACTGTTAATGTTTATGAGGTTATATATGTCAAAATAAATAAATATATCATTCAAATATTTACATTCAAATTTAGTCAGACTTCAACCAAATTTAAACCCATTTAAATTTCAGACAAAAAAAAAAAAAAAAAGCAAACAAACGCTGTTGCCTAAGTGTCATCCGTGATTATATTGACTTGCAATGAAGTATCCTAAAATTTTCTACTTTTTAATTAAGGAAATTTAATTGATAGAAATTTTATCCCGTATTCGATGTTAGTCTTCGGAAATTATTGCAATCTTCTGTATGTAATTTGCACTGCTTAATTTCCTTGAAATACAAGAAATCATAAATGGGAAATTTATCGACAAAAAAGTTTTCAAAGTGAAAGAAGATTCGATAGGTATCTGTAGGGTGTATAAAAAAAAAACAAAGATACTCGAGACAAATGGAGTGACTAAAAGGATGATGAAATATTCATTCCAAAAGCTGTTTTTCGGAAAGCAGATAATTAACTATGTAAATAAATAGACTGTGGTGCTAACCATGACACTTCATTGAAGAATTGGATGGTACATCGAACATATTATAAAGAAATTCCTAATTCCATACTTAGCTAACCCTTTTCTGTTTTTGTTTATAAAAATGTTTCTAGGCCTTCCTTTTTTCTTTGGCCATTTTTCTTAGTTTGTGCTCTTTTATCCTAATTATGTATTCATAAATGATTCTCCAACACAAATGTCTGTATTTTATAAAATATGGATTATATTTTACCTCATAATAAAACTATTGTTATAGTGTAAATCTATATTTTCTTTCTGAGAATATCATTACCTGAGATTTATTATATAAGTCATTCGTTAACTATAAGTAAAAATAATAAATACAAAATATAAAAAAATATCAAAATTCTCTCCTGATTTAATTTATTATCTAAAAAAATACAATATTATAATTGGTAGATAATAAATAAGAGTATAATAAATAAATAAATTTTAACCATATGGCAATAAAAATACGCACATATCAAAGGATTCTTCAAATCTCAAATATGCTCAAATTATGAGAGAATTTTTATTTGTAGATATAATTGCTACATATATTCAATATAAGTGTAATCGAGTGAGTGTACAATGTATTTGCTCACATTTGGATACAATCACTTATTAATTTAAAAATTTTATTCAACATGATATTAGAGTCTTTATTTGAATGTATATATTTTTTTCTTTGGTCTCCTTGTGTGTGTAAAAAATAACAGAAGATACGCATGGAATGTCTCAATTTTATACAAAAAGGAGGATAAGAAAAGGTATTCTAATTTTTCACTCCCTAAGTCAACTCAGTATTTGATTGGTTATTTGAGTCGACTTATTACGTATATAAAATATTTTTAGTGTATACAGACAATAAAATAATATTGCTATATACCCATTCAACGTCACAATAGATAAGAAAGTAAAGGAATAAATTTTAGCTGCAATTGTTTATTTTGTACATTTTTACTGGACTCCAACTGGATGGATCGATTCGGAGTTGACTCACCCATTTATTAAAAATTGATTACGCATGGAATCGGGGTTCTGCTTTGAAAATTTAATATTACTCTTATAGGGCAACAAATACTATGAATTTTTTTCTACAAAATTATTTAGGCTCCATTTGTTATAGTTTTTTAGATAGAGTTAATTTAAACAGAATTTTTATTAGTAGAGTTTTATGAGTAAAATTTTTACATTATTTGGTTGTCAATGAGAGTTTTTGTTAAAAATTATAAAATTACTTTAATAGATACATTTTTTAAAGTTATGTTATGAATAAATGAAATAAGGTTATCAAATAAGTAAATGATATTTTAGATATTTTAACATTTTATAAAAACTTTTCAACATCTACTCCCAAAAATTCAAAATTTGAGTTTTCGCTATTAGCAGTAAAATAGCTTAATTAATCTTAAAACGAAACTCAATTTGAAAAACAAACAAATAACAACAAAATTTTTGAAAAGAACTTATGGAATTAAATAAGCACTTATGGCCATTAGATAAGTCGTACCAATCAGTACTTACTCAATAAATGATACATTATTTGGAAATAACAATTTGGGATGTCCCAAAAGACAAAATTTTCTATTCCCTTGAATTCAGAATTTAATTTGTAGTTTAAAAGAATAGTACAATATCTTATCATTTTATGTGAAATAATAAATTGTTCTTTTTAAAAAAAATCAATTTCAAGTAAATTAAAAAAATTAAATAGTACGAAAATGTCGAATTACAACTATATGCTATCGCATTCAAATCAACTATCATGAAGTGCTCGTCAATTATGAGTTATCAATTATAAATGTGCGCAGACGTCGACATTACCTAGATAACAAATTATGATATTTGTGATATGCTGTAAACAAAAATTATTTTAAATTTAATTAGGGCCACAAATAAATGTTAATCCGGTATTACTATTAAGAATCGAGATACTGTGATAAATCCTATCAATAATTCTTGAATAGGAATAAAGCACTTGGACCATGCTGCAGCTTTGCTAGACCTAAGTTGAAAATCTTTTGCTTAAAGATACTGACCATCCAAAGCTTATCAGCATAAATTTTTTTTTTGGGTCCATTAATATAAGATTAAATATACTGTTTTATGTATATTTGAACTTGGATTTAATTTGATTACTGCTATTTAACAAAGGCTGGCATAGTTTAAAGACCTAGCTGTTGTATGTAGAGTCATATCCATTAGCCTCTATATAAGGCACGCGTCTTTAAATTTGTACAATTATATTAAAGAAAGATTCAATAATTTTTTATGACATCAATTCGACGTATTTTTTTTTTCTTTTATAAAGTTTTGAGTTTTCTTAAGAAGTAGAGCAAATGCATTAATTACAAACTAATTGCACTATGGTAATTCGTAGATAGAACCCTTTAATTTTGATTTTCTAACTTTAAGATAGTATATCTTTGCAAATGCATTAACTACATGTTGTTATTGGAGTATTTTTGCATTTATTTTATATGTTCAGATAATTCATACACACTTGTCTTGAAGGATAAGGATTTTTCTCAGTATTTTTTTCTCTCTCAGTCTCTCTACGTGAAATAAGTTGTCTATATTAAATCTTTATATTATAATATTGACGATTAAGCAAGTTTTTTTTCACTTTATTTACAATTAAATCAGCTTTTTTTCATTAAATTTAAAAGATTAGGAGATATTAGGAGAGAAGATCATAAGAACTTAGAAGAGAATTCTAATCCTATCTTGAAGTTCATTTTACATATTATTGACAAGAAATTAAAATGAATGCTCCATAGATTTTAAAGATATATGTTACATACACATATGACCTAGTATATAGTTAAGATTTAATAAATTTTTTATACTTTTATCTAATAATTACTAATAATGACAATTTCTGCTTAAGATAATTGAGCTCAAATAAGAAGGAAAACATGGTCCAATTAACTATCCTCAGCACTTCTATGGTTGATTAGAGAAAATTAATAATTGAATTAAAGTCTCGTAATGACAATAGCAATGTTGATTGTACTATTGACCTACATGATAATTTTTATGCCAAATATCTATATATTTAGCCAACAGTTTGAGAATTTCTATCAAACTGAACATGCAAAAGCTTTTATGAGATATAGGATAAATTAATTTAATCAATTAAACATTGTTACATATGTGTTATATCATACTTAAAAATAATTGATTCCAACACATACACAAACATATATGCCATGTACGTGTCGCATAGATACAAATACAATTCAGAAATTAATAGGATTGGGAGGCTAAGCTATAAAGTGTATACTAATTAATTAAATGCAATTAAAAAAGAAATATAATGTTTGTTTGGATATCAATATAAATATATCATCATTATTATAAATCGATTTTTTTTTTCAATCTTTTTAGAGAAGAAAACAACATTCTATAAAACAACTCTCTCTTCAAAAGGGCACGAGGAATAGTTTCCAAAAAATCGACATTTGTAAAGGTGTCTATTGATAAAATTAGCAAATGGAAACGAGCCACGTCATGGGAAACACAAAAGATTTCTGAACAACTGAATGAGGCCACGACCAAAAAATTCTTTTTTTTTCCCCCCCTTTTCGTAATAAATAAACAAATATCGTAAAAGGGAGACCATGCGTTATGGAAAGAGGGTGAGCAAAGAGAGCATAAGGTGCTGTCCACAAAAAACTTTAATTTATAATTAATTTAGCGGAATAAGCCAAACACATCTCTCTCTCTTACTCTCTTTATTTATTTATTTATTTTATTTGTATGAAGCTTTATGATTCCCACTTGCACTGAGAAACAGAAAAGAATAGACCATGGATGTTGGATATCTAGTCGGAACAGACTCTCCCTCTCTCGCAATTAGAGTTCTGCCAAAAGCTGTGAAAATTACCTTTGTGATGACGCAGTCCATTTTATTTAGAGGTGATTGAACTTTTTAAAGTCAGCTCTGTGGTAGCGCAACTTGAATAATTAAATTCATGATGAACTAATCTACTAGTATTTAAAATGAAACATCACCCACTAAAACCGACATTTACCCTTTATTATTATTATTATTCGAATGCAGATGATTGCAGATACAAAATACATTCACCAGTCAGTTGAGCTATGCCCATGGAGAAAGAGTGGTTGCCTAACTTGCCCTATAATTAATTGTCTATATTTGTACCTAAAAAAGATGGATAGTATGATCATCGAACTGAGTCACATCTTTTCAGAAGATGGTATCATAAATATTATTCCATTGCATTTGCACCACTCTATGGGCATCATTTGGGGAGGGCGGTGACAGAATTTTGGACTGATTCCGGCTATCGTTCACTGGTTTCAGTTGAAGTGCAGACTGCAGCTCTCTCTATTTGGTATTGCAACAGCTCGGCTTCTATCTCGGTTGGAATCTCGATCTGCATGCATTCAGCATCCACACTGCCTGCCATTGCTAGCTAGCAGCATCTTGTTCATGTGCAATAATTTCCCAATTTTTAGCACTTTTCCTTTTGTCTAAATGCTGATTGCGGGCGGTTTTGTTTGATAATATTGTTACAGCAATGTTTATAACCTATGAAATTTATAATATTAGAAATTCGGGTTCCATTTATTTTGAAGATCTTAAATGATAAACATCTTAGAGCAATTTTAATTTATGGTAATGCTCTTGTTAGTTCACATCCTGTTACCACTTCAAAATATTATTAACATTTTATCAAATGCTTTACATAATTATCCATCCATGTTCTTGAGCATTCTATTATTATTACTATACAAGCAAAAAACTAATTTATTTCCTCCATGTTGTCGGAGCACATCTGTAATCTGTTCATAGTAGAATAAAAGGAGTAACCAGAGCTGGGCCCAGAAGGACCAAGTTAAGCAAAATTAGGTGACATTCAATCATAAACCTTTCTATAAATTGATGCGTTTCTGTAATTTAATTGGAGGGTAGCTTGAATCACTCTAATGATGGCCTGTGGGTTCATGATTGACGTCAAACATTTATAATATAACTGCACGGACCATGGTATAATTTTCGTTATTTAATTAATTTTTCTCCTTTTGAAAAGTCTAGTCAAATAACGCTGTCTTCTTTTCAATTGTGCTGTAACTAAAGGAATTAAAAAGAAGAACAAAGTTGCTCAAGTTATTATATTTGAGTTATTGAGCTTTATAACAACATCCACATAATAAGGTCAAATAATATTACAATTATTGCATGCAGTTTATAGTTTAAGCATATAAAAAACCCTACATTAAAGCATTTGAAGTGTCCTTTGTAGCTGATCCACAATAGGTAATTGCTTTCTGAATGGACCCCAAATATAAAGTCCCTTATGTCCTTTGATTCAATCAAAGATCAATTATTCCTAGTATTTGGTATATTAATATATACGCATTCATTTGTAAGATGTACGTTTGCTTGACCAAGTAGTACCCTTTCGATCTTATGGGCCACGAATGAAAATCTTGGTGCCCTACAAATAACTAAAGATTGAAGATTTTGGCATAAAGCCGGTACAAAGAAAATCCATTTGCAGAGTCTGGAGATAACCAATCAGTGTCTTTTCTTTATGCAATAGTTTCATCATCATCATAATGGAGTACTGCAAGGTTTTGTTGAGCTGGTCCGCTGGACCAAACAAATACTGCAACGTCGATCTTGCTTTTCAAAGCATATTTTCGAGGAACATTTTCAAGAATCATCACAGAGCGAAACAGCTTTGATCTTTGTAAAAATCTTGATTCTCACACCCTGTTATAATTAGGGTTTCATCAAAATCCACAATTTTCACTAGTCGGTCCCTGAATTAGTCCCCGTTAGCCAATTATAATTTTATTTAGGCTCTGTTTCGTATTATGATGCTGCGACTTTATTCTCAGTTGCCGTGAAATAAAATTTGTTAGTTAGTTTATCGTAAATATATTGTTTTTAACAATTCTTTTGAAAAAAACACTAAAGATATATATTATAGATTTTTTCTTTGAACAGTTTGTGAGATGAAATGGTGTTAATTATATGTCTTTCCAAACACTTTTAAGTTCGCCATCAGCAATACCTACTAACGGAGACTTGATACCGTGTAGTAGTGGGAGATATTAAAAAGAAAAAGGTAATTAATTGCATGCAATTCCTGAAAGATAGTGCCAAATAATAAAATAAAAGAACAAATTTACTTTGCATGCATAAAGCTTTCTTGTCTGTTCAAATAATCAATTGCTAATGTGCAAAGCAAAAAGCTGATTATAATTAAACGCGAAGTAAACTCATATCTATCTCAAACAATGTGTCTTTGTTTGGTTAAATCAGATGATGTGAGCAGAAGCATCACCTCTGCTTTCCGATAAATATTCTTAGAAAATAGAATTTTCCGGGAAAAATCAAGGGAAAAGGACGTGCAGTACTGTAAAGAAAAGCCGAAGAAAAAAGAGAAGGGGGAGGAGCTAGGCTAGATACCTGCAACATGTGTTTTGCTTTACATGAAGCTTTATTATTACGAAAAAATGGCTTTATAACACACGCTCACATCCACTCCATTTTGATTATTATTCTCATTATCACAAGAAAATTTATCCCATTATTACTGACGCTGAATATTGGATCATTTATCTATCTACTATCATCAACAAATCTGGTGGCACAGAAACAAAGGAAAAAGAAATTTTTTTTTTTGAGAGAATATTTGACGCAACCAAAAATATTGGACTCCAAATGAGAGGATGACACTTGGCAAAATGGCTAAGACGACACGTATACAGCTCAGGCTTGAGCTTGGGGCTATTCGTTTGGTTGGTTCGTGATGTGGTCCAAGCCCTTTAGCCCACTATGATGTGAGTCTGTGCGGTGGCTGTGGCTTTGCTTTGCTAGTTGCTAGCCAGCCTAGCGGAATCTTGGTAGATTCTTGCTATCTGTGTTTACACGTGTGACTTAATCACTCGTGTGAACTTTGGTACAATTTTTTTAATTATTTTTTTCCTTTCATTTCCTTTTATGGGATGAATTAATTTTGCAGGATTCTGCATGTCTGGGAATTTCTGAAAATACCATATAGCTGGGTTTATTCCATTTTCGGAGAGTATATATTGGGGAATAATCTAATCCGTTTGTAAGATATTTAGGGCATGTTTGGTTAGATGTTTTAGGGTGCGTTGGGTATTGAGGTGCTGTAACTTTTAAGCTACAATTGTTGCGAAAAAAAAACTATAACTATGAAATAAAAGTTAGTAATATGTAGTAAATACAAATTTTAAATAATAATTTTGACAAAATTATTAAAGATATAATAGATTTTTCACGATACAAGTGAAAAACAACATCAACATAGTTTCCAAGCTACAGCAGCTAGTATTTACCAAACACTTTAGTGCTGTATCTTTTAAGCTACAGCTGTCCAACCTCAATCCCAAATACACCCTTAATTATTTTGAGTAATCTACGAATCTCAACATTTGAGTATTAGGGCTAGTTTGGGAATACTGTGACTTCTAAAATAATTGTTGTTAGCTATGTTGTATAAATAACCAGCTGTGAAGAAAATCAGTTATGTGTTTGGTAAATTTTCTTTTCAGAAGCACTTTAAGTTTTGAAAGTAGTTATAGACGTTTAGTAAATTTTATTGTTAAACTACTGAAAGAAAACAAATGATTAGAAAATACATAATGTTGGATAAAATTTACTTATACATATAAAAACATGTACATATAATATATTTAATTGTGTATTATAATAATTTTTACTCAAAATAAAATTTATAATATATAGATTTTATTTTTTTACCTTAAAACAATTGATAATTAAATTTGTAATATAGTGAAACAAATTAAATAATAATTCGACCAACAAATTGATATTAATAAATTTATAGTGATGAATTATATAAAAATTTATTAAAATATTGATTTTGTTTACAATTTGAATAAGGATAATTTTGGGTTTAGGTAATAATTTTAAGGATATTTATGAAATTTTATTAAATGATAAAATTGATTCTAAAAATCATAATCTAAAAGGTACTCATTTCCTATTTTTTAAAATTAGCTATAAAATGGGTTGATTTGACAAAAGTGATTTTGATTTTTTTTAACTAAACACTAAAATTAGCTTTTAGATTTCCAAAATCACTTTTAAATTTCTAAAAAACAATCCCAAATGAGCCCTTAATTGATTTGACAGCAACATATCAGATTAGCTATTAATGTTTAACATGATTTGACTATTACTAAGAAATTATGGGTAATTTTTAAAAACCTCCCCTGAGGTTTGGACTTGTTGCAAGTAGATGACAAGAATCTATTTATTTGTAAAAAACCCCCTACCGTCAGTTAATTTTAACATTGACCGTTAGTTGACTGTACAAATACAATATTGCCCTTAACAACAATTTATAGACTGACATAACTAAAATTGTTGGCGCGAAAAGCACAAATCCTATTTTTTGATAATTTTATCCTTGTCAATTCTAAAGATTTACAATATCATAGGTAAAGATTATGACTATTTCATTTTCAAGTTTTTAATTTTATCTTTCTTGTAGGAACTTTAAGGAAA
Organism: Citrus sinensis; assembly: GCF_022201045.2. NCBI lineage: Eukaryota > Viridiplantae > Streptophyta > Magnoliopsida > Sapindales > Rutaceae > Citrus > Citrus sinensis. Next base: position 23,293,236 of record NC_068563.1, read on the forward strand.
TATCAATAATTTAAAGAGGATTTTTTAAGTTTTTAATTTTATCTTTCTTGTAGGAACTTTAAGGAAATATCAATAATTTAAAGAGGGTAAAATAGCCAACAATTTTAGTTTTTTTTTAGTTATGTCAGTCTACAAACTATTGTTAAGGGTAATATTGTCTTTGCACAGTCAACTAACGGTCAATGTTAAAATTAACTTACGGTAGGGGTTTTTTTTACAAATAAACAGATTCTCGCCATCTACTTGCAACAAGCCCAAACCTCAGGGGAGGTTTTTAAAAATTACCCAAGAAATTATCACGTTTGTTTGAACTCAAATATTGGAATTCTTGATATTATTTAATTATTATTTATGGAAAAAGAGAGCTAAAATTTTCAGATCAAACAATACCTTAATATAATTTTAGAACAAGATTGAGACTTATGAAAATTTTGGACACAAGATAAATTCACACATAATGAAATGAGCCGGTCATCTATGTTAGATCATGTTAATAAAGTCCAAATGAAATTTGAATGTGAGAAAAATGTTAGAATCATAAATACTATTGTTCGGAGACCGTTACCTTCTAGTTAAAAAAATGTAGTTATTTTTTTTAAAAAAAAAAACTAGCCTCTGTTGTTTCCAACATTTTATTGTAGTTTTAAAAAAAATTACACAATATTCAATTTTTAGAAATTGTTATCAAATGCCTATGATCCTGTTTTGGATTGAGGTGCTGTGTGAAAAAAAAATTATAACTATGAAACAAAAATTAATAATATGTAATGAATATAAATTTTAAATAACAATTTTGACAAAATTATTAAGCATATAATAGTTTTTCTATTATACAAGTGAAAAATCATATCAACATACTTTCTACCAAATACTTTAGTGCTGTACCTTTTAAGATACAGCTACCCAACTTCAATCTAAAACGCACAAGATTTCTATCTCATTTTGATTTATTTTTTTTTAACAACGAAAAGACAGAAATAAGCATTAGCCATGTTTTAGAAAGAAAAATGTTATTTTAACCAAAAAAATAATTTACAAAATTTTAAAAATAATATGAAAAGACTAATTTGTCTTGATGGAAAAGATTATTTATACCTACTCCGATATTTTTATCGAAATGTTATCTCATGCAATTTTAAGGCATAATATACATACACATTGGATAATGCTAGAGAAGAATCATTCTAATGAGCTGCACTGCATATGTGGAACATTTCAGCTCACATTTTTTTATTATGTCATTCCACTTTCTAGCATATCCTCTTCAATTCTTCTTTTGGTCGGAAAGTGCATATTCGTTAAATTACAGTTTCAAATAATAATAATTAAAACATTATCACATTTAAGCGGTCGATAAAATTTGGCCGACCACATATTGATAGATACCACAAAAATATAATAACAATAAAGCAAAGCATAATTATGTTTTCTCTGATTTAAAAAGATAAATTGCAAATCATCATCATATTCCAACAAGCATTAATAGTTGTTTGCTAACGTCGTGGCCTATTATATTCCTTCTTGCTCTCTTGCATGATAAGTTTTTCGGGTCCATTTACCCTAAACCCAAACGCCATCCAAATTATTCGAGTTCAATAACCATGTTAACATTAACATATATACTCTTTAAATATGCAAACATAACGTTTTTTTTTTTTAATTTTCTCAAAGCACATCTACTTAAATAAAAAATAATAATTTTTTTTAATAAACTCGCATTTGCATTGATAGTAAATTCAGATTTTAGAATCTATTAATTGTCAGAATTCCAAAAGAGCAATTAATACTGCATATGTAAACTCTTGTATAAAAACTTTTATATATAGTATAAATTAACATGTCGTTGTTATATTATTATCACATATCCCATATTTTCAACAGTTTAAAGTAAAATATATAATATGAGATATGACAATCAGATAATGGCCACCCTACAATACCCGCATGTATCACATGCATGCGGGTAATTAAAAAAATTTTAAAAAAATATGGCCATTGTTTGGCTGCCACTTATTAAAAAAAAATTGGAGTAACCTGTAAAGAGCAACCGATTGCTCCTTAAAGGAATATTATGTTATGAAATAATAAATAAATATAATAAATAAAAATAGTAATAAAATAATAATTCTTTTAATAATAAAGGCAACATAATAATAAAAAATTAGTTTTATAATAATTTAAAATTAGTTTCAAGTTTAATGGTTACAGAATCAAGTTAACGGTATGTGTTTCATGTTTATTAGTCCATTAATTGCATGATTTTCGAGATTGCAAGTTAATGATCCTAATTCCATGTTCATTATTCTAAGTTTCAAGTTTAATGGTCTTAATTTCAAGTTAATGGTATGTGTTTCATGTTTATTGGTCCATTAATTGCATGATTTTCAGGGTTGCAAGTTAATGATCCCAAGTTCCATGTTCATTGCTCTAAGTTTCAAATTCATTTGGTTTCAAGTTTAATGGTTCCTGTTTCAAGTTAATGGTAGTGTTTCATTTTTATTGGTTCATTAATTGCATGATTTTCGGGGTTGCAAGTAAATGATCCCAAGTTCGATGTTCATTGCCCTCAGTTTCAAGTTCATTTGGTTTCAAATTTAATGGTCCTAATTTCAAGTTAATGGTAGGTGTTTCATGTTTATTGGTCAATTAATTACATGATTTTCGGGGTTGTAAGTTAATGATCATAAGTTCCATGTTCATTACTCTAAGTTTTAAGTTCCTTGGGTTTCTAGTTTAATGATTCCAGTTTCAAGTTAATGGTAAGTGTTTCATGTTTATTGGTTTCATGTTTCATGTTTACTGTTTTTTCAGGTTTCCATTTCTTTCATATTTAATAATAATAAAAAATCTCAGCCATTTGATCTACTCCAATTTAATCCAATGGCTATTTTTAATGCATGTATGAGATACATGCATGTACTGTAGTAGCACCCTCAGATAATAAACCACATTAGTTTGCATACTTAATAATATTAATTTCAAAAAGATTTTTTTATGAGAGATGGTGAAGATTAGAGATGGCAAAACGGGTCATGTTTGCATCATGTCAGTTTCACGTCGTGTTAAATTCAAGTTGACCAAAACACGATCCATTTAATAATCTTATTAAAATATTGAGACCTAAACCCGACACGGAAAATAAACAGGTTACTCAATAACTAGTTTAATATCTACATATGTAACAAATGTTACACACACACACACCCACATACACACACCTCCAAAGTATTATATATTTACACTATTAAAGTTTTTAATTATATATATGTAAATAATACTATATATCAATATTATAAAATATACATTTGTACCAATATTTTACACATTTACAATGTTAAAGTTCTAAATCTATATAAAATTTTATAAATAAAATATTGTGTATATATCTACCCTTCCAAAAAAAAAAAAAAAAAGAAGAAGAAAGAATCATGTCCAATATTTGAGTTTTAATGACAAGAACTTAGAAATTTATTTAAAAAAGAAAATATAATCGTGTCATTGGTCAGGTAAATGGGTCAAGAACTTTAACCCTAACCCGATATAGAAAAAAATCATGTCGACATGAACTTAACGCATTTAATAATCGTGTTAAATTTGACGACCCATATCCATTTTTTCGTATTGGATAATCGGATTGTATCAAAGTAAGTTTGCCAGCTCTAGTGAAGATATCTATGTACCTCACGAGATTAAGAAAAAAAAATTGTAATTTTTTTATTAATAGAAGTAACTACAAGATGTTTCGGATCATTTTTTTTTTAAATAAAAGAAACAGGGGATAAACGTGAAAATTTTGCAAGATCATGTTGCCATTATAGTCAAAAACATTATCATAACAAAGCAATAATTAAAAAACATTAGCATATTTTGTAATTAATCTTGAAATGTGGATACAAATTTATGGTGGAAAAAAAGTTAGTGTCGGGTGGTGGAACTAGAAAAGGTTGGGGGGTGGGGCAAATTAGAGAGGAATGATCAAATTATATTCATACACGTAATTGATATTATATTTGAAATTTGATTGTTAGTTATGAGAATTGCTCTTGCTTTTTTGTTGGTTTTATGGCTTGCATTATAACACTGTCTGTTCACATTTTACCTGTCCTTGTCCCCCTTTTGAGGGTCCTTTATTAATCAAATGGAATGATTAAGCTGCATGCAAATCCTGAAAAGATTCAGTAATCATATTCATACCAGCACTACACAAAATTGAAATATCTATTGATATATGATAAATAATAATAATAATAATAGCTATCTAATTAATAAATTAGCACTACTAACACACATGTCCGTTCAGATTAATAGTCAAAATTGCATAAGAATGATATAATTTAAAGTCAAAATTGTGTCAATGCAGGAATTTTTAGGAATATATATGTTAAATTTAAAAGTTGGGATGATAAAACAAATTAGGGGGACAAATATGACCGCTCCTGAAAACTCCATTCATGCAAAAGCGGGCAACGATAGTCTTGGGGAGAGCGGACCTACTGGCTTTGAACGAACAAGAAACCCATTACTATTTGGGCCTGCGATGACATCACCTCAGATCCATTTTGTCTATGAGACATATCAAGCCCATTATGTTTATCAAGATCGCAATGAAGGGGTTTCAGTTTCAAAATTATTCTTATCCAATTAGAAAATAAAATTGTTAAATTTAAAAAGACTATGATTATTATTTACATTAAAATAAAAAAATAACTAATAGAATAAGAAATTGTTTTAGTTATCAATTATTATATACACGTAATAAAAAATATTATATATATATATATATATATATATATATTTGTATTCAATATTGTGTCTATTTTAGTTAATTATATTCTTATAACAATTCAATAATAAGATTTATCAAACATATACGACTGTTGTTGAAACTTGCGGCACTTTTAAAAATAAAATTTATTAAATATTTAATTGATTCTCTTCACGCCTAATTGTTTTTACAGTGCAACTACCAATAATTACTATAAAAACTACAATATTACTAAACTGACCTTAGCTCACACCAACTTCAAAACGCCAATTGAATTTGTATGACTCGATTTATGTAATGAAGTCATGATCTAAACGACGAGGACTACCAATTTCAAAAAATAAAAAAAGTGGGGAAAAAAAATGACGGGGACTATATTTTTATATGTGGTTCGGAAAAAAGTGCCCGAAGTTATTATGAGTGCAAGTTGGGAGACTTGCTGTTTGTGAGCCCAATTGAAATGAACGCTGCTGCCCCTGCCACAGACTTCAAAGTTCAATTGGCACAACAAATGAGATGGTACTGCTGGTTCTTGCTAATTAAGACTGTTTTGAGGATTTCGATTAATAATTAAAAATCAAATTGAACTTTACATTTAATGAATTTAAAAGAAATTTTGTCAAATGATTTCTATACATATTATTTAACTGAACTTTATATATATATATATATTTAATGAATCGAATTGAACTTTAACTGGATTATTCTTAACTGTGTATTTATGATTACAGTTGTGGTAATCAGTTGGATCTTTAATTAATTAAGATTTATTTTTTCAACTGATCCCCTCCCTTCTTTAACTTAATCCAAGGGAAAAGTCAAATTGTTAACTCTTGCGATTTCGTATTACAGGTGATTTTTAATTATATCTAGTAAGTTCACATTGTAAAATCTTGATTTTTTTTATTGAATTGCTAAAAGAGAGAGCGACTGTAAAAAGGTCAAATAATAACTTTGTGAATAATCATTCTATTGTACCGAATTATTCATATAATAATTTGTTAAAATATTAAAAAATTTGCAAACGGTAATAGAAAACAACACAATTGTAAGCAGTTAGCAGTTACCGTTTGAACAGTCTAATAAGCAGCTTCTTTCTTTCTTTTTTGGTTCTTTTTATTTTTATTTTTTTCTAAAATAATAATAATAATGTGAAATGGTCAACCAATAACATGATTGTTGTCTTATTTAAATCGCATTAACGTGCCTTCATCAAACTTTGATGCACCTCCCAGTTTGAAAAATTACATAAATTTTTGTAGGATCCTTGTGCACTGTTAGTCTATGTCTGACTCCGCATAAATTAAAATGAAACATAAATTATGCAAAATAAATAAATAAATAAATGGTTTTTAGTTTTTGAGTCCCTGTTGTTTGTTACAATGAAGTCAGAAACCAGAAGTTTCAACAATTGCCTTACTGAAGTGTTCACTTTTCCATTTTTCTCCACTGAGGTCCTTTACCAAGTTCGACTCATCGACCGTTAAAAATTATTGGTAACAAAGGCTTGAAGATTATTACTTAGTTAAACCATAGGATGAAATAATATTTATGTCCTCAATTCTTATTTAAAACCATTTAACAACTTAGAAAACTTTATTCATTATTGCAGCGGTATACATTCAACAAATTAATACTTCATCAATTTTCACAATAGATCCAGGCCATCTCATTTTACCCTTTTTATGCTTATTAAATATTATGCAAATATATGACTAGCTAGTTAGAACAAATATGATCAAGTCTTGCCTATGTGTCTGAATCTCATCTCCAAAGTTCCTTTGCTTATAATCGTCTATCTATATACATTTCATTTTTCTTGATTAGATCTTATCTCTTCGAGAGTTTGATCAGTTGATAGCAATTTAAAAAATTAATTTTTTTAATATCTAAAACTAAATTTTTTACGTGCTACACATAAATAAATATTAATGGAGAGAACTCCTTTTGATTCGGCTAAAATGCCCTTAGTCCATTCTTTCTTTTTCTTTTTTTAATTAACGGTAGAACTTGATCAAAGTCCCAAATAACAAAAAAGAAATAATACATCAAAAAGGACTCGAAACTGGATATTCACGAAATCTCTGGTTTCTGAGTTCATTGCAACAAATAGTAAGGACTCAACTAATAAAATCTCAAAACTAAATAAATAAATTTAAGAAGGTCATGAAGTCAGATTTTGTAGGCAGATGGCATAAAGATGGAATGGTGAATGAATATTAATAACAAATACAAAGACATACAAAACTGGCAGATTCTGATGAATCCCAAGGACATGGCTGAATAGCTGATCAGGCCAGTGGCAATGCCAATGGCGAATAGTTAGATCTTCAAGTCAAATAAATAAGCAACAGTTGTTGTTTGACTGACAGGCCAGGCCAGCACATGTTCATAGGCAATATCCAATTTCTAAGCCCTCCCCCGCGTAGTTCACACGATATGTACAAGTGTTTTGTATATTACAAAGTTTTAACTTTGAATTTGCATCTGAGGATAAGGTACAGCCTATGATCCATGCACTTGCATCTTGAATTGTGCACCAGTTATTCACTTTAAGGAACCGTTAGTTTTTTTTTTTTTTTATCTCAAACTTGAGTAGATATAAATTTGATTGAAGTTTGAATGGGTGTGAATATAAATATTTGAATAATATGTTTATTTTTTTAATATACGAATATAAGTGGTATTTTTTTGTTTTGATAAATAAAAAGATCTCTTATTTAACATTTATTTCCTTATAAGTCAAAATAAATAAAGGGATTAGGTCTTAAGAAAGTAAGTATATTTAATAGAGATATTTTTGTAATTTAATAGATATTTTTGCGATGTAATATTTTCTTCTCATTTTAACATTTTTTCATTTGGATAAAAAGTCACAATAATTCACTTTTTCTATTTAACTATGAATGTCTGGAAATCAGACATAATTCAGGAAAAATAAACAAGAAATTTTTTTAAAAAGTATGAAATTAATAAAATTTCAAATTTCAGAAGTAAAAATTTAAAATATTTTTATGTTAGACTCTCTTATTTAAAGATAAGATCGGTAGATTTAAAAAAATTGAAACGTTTGAAATTTACTATTTTTTAATATAAATTTTTTTAAAATATCATTTTTTTTCGTGTTGCCGTTAACAGAATAATTGATAGTTTGGAGAGATTAGACTTTCCTATTTGACGAGATCATCACCGCCATTTTCAATATAATTGACTCTCAATCCTTGAATTACAAGCCAATGTCACAGCAAAATTAATTAAGATGGCAGAATTGTGAAGGCAGAAACTATGAAATGCGTGGAGGGAATACATGAGAAGGCAGAAACCACGAGATTAAACGTTTGAATTACAAGCCAATGCGTGGAGGGAATATAATTAAGCTTGGCTGTCGGCACCAGCCAAGCTAGCCCTGCCGAGAAACTAAAGGGTAATTTCCACTTTAATCCTTATGATATGGATCAATTTACCTCTAATTAATCCCCATTGTATTCTTAAGTTTACTCAATCAGTCCTTACCTTTACATTTATAGTTGTTGAATTTTTTTTTCAAGAGTAACATAGTCTACGATGTAATTTGAGTTAAAACTAAAGCAAATATGATATGTAAGGGGAAGCAAAGTCAAATCGACTATTACTTTACATCTCAAAATTTTTTTATTCCAATAAACTATAACATATGATGTGACATTCATCAATTGGTTGGTAAGATATTACTGAAATACTAACTAGGCAATCCAAGAGGGGGGTGAATTGGGATTTTAAAAATTATCTTAGGCAAACCACACAACAATTTAATCTAATGCCTTAATAAATTCGAAAACAATAAATTCAATAAAAGCACAATAATAAATGAGTAGGGGAAGAGAAATCAAACTCAAGGATTTTTACGTGGTTCGGCAATCTCCGCCTACGTCCACGCCTCCAAGCACACCGGGCTTGAGGATTCCACTAAGCAAGCCTCCAAGGCTTCAAACGCTTACAATTGACTTCCAATGTGTCAATGGACCTTTACAACAAGAGATTATCTCCAATCTCTTAACCCAAGTGTATCCCAACACTTACAATCTTTTAACTTGATTTTACAAAAAAGATTACAAATGAATCTCTCTCACACAATGTGTTTGATCACAAGTGAAAGCTCAATGTGTGAATGAATAAGATGAATACAAAGATTTAAAGCTCAATGAAAGTTGTATTCTCAATATTTTGCTCAATGATGATCGTTGGAATCTCCTTGTTTGAATTGGATTGAGCTTATTTATAGTTGGAGCTGAAAAACTAGCCGTTATAGACTGTCGGACAGAAAACGGTTCGCCGTTAACCCTAAACGGTTAACCGTTTCGGTCGGTCAAAGTTACCGTTGGGCTAATTTTCAAATAAACGGTTAGCCGTTTTGGATTACCCTTTCGCCGTTAATTTCCAGAGACCTGCAAAACAAATTTGGTTTAACCGTTCTTACTAAACGGTTCAAGGTTAGCAAACTGAAAATAATCGATTAACCGTTTTCAATAAACGATTCACCGTTAGTTTCCAGAATCATCATATTAACAATACTTTAAAGAACATGCTTTCTGGAAATTATCGGTTAGCCTTTTTAAATAAACGGTTAGCCGTTTGCTACAGTGATTGCTACAGTAACCTGCACAGTGCACTATTTTCTAAAATTACAGTTTGACCCCAAAACTTTACAAAACTGTACCATAGCCCAACACGTCATAAAACTTTGCAAATAGGTCCAATTTCAGAATTTTTAAGTAATACTTTATTAATCCCAAAACTTTCTGAAATTATGTTATAGCCCAAAAATGCTATGACACTTTTCAAATAAGTCCTTTACCAAAATTCAAGCAATACTTGTTTATTTCAAAGTTTTCAAAATTCTTTCAATTAAACCATAAACTTTGAAAAACAACCAATTTCATAAAATCATTTTTCCATTAAATATGAAACATTTATAATGTGAAAATAATGATTTATTATTTAAAAAGAATAAAAACAATCAATTTCATAAAATCATTTTTCCATTAAATATAAAACCTTTATAATGCAAAAATAATGATTTATTTAAAAAGAATATTAAATAATTTGGGCTTAAAAGATTAATCATTCTTAATCTTGTTTGTTATCATCAAAATCAATATTATGGAAACATATATGTTAACAATTACAATCAATTCACTTGGTTCGTGTAAAGAATTATCAATCATTTAATAAATGCTACGTTATTTAAATAAAACTTGAAATATAAAATTTAGGATGCCTATCATTACTTGGGTAAATGCCCGTTGAATTAAAAAAATTCTTTGATCCTAATGAACTTAACTAAGGAACCGTTTATTTTTTTTATCCGAAATCCGAACATTGTAAGAGGTAGGTTGTTTGTTCTTATAAACTCAAAATATCTTAAATATAATATTTTTACATTTATGACCTTGAAGTGTCATATACACTTGGAAATTTAAATAGGTATATATTTACGGTGCTATCTAGTACAATAGTATTTATGTATTGTAAATATTTACAAGTTAAGCATTTGATATATAATTTATGAAAAATAATTTTGATATTTTTTACAATTTAACATAACATTTATACATAAAAAATTATTATCTAACTATAAAGAATTTGCCTAAAATTCAAATTGAGTGTATGTTAAGTATTTAATACCAAGTAAAAGTTGAGGTCAAGGGAAATTCTAATATCGCGAAAAATAAATATTAAAGGGTTAGTTTTACATAATAGTTAGGTAGGAAATAAATACATTTAATGAGAGTATTTGTGAGGAAAGAAATTGATTTTTCATTTAGACACTTTATCATTCAGATAAAAGTCATGAAATTTTACTTTTTACATTTCAATAAAAATATCTTATAATAAAACTTTAGATACAAAAACAAACAAGTCAAAATATTAAAACATCTTAAATTAAGTTAAATTAAGATTTCAAACATAAAACAAACAAACTCCAAGCTTAAACTCCTGTATGACTCATTATCATTGCCCGTGTAAGTCAAAGCCTTTGCCATATACTCCTTAAAGAATTAAACTATTTTATGATTTTCCAGTAGTTAAAAAAGACCGAAAGTTACCAGCCCAAAAACTAATCTTTTGTTAAAAATTTGTGCCTGCTGTTGTTCAAAGTTGCCCCCTTTAAAAGTAATTTCCGATTCCATTCTTGCTAACCGGATAAATTAGCTCAAACTTTACTAATAATAATAAAAATAAACAAAACAATTCTAGAAACAGAAAGTCAAAAGCTCTCTAAAATTGAGGGCTCCTGCCCTGCTGCGTGCTTTAATTTGCATCACCGACGCCACCATTCATGTATTTATTGCACAAAACGCAAAGTCTTCGGTTTCGCTATTAATTTCTATAAGCTTTACTTCTTCCAAAATCTTGGAAAAGGTCTTATTTAATTCCACATCCCCTAATTTTCCGTGCGTTGACTTTATCGTTCCCAACATCAATTCTGTATAAATTAAATACCCTCCAGAGTTCACATTTTCATTCAAATTGCATTGAGTCCAAGAATTTTTCAAGCATTTTAATTTTAGATTATGGAAGAAATTGAAGTTCCTGCACATTTTCTTTGTCCAATTTCGTTGCAACTCATGAGAGATCCGGTTACTGTCTCAACTGGGATCACATACGATAGAGTGAACATAGAGAGATGGTTATTCACATGCAAGAACAACACTTGCCCCGTCACAAAACAGGTGTTGCAAGAAACTGATCTGACGTCGACGACACCGAATCACACACTTCGCCGGTTGATTCAAGCTTGGTGCACAATCAATGCCTGCCATGGAATCGAACGGATCCCAACCCCGCAGCCGCCTGTCGACAAAACCCAGATCGTTAAAATCCTCAATGATGCCAAGAAGTCACCCAGCACGGGGCGCAAATGCTTGAGAAGGTTAAGATCGATCACACTTCAAAGTGAGAGAAACAGGAGTTGCCTTGAAGCTGCTGGCGCCATTGAGTTCTTGGCTACAACCATAACAAAGAGTGATGATGGCTCTGATGAATGCGATGAGGCATTGAGCATTCTTTATCATTTGAATGTTTCTGAGAGCTATTTGAAGAGTATCGTCATCAACAATGGCGAAGAATTCTTGGAGTCTTTGATGCGAGTGTTGAAGTGTGGGAACTACCAATCAAGATCTTATGCTATAATGTTATTGAAGTCTATTTTTGAAGTGGCAGATCCGTTTCAGTTGATCAGCGTTAAGCAGGAGTTCTTTACAGAAATAGTAAACGTTTTGCGTGACCATCATCAGTTCTCACAGCAGGCTTCCAAGGCAGCATTGAAGCTTCTTGTTGAGCTCTGTCCATGGGGAAGAAACAGGATCAAAGCTGTCGAAGGTGGTGGCGTTTCGGTTTTGGTAGATCTTCTTCTTGATGTAACGGAGAGAAGAGTATGTGAACTAATGCTAAACGTATTGGATCTGCTGTGCCGGTGTGCTGAGGGGAGGGCAGAGCTGTTGAAGCATGGAGCTGGGCTGGCTGTTGTTTCAAAGAAAATACTTAGGGTTTCGCATGCGGCAAGTGATAGGGCTGTGAGAATTTTGTGTTCGGTTTGTAAGTTTTCTGCAACTGCTAGGGTTCTTCAAGAGATGTTGCAAGTGGGAGTTGTGTCCAAGTTGTGTTTGGTGCTACAAGTTGATGCTAGTGTTAAGACAAAGGAAAGAGCTAGGGAGATTCTCAAGTTGAATGCTAGGGCTTGGAGGGATTCTCCTTGTGTCCCTGCTCATTTGTTGTCTTCTTACCCATCTTCTTAAGAGAATTATGTAACGCAATATATATCGATCATTCTTTTGTAGATATAGTTGTAAGATTATAAAATTTGAATGCATGAGGAAGTCTCATGATGAGGTGACAATATAAACTGACTTTATATACACAAATGATGATGAATCATTATTGTTTTGATCATTTATGGAATTTATACACAAATGATGATGAATCATTATTGTTTTGATCATTCATGGAATTTTTGTCTCTTATCGATGAATCATTATTGTTTTGATCATTCATGGAATTTTTGTCTCTTATCATTCTTGGAAACTTTTTTGTAGTGTTATTGCTTTATAGTTGGTTGATAAATGATGATTCGTTCGTGGATTATTAACTTTTGCGTATGCCATTTTTGTCACATTCCAAGAACATGAACCATGAGAGTCCAAAAAGATGACGTTTCAGGCAAGAAGGAGGGAATTAATGGTACTAAAACTTTCAAGATTTCACATGATAAGTCAAAATTATTGGCGCTTAATTTACTGGATCTTTCTTACGAAATTGGAGATGGAGACTGCACTAGTCAAGGAGGGAGAAAAAGACTACACAGTTGCCTCAGCTAAAACTAACTAAGATGATACAAAATATTCTTTGATTGATGAATTTTGTGCTGACTTTTTAAAAAGCAGTAATCGGTTTTCATTATGTAAAAATGTGTACTAAGTAAATTTTAACCAATCGCTGTTATAAACGCACAAGATATAAGAGGCTATTAATAGGTGAGCACAATGAAGACTAGCAGTGGATTCAAATTCATTTAAAAAAAAAAGTTGTTATGTGCACAATATATGAATTTTGATCAATGACATGACCCGCCCCAGCCTATATGTCGGATCCAAAGTGAATCATGCGGTCTAATAACTAAAACTCGTGGCATAAACTTAATTCATGAATATATAACAGTGGCCTTTACTAATAACACATACAAATCTTTGTGCCTCATCCGAAAATATATATTCAAAACTTGCATAGTTCACGTCTCATTATACATACTTCTACTACAAATATATACATAAAAACATAAGCAACATGAAAGTGCTCAAAATGCAAGTCATACAGTAATGCGTCTCGTGACCCAACCTCAATTGACTATAATTGGTCTGCACGAAATCCTGCAGAATCTTGGGAGAAAAGGGGTAAATAGAAAAATAATGAGCTTGCGACTCAATGAGTAAATATAATATATATATATAGAAAAATAAAATAGTGTACTAGGGTATATATATAATCATGTGTCATAATTCGGCACTGAATATAATATCATCAGCAAACATGGAAATCATACATACATGACAAAAATGCACCAAATAGTACCTAGGGTAAATAACTCTCAATACTTGCCGAGATCATCATCGCATGAGTAGAGTGGGGGAAAAACCTCTTGATACTCGGTGGAATTTATCTATCTCGCACGGGTAGAGTAACCTAACTCTCAATACGCATGTGCATAGCCAATGGGGAAGAGTACATATATGGTGACTGGCAATCACATCTCATGACTCAATCAAACATAAAATATGTGCATATGCAATCATAACATGATATTAAACTATATTATCAAATATAAATGCTTCACAGAATACATAATAATAATAATAATATCCACTCATAGGTCCTGTTTCATTCCGAGATTCATTGGGCTCCTGTGGGTTCCTGAATTCTCAGATTTCTCCTAAAATATAGAGTCCAAAATTAATTGTTAGAACTGATATAAAAACTTATACGTATGATGTAAATTAAATCATGACTACTTAAATTCCATAAATCTGTTACCCACTAATCCAACGGGTATAATTCTAACTATCCAATTTCAGTTCCTATAACTCTGTTATTTATTTTTTTCTTTTCCTTTACTCTCGACCTCTCTTTCTTTCTTCTTATTTTCCTTTTTCTCTTCTCTTTCCCTTTCCTTTCCTTTCCTTTTTCCTCTCCGTCTGTCTTGGTCTTGATTGTAAGTGAATCCATCAACAAGCAGCTCTTAATTTATATATAAACATTATCACTACCTCAAGCAAGCAAGTGGAACATGCATGCGGCGAGCAAAGAGGTGAAGCAAGCATGTGAAGAAGTGGTGAAGCAAGCAGCTCATATTGCATGCAACAGGCAGCTGACCACTTAATTTACTAAGGGTGCGTTTGGGATTGAGGTTGGACAACTGTAGTTTTTAAGTTACAGCACTAAAGTGTTTGGTAAACACTAGCCGTTGTAGCTTAGAAACTATATATATTGATATGATTTTTCACTTGTATAATGAAAAATCTATTATATCTTTAATAATTTTATCAAAATTATTATTTAAAATTTACATTTACTATATATTATTAACTTTTATTTTATAGTTACAATTTTTTTTCCACAGCAGCTATAGTTTAAAAATTACAGCACTTCAATCCCAAACGCACCCTAAGCATATGTGGCTGCTCTTCTTCCTTTTTTTCCCCCAAGCGGTGCATGACAATCTATTACTGGTTTTATTTTCAAAATTTACATTGATCAATATACATCTTATGAAAAGTACTTTGGATTCAATACTACCTGATTTTTTTTAATAATATTGCAATTAGTAATTCTTAGATAAGAAATAATATGTAATTTAATTTTAATTGTGCATTGTTATAAATGCACATGTAGTAAAAGATTATAAAACGCTTAGCACAATTTAACTCAATACTACATCTAAATTCCTAACTCGAAGTGTATATATACGGGACTATACGATCTATATTTAATTCAGTATATATTCTAATGTAATAAAAGTACTTTTTATTGGTTCTGCGTAAATCGAAATATTAGCAGATTTGCTTCCCAAATCACTAATAATTATGTGGAATTGAAAATTTTCAGTGTTGTCAATCCACTAATTCGTTGGTGCTTGTACTGTACTCACTAATGTGATATTAAAAAAATGGAAATTCGTCAGATAGAAATGGATGGACTTAAATTAGATTGATCAGATTTATAAGGTTCCTACTCTGGACACGTATGCTATTAAAAAGTAAATTACCTTTATCAGGTGAGATTGGCTAAAATTCAACTGATTGGAAATCTTGTGTTGCGCAGCTACCAAATAAATGCTGAAGTATTTTCAAGTGCAAACATGGAAATGGAAACTTGATAGGGTCAAAATTTTTGTCTGTCTGCGACCCATTCGAATTAATATTATATTACTAGTAGGCAGTTCGACCGATTTCTTTATCAGCTCACACTCTAATAAAACATAACATAAAAAAACAAAATAAAAATTTTCGCCACATCAGTGGATTTTAGTTTATATTAAATAACATGTATGACAATTCCTTCCTTCCTTGACCAAATTGTCCATTCTATTGTATTACAAATGGCGCAACTAACCATTGAAAAGGACTGTTTCAACAAAATATTTAATATATATATATATATAATATTAAAATAAGACAAAATGAGTAAATCCATAGATTAAAGGATGGTCAAATGTTTTTGGTATTTAGTTAATGGTTAATTAATAGGTAAATGAATACTGAAGCTTGAATAATTCTTGGAGTGAATCACTTTTGTAGGGCCAAAAGAAAAAAAATGTTTCATTTGTCATACTTGATTTTATTTTTTATTTTTTTGGCAACTATGTGATTAACTTTGTACATGCTTCTTAGAAATGAAAACATATGAATGATTATATCAAGCTGATGAAAGCCACGAATCAAATGATATATTGTTCTACTTCTGTTCGGATGATGAATACGGATTGTAAAGTTGAACATTAATGTTATGTGAAACAAATTTTGAGTTGAAAGCAATAAAATGTGAGGTTTTTAGCTTCTTATGTGTATATATATAGTGCATGTTGGGTTGAGTTGTTAAACTTCTTACGTGTATGTATATACAATACGTGTGGAAGGCCAAGCACAAAGTCCAGAGGCTAAAGACGATAAATGGCTTTTACTGTAATTTTTTTTTTTTGTTCTTATGAAGTTTTTAACCCGGGTCAATAAGCAAAGCCTGCAGAAAGCAAGCACAAGATCTTTCTAAAATCCTAAAAAAGATCAAGCACAATCAAGCAAAAAATTCATTTCATATTCCGACAAGAATCAAGTTTTAGTTTTGGTTTTTACTAATGATCAAAGAAGACACTGAAGAAGAGTGGTACTACCACAAATCACACAAAGTTTAATGATAACTGAATCAACTATGGAAGATGTAATTTGATGTATTGAATTATTTGATAAAGATTTTATGTATATGGGCTCTGCCTTCGCTGCTCCATCATAGGAAATTCTTTCCTATTCACCTGCACTCAACAAAAATTTCTGAGACTCAACAAATCCAGCAATGGGGTTAACCGCACATATTTACAACTCAAAGTTATAAGGCTACAACTTTTTTCAACCAGGGGCAATAGGATTTCAACTTTAGCAGTCTGTTTACACTAGAGTAACAACTCAAGGAAAAGCCAAAGTGTTTCATTGAGGAGATAAATAAGATGAAAATCTTGAAAGAATTTATAATCATCATAAAAGACAGAGAAGGTGCAAGAATTGATCAAGATAACAAGGATGATCATTAAAGAGTTTACAACTGATCTACAGAGAATGAATATAAATACAAGCTAAAAAGGTACTTAGTATTGAGAGTTGAATATTTTAAAATTCAGACTCAGTGTCTATTGAGCCAAATGGTTACTCAGACCCTAATAAAGATTTGAAGATGAAGGTTTTCTTCTTAAGTTTCCAAGGAGGTTTGTTGGATGGACTTGAAATGCTCTTCATTTCAACAGTAGCACTGATGGTAATATTTTCTTCAATGTTTTTCATGGTCTTCAGCGGTAGCTTGTCATAGTCCTTATATATGATACCTCTAGTTGCTGTAAATATAGTTCTCCTGCCAGTCATTATATATATTTTTTGCAGCGTTATAATCTAATCCATGAAGCCCGTCAAATATTTCTCTTCCAGAAAAGGAAAAGAGAAGATTTTCCACAAAGAAGGGGATCAAATTTAGAAGGCCAGACCTGCATATTGCCAACTATGAAGGAGAGAATTAAAAATATGATAGAAGAGGAACAAAACCAGTAGTCCAGGATTATTCAACGTACTAGTCTTCAGCATCCGGAAGGGACATGAGAAATTCCCTTTTGGGTGCTGAAATAATAAGGGTTCTTAATTTCATTCATCGAAAATTTCCATTCGTAGTTTAGAATTTTTTTACGTTTATTAAATGGAACTTCTTCCATAAACTTAGAAAATAATTAGAATTGATGAGACACTAAAATAAATAGAATAAAATTATACCAGTATAAAAAGAATTTGAATGATATTTACTCGATAGAAATCTATATATAAATGGATTATGATTCTGTGAACTTGGAAAAATAAAGTGAGTGATTGTTTACTATTTTGTAACTTCTGTAGGGTAATTTGTTTCCGCTAGTGCATGGCTGGCAGTCAATGCCTGTTCCTCCTCTCCATTCAGCTAATGAATAACCATTATAAGTCCTCAATCCTTTTTCTTTTTTAATTCAATTATAACCTTAATTTTTTCGAACTGCATTATATATAATTCAATAGTTTGGATTTCTTGTTCTGCTTATTCTTGGTGAGATAATCCCCCGTCATATAGCATGAAGATTTTTGGGGCTTTTCTAAGTACGTACCGATTCTCTTAACTTGCTTTTTGGCCCTTACTCGTTGTAATTTTCTTCTTCTTTTTTTTAATAAAGTTCTGAATTAAAAAAAAAAAAAAGTCACACCACCTTTTTCATATTACTTATCAATTTCCCTAACTTTGAACATAGATATTGTGTGAAACAAAATTTGAGTCGAATGCAATAAATTGTGAATTTTTTACGTGTAAAATACATGATGGGTCGAGTTTACCTCATGAGGAAGGTCGAAGTACAACGCCCAAAGTCAATGAACGACTTCCAACTTTTTTTCTTATCAGAGTGGAGCTACTGGCACCCCTTTAAAACTCTTATCAAACCCCTTTATTGCAATTTGAATTTGAATTTGAATGATTTTATGCAAAATTCAATTAGACACGCTCATCTTCTTCAACAATATCATCAACAATCAAGGTTGTTGTTAATGACTCAGATATAGAATATCAGTTACAAATCATTCATCAACAAGCATCAAACGAATTCTTCAAAAGAATAATTTTGAATAAAAGACAAAGACTAATGTAAAAGAAAAATAGATCCAAAAGTGTGAAACTGTTTGTGCCAAAAAAAAAATCATAATAACATAAAGAAGGTTTCATCCTTGTTCAAAGTATAAAAATATAGATTTAGTGGTGTGAAATGAATTCATTTTAAAACTGAATTTGATAAGTTTAAGTGTTAGACTTACGATGTTGAAGAGAATGAAAGTACAATCATTTTCAAATATAAAATGAAACAAAAATTTCATGTTGAACATGGAAGAGTTTACTGGGGTTTATTGAGAAAAATAATTGAAAGGTTACTTGTAGAATTAAATAGAAATTATTTTTAAAAGTGGTTTATGAGGACATTTGAGGGTGGCAGTAGGCCAACTCTTTTTATGATTTTGAGATACAATTAATCTATAGGTGGGACTATTTGAACCCACCAAATTGCTCTCTACACTCATTTTAAAATTAATTCATTATTAAAAATAAAAAATTTAAATATCTCAAGATTGCCACTCACTAATCTCTTTCTCTCTCTATTTTACGATTGCATATTCTCTCTCTACTCTCATATACTATAAACTAAACACTCAATTTCACTATCTTTTGAATTTATTTTTTTACCTTTCTCAATATATCATGATCTTTATTTCATGCTTTCTAGTTTCTATCTATAAATATATATTTTTAATATTCATTAACTTTTGAGTTTGACAAAAATTAATTTTATATTTATTAACTTTCATGATTGATAAAAATTTGTTAATGTTCAAATTTAAATAGCGGGTTTTGTTCCTTTTAGTTTGTTGTATCAATTATTTACAACTAAAAGAATATATTTGAGTGAATTGATGAGAATTTGTGAAATTGAGATGAGAAAGAGAAGAAAGGGTTAATGATAAGTGTATATTTTTCATATATTTTGCTATTAATTTCTCCATCTTTTTCTTATTTTGGTCTTAAATATTCTAGTTATTTTAGTTAATTTTTAATTTAGTAAATTATTTTTTAATTTAGTAAATTATTTTTTTATTGTGTTAATTTTTATCTTAGTTTTTTTATTTTGTTATTTTAGGTATTTTTTGGGATTAAAGAGAAATTAAATCGGAGCATTCAGGAAAGAAATCTGAGAGAATTAGAATAGGAAAATAATTGAAGATTGGGAGACAAAAGTGCGCAAGAAATCAAGAATTGAAGAAATAAAAAATATTTTTCCAATTAGAGCTTGTACGGGCCAAGCAAAATTAACTTTGCACATCGAGCTAAAATTGGAAAATGGAAGTCAAAAAGGAAGCCAAGCCAATTACAAGCTAAGCCATCACACGGAGCTAAAATTAGAAAAAAGAGATTGCCATCCAGCACGTGAGAGGAAGAAAAGAATAAAGCCTTTTGGCTTTAAGCATGGCCAATCAAAAGAGTTTGTGAATGAAGACAAAAAAAAGAAAGTAAATATTTTGCATGACAATTTAAATGGCAAGCACGTTATGAAAGTGGCGGTTTTGGCTTGGATATAATTCTTTCCATGCAAGGATTTAAAAGCCACACTTGAAGCCTTATATAAGGGCCAAGCGGAAGCAACACGGGGGGATTTTTATTCGGCAGCCACACATACAAAAGAGTTTGCAGCCGCAAGGGAGAAGAAAAAAAATAGAGGAGGCAACCGTTTGAATTAATCTCTATGTCTGGTTTTATTAATTCTTTTATTTCTAATTTAATTATGTTAGGCTATATTTTCTATTTGGTTGAGGGTGAATTCAAAACCCTAAACATGCTATGCAATTAAATTTAAATTCTATCATTCAATTTATTTAATTGAGATTGTTTATATTCTTCTATAATTATTGTTTATGATTTTATTCTCGTCTTGTTTGAGTGGCCAATTAGATAGGACTTAAATAAATTCTATTGTTAGATTAAAATTCTTGATCCGTAATTTTCTTGATATTTTAATCATAAGTAGCAGGTTGGAATAAGTTATTTCAATTGGAGAACATAACCTAGGTTAAATAATTCGATCTTGTGTGTTTATTGCCTAAATGAACCTAATATCTTTCTTTGCTTAATGCTTCAATTATCTTAAATTTAAAGAGCTTGTTTTCAATTATTTAATGGTTAGAGATTAGGTGAAGAGCTTGTTTTGCCTAACGACACACTAAGGAAAGATTGAGACTAACAGAGCTTGTTGTTATCTACGGTTGATAGTTTTAATATAAATTGATGATAGAATTGATATATTATGTGCATATTTGGTGGTGGCGAATGATCCTTTAACCAAAGTTTTTCTCATTGTTATTTCTTTATCCTTTAATTAGAGTTTTTATTAAATTTTTGTTTTCACAATTTAATTTCTTTATTTCTTGCAATCTAGTTAAAGATTCAAACCCCCCCTTTTATTTATAATTGGCATTTTCTTTAGTTAGATTAATTTATATTAATTATTTCTACTATTATGTTATTTTAAGCCCTATTTTAGAGTTGATAATAAATACAACTAGCATAGTCTCTGTGGGCTCGATCCTTACTCACTCTGTACCAATTATTTATACTAATAGTAAGGTTTTAAATTTGGTGCACCCTAACGACACTGAAATACTAACTAGGCAACCCAAGAAGGGGGGTGAATTGAGATTTTAAAATTTAAGCTAAGCAAACCACACAACAATTTAATCTATTGCCTTAATTAAATTGAAAACAATAAATTCAATCATGCACAATATTAAAAGAGTGAGGGAAGAGAAAACAAACACAAGGATTTTTACGTGGTTCGGCAATCCCCGCCTACGTCCACGCCTCCAAGCTCACCCGCTTGAGGATTTCACTATCCAATCCTCCCAAGACTTCAAGTTTTTATAATTGACTTCCAAGGTGTCAATGAACCTTTACAATCAAGATTATCTCCCCAATCTCTTCACCCCAAGTATTTCTCACACTTGTACACTCACAATTTGATGAGAAATGAAAATTACAACAATGAAACTCTCTTTAAGAGTGGATATACAAATGATAGCTCAATGAAGATTTAATCTATGATGATTTTTGAATTTGAAACTCAATATAAGTTGTGTGCACTTGTTTATACTTGCAAAGATTATCAAAAATGAATTGGATTTGAGTTTATATAGTTTGAACTCAAAAACTAGCCGTTATGCACATTTTGGTGATAACCGGCTTACCGTTTATGAAATCCGGTTAGCCGCTTTTATGTTACCGTTACAGCAAAAATTTGAATTTCAGAATATCCGGCATGCCCCTTTTCAACTCCGGTTAGCCGCTTTCGAAATTCAGATAGCCGCTTTCATTCAAGTAGCTTACTGCTCAAAATCTGGCTAGTCGTTTGTCACATCCTGTTAGCCAATTGTTACAGTAACCGGTACAGTGCACCATTTTTTTAAAATTATAGTTTGACCTCAAAACGTTATAAAACTGTATTATGGCCCAAAACTTTATTTTTTTTTACAAATAGATCCAATTTCAAAATCTCTAAATAATGCTTGCCATTCCTAAAAAAATTTGAAATTATGATATGGCCCAAAATGCTATGAAACTTTTCAAATAAGTCATTCTCCAAAATTTTAAGCAGTACTTATTGATTTCAAAATTTTCAAAACTCTTTCAATTAAACTATAAACTTGAAAAACAACTCATTTCATAAAATCATTTTTTCATTAAATATAAAACCTTTATAATGTGAAAATAATGATTTATTTAAAATGTATAAAAAATAATTTGAGCTTTTAAAAACTTAGTCATTCTTAATTTTGTTTGTTATCATCAAAATCAACATTATGGAAACATATATGTTAACAGACACTACTAGTTAATTAAGTAATTTTTTAAAATAATTATGTAGATAGTAAAATTCTTCATTAAAAAGAGGGTGTAGAGAGAAAATTGGTGGGTTCAAATATCCACACCCATAATCTATTTGGAATTGCTGTTAAACTTTAATAATTTTTTATTTTATAAAGTGTCATTATTTATGCAGTAAGAATATTTTATGTGCAACTAAACAACGCTTCTTGCTTTTAAAAGCTACCACCACATATAAAACAGTGGTTATTATTATTTGATTATTTTAAAAATTATAAAATATCAAATGACTGCTAGAAATATCTTTACTATATCATTTCATTACATATTCATTAGTAGTATTAGTTGACTAATTAGTTGACAAATAAATTAGCAATTTTATCCTTAAAAAGTTTTCACAAATAGAGGTATCTAATATTAAAATCATATGCTTCTAGGAAATGTTTTTAGCTAGTTTATATTTTGAGAATTGAATATTGAAATAGTTGATCATCTGTAATTGAATACTATCTAGTTTTCAAAAAAAGGTCTTAAGATGAAAGATAAATAATATTCATTTTGTTTCAACAAATAACTAATTAAAAAATTTTAGTGTAATAAAAAAAATTTCAGATGGTTCCACATGTACAAATAAATGTTAATTTTATTGATTGGTGATGCAGATTGATTTGAGAAGAATGCATAGGAGATTTTTTTCAGGGTCGTAACTTGAGTTTATATGCATTTAGTTTGCACTCATAATACACTGTTTCACGGATAATCTTTGTTTAGTATCAATGAAGTATAAAAGAGTGTTAGATCCTTAATTTATTAGTGTTGTTAGTGTTGGATCCTAATTCAATGTTGTTAGATCCTTAATTTAATTTTGGGCTTATATATGAATAGTTATGTGTTATGAACTGTCATATAAGGTTAAGTCTAATAAAAAGTGATATATTAAAGTTTTTGGTAATTTCGGTTTTAGTGTATCTGATAGGGTGTGAGCCTTTAATATATAGAGACTTGAAGATCATTTCTCTTTCTATGATAGATTGAAATAATAATATTTAATGATAACAAGAAAGTTATCTATATAAGTGATTATGGTCTCCAGGTCACATATAACATTTTATTCTCTTCTGACATCCTATAATCAGCGAGAGTGTAGTGACAAAGCGAAAGGATTCTCTAGGATAATGTGTTGATCTAAAATGCTAACAACATGACTCTAAAGAGTGATTCAGTATTATGGATTTAGGTACATTTCCACATATTTGATTATTAATTCTTAGTGATACAATATGAACGTTCTTGAATATAGGTGATGGTTTTTATTAAAAGATTATTTTCTATCAATTCATACTTTCATTCAGTAAAATTACACTAAAATCTATTACATACTATTTTAAATAAATTGGATTTATATTTTAGATGATTTGCTATAAACCGAGCTGGTAATAAGTAGATCTTGCAAAAGGCTTAGTTAAAAAAAAAAGATTAGCTAAAGAACTCGATCGAGATTATAAATGTTTAAATCCACAAAATTTGTTAAAAACAAATTGATTTGGATTGAATTTTGTTTGGACCTAAATATATGCGGTTTTAAAGTTTTCTCGAACTTTCCCATTCTTTAAAATCTTGAATTGAAAAATTTCTATATATATATATATTGGATCTTTAATCTAGCATTGTTGGATCCTTAATCTAATGTTAGGCTTATATGTGAATAATTATGTATTGCGAACTATCATATAAGGTTAAGTTCGTTTAAAAGTAATCTATTAAAGTCTTTAGAAATATTGGTAAGGTTGACTTTCACCTCAACTTCGACCCAATTTTTTTTTTTAAAGGTAATTTTAGTGTAATTTTAAATTCAAATATTGGTAAGGTTGTTTATATTTTGAGATGAATTAATTGAAACATGTCACCAGAATGACATCTCTTATAGAAATTAATTTGTTTTGGAATATAAACAATTATGTATATGTAATTTATGTGAATATCGATTGACCTAAATGAAGGCCCCGCATTTGATAGAGTTACTTAAGCACTTGTAGTAAATAAACGCATAACGATTACTCAGTTTTGCATGTGAACAATAAATCGGCCTAAAAGAAGATTTATTGTCAGTGTTTGATTATTACACCAAGTTATCACTTACAAGTGAATATTTTGTCCAAAGACATAATATTAATGGAGCATTCGGTATCTTAAAATGAGGTACCTTTATTTGAATTTATTTATGTTTTGAATCTTTTATGAGCATATTTTGTTTGTTTGTTGTTCTCTATGCAGTTATGACTCCTACTAATATTACTGCCAATATTAATTTTGTTCCTATGCTACTCTAACTTCAAGCCATGGCAAAAGAAACTCTTAATAGTTCTCACTGTCATGGATTTCGACATTGTGCTAAGACTTGATTCTCCCTCATCTCTTACAAATAAAAGTACCCCTGATGATAAAAAAGAAATAGAAAGGTAAGAGAAATCAAATCGTATGTGTATAATGATCATAAAGAAGGTCATTCCGAAAGCATTCAGGGGCTCAATGTTTGAAAAGCCAACTACAACTAAAGAAAACTTTGCAAATGTTGAACAAAGATTTGTCAAGGATGAAAAAAGATAAAATTGGTATGCTCTTGACAAGCTTAATTTCAATGAGATATATGGGTAAATGCAAGATCATGGAGTACATTATGGAAATGTCTTATCTTACTTCTGAGCTGAGAGTACTTAAGCTTGAATTCTCTGAGGACTTGCTAGTACATTTGGTTTTAATTTCCTTACCAATATAGTTTAACAAGTTTAAGGTGAACTATAACTGTTAGAAAGAGAATTAATCTATAGATAAGCCCATATCACACTGTGTTTAGGAATAGGATAAGCTGAAGAAAGATAAGGCATAAAGTGCTCATTTGGTATTTACCTCTAGAGACAAGGACAAAGGAAAAAAAAGTAACAAAGGTAAGAACGCTACAGATACAATACCTCAAAAGAAACAACAAAAAATGGGTGATCCAGAGGGTACTAGTTGTTTCTTCTATAGGGCTGAAGGACATGGCTTGGTTTGTTCTAAGGTTATCTTAACTATGATACCAAGACACACGCAGTGGATAGATTCTGGTGCAACAACTCACATCAATGTATTTATCCAGGGTTACTTAAATTATCGAAAGCTCAATAACATGAGCGATGGCAAGAAGGTTGAAGTTGAAGCAATTGAAAACTTTAGATTATTATTAAAAACCAAATTTTATTAGGATCTTAATGAAACATTTATTGTTCCGTCTTTTAGACGAAATTTGATTTCCATTTCCACTTTGGACAAGTTTGGTTTTACTTTTTCATTTGAAAATAGAAAATTCAATTTGTTTCAAGATTCAAAACTGATTGGTTTCGGTTCTTTATCAGGGGATGATAATCTTTATATGCTTGATAAAATTGCTTCATTTAATGAAATCCTACAATTCAATACACAAGGTTTAAAAAGAAGATTAACTAATACGAATTCAGCTGCAATATGGCACAAGAGATTTAGTCATATTTCCAAACAAAGAATAGAGAGACTTTTGTCAAATGAAATTCTTGATCCCTTTAGATTTTACAAATTTCAATATTTGTGTAAATTGTATCAAGGGAAAACATTGTTCCAACAAAAGTGACTACCAAACCCTTTACGAGTTTTGGACATGTGAGAAGTCTAGTCTAAGGTACTTTCATGTTTGGAGATATCTAATTGAGGTAAGGCCTTATAGGCTTAATGAGAAAAAAACTAGACTCAAGGATAATGAGTTGCTATTTTATTGGATATTCTAAAAGATCCAAGCGGTACATGTTTTATGATCCAATGACTAAATTAATTTTTTAGTCAGGAAATGCTCGGTTCTTTGAGGATATTGAGTTTGTAGAGGAAATATACAATTAAGGATTTTTTTTAAAAGAAGAATATGTTGATATTCCCATAGGTGTTATTGGTATTAATTAGAGTTTCATTTCTGACTTTGTTTAATACAAAACAAATTAAGATAATGTTGGAGAATCCCCATACAAGAAGTTATTCTAGAAGAATAAATTCTACCACCTCAAAAACTTATACCATTCAGGAGATCCATTAGAGAAAAGAAAATTAGTGTACCAAATACCTACATTGTATTTCTCAAAGAACATAAGATAGACATTGAATTGATAGAAGATGATCCGATCAATTTTTGTCAAGCAATATAAAGTTCTAATTCTTAAAAGTAGATTGATATCATAAATGAAGAGATAAAGTCCATGAAGGACAAAGAGATATGAGATATTGTCCATTGTCAGAAGGTGTAAAACCTATTAGATGCAAATGGATATTTAAGACCGAGAGAGATACAAGGCGCATTTTGCTGCAAAGGGCTTTACGTAGAAAGAAGACATTGAAAATAAAGAGACTTTCTTTTCGGGTTTTTTGAAAGACTCTTTTAGGATCATAATGGTTTTAGTGGCACATTTCAATCTTAAGTTACTTCAAACAGAGATGAAGACGACATTTCTTAATATTGATATTGAAGAGGCAATTTATATGGTGCAGTCAGAAAAATTTGTATTAAAAGGCCCAAAGAATATAGTTTGCAACTTAAAAAATCCATCTATGTGTTTAAACAAGCATATTGACAATAGTATTTTTAGTTTTATCAAGTGGTCATCTCTTTTAGTTTTGAGATGAACATGGTCGATGATTGCATATACCATAAGTTATGTGAAAGCAAATATATTTTTCTAGTTTTATATGTCGATGATGTTTTGCTTGC
This sequence comes from Citrus sinensis, assembly GCF_022201045.2. Taxonomy (NCBI): domain Eukaryota; kingdom Viridiplantae; phylum Streptophyta; class Magnoliopsida; order Sapindales; family Rutaceae; genus Citrus; species Citrus sinensis. The sequence continues at coordinate 23,320,493 of NC_068563.1, forward strand.
TAGCAACGATATAGGCTTATTGTATGATACTAAGAGATTTCTAGCTAAAAATTTTGAGATGAAGATATTAGTGGCCCTTCTTTTATATTTGACATAGATTATCGCAAAAGAGATATATCAAGAAAGTTCTTAGAGGTATGACATGCAAGATTGTAAACCAAATGACACCCTATGTTTAAAAAAGAAAAGTTTAGTCTCCATTAGTGCCCTAAGAATGAATTTAAGGAAAAGAAAATGCAAAACATTCCTTATGCATTAGTAGTAGGAAGTCTGATGTATGCTCGAGTTTGTACATGACTAGATACTGCATTTGTCACTGGAATATTGGGCAAATATTTAAGTAATTACGGAGTAGACCATTGGAAAGTAGGCAAACGAGTCTTGCAATACTTACAAAGAACAAAAGACTATATGCTTATTTATCGAATGTCAGATTAGCTTGAGATCATTAGGCATGCTAACTGTGATTTTACTGGAAGTCAAGATAGTATGAAGTCTACATTGAGCTACATCTATCTAGAATTAGAGGTACTCTCTATTGGAAGAGTGATAAATAGTCTTTTATAGCCTCTTTTACGATGGCAGAAGAGTTCAATAGATGTTATCAGGCATCCAATCATGGAATATGGTTGCAAAATTTTGTCACGGGGCTGCACTTAGTAGATGGTATTGACAAACCACTAAAGTTATTTTGTAACAGTAAGTCAGCAATGCTGCATTCCAACAACAATAGGAGCTCAACGAAGTCAAAGTATATAGACACCAATTTCCTAGTTGTTAAAGAAAGAGTTTAGAGTGAGCAGTTGCCTATAGAGCACGTCAACATAAACTCTATGATTGCGGATTCACTTACTAAAGGATTGTCATCTAAAATGTTTCATGAGCACGTTGCTTGTATGGGTGTCATGTCACTGAAGGATCTTCAGTTTTAGTGGGATCGAAGTTTATGATTTTAAATACTCTTATGATATAGATATTTTTCAGCTATTTCAGTTTATAGATATTTCAAGTTATTTTCTATAGAAATAAATTCATACTATGATTTTAGTATGATTTGATCTTATTAAGGGTTAAGGTGGACTAGTTGGAAATAGGCATGTTAAGATCACATTGCATGAAATTTCCATGCTACACATCCACATCATGATCCGTGTCATTTAGTTGTATTGGCATAGTGACCATTGATGGGTCAAGTTACGAGGTTGCGATAAAGGCCACTTTGATCATACGTTGGTAAAATTGATAGACAGGATTGGTTGTAGATATATTTCAGTAATAACAATAAAGTTGAGCTCCTACGATTATTTTTGTAAAGTATAATTATAAGGTTACACATATAGTCAAGTGGGAGATTGTTGTATCTTTAATCCAGTGTTGTTGGATCCTTAATTTAATGTTTGACTTATATATGAATAATTATGTATTGCAAACTGCCATATAAGGTTAAACCTAATTAAAAGCGATTTATTAAAGTTTTCAATAATACTAAATGGAGAAACACCTCTATGTAAAATTATATAGGTTGCAATTGTGGACGGATGTGTGCTTTTTTTTTTTTTTTAATTCGAACCTTCCAAACATTATCAATTCTCACTTTTCAGAGTTTCTTTCACGTGTTCTTCATCTTCTATACATTATTGAATAAAGTCAGCTCTTACCTACTACTATTAAAATTACAGCAAAAAGCATGAAAGTTTCCAACAAAATCAAGTAAAAAATATACATCAAGTTATTATTTAACTTGTTATCCTTGGTACCTGGTTAAAAGATACACTTGAATGCAAGGAGAATTATTCCAAACATTAGAGTGCAATCTGAGGATCTCTTTTGCTCTATCTTTCAAGTACTTTTCACAATCTGCTTGAGTCACCATGCAAAGCTTTGACACTGCCCCCACGCTCAACATCTCCAAAACAACTTCATATGTTGCTGAAAATTTCGATATCGATGACAAAATATGAACCGCTCGGTCATTTGTTGCTGGGGAAACCCTAAGGAGTCTTTTAGTCACCATGGCAATGGCTCCTGCATGTTCTCGAAACTTCAATCTCCCATCTGCGCATGAACACAGTTGAGCTAAGAGGTTAAAGATAAGCTCTGTGGTGCTCTTTTCGGGCTTCGATAATTCAAGTTCAATGAGTTCAAAAACTGCATTGGCTTCAGTAATTTTCACTCTGTTGCTCCCCATGGGACATGCTTGTAGCAAAACATGCAACCCCGATTTGGTAGCTTGTTGTGAGATATTTTCTTTCAATAATTTTACCATTTCCTTGAAAAAATCAAGATTTAGTGTGCTCTCCAATAGGCCTTTGCTTGCAAGTTCTAAAACCATTTTCAAGACTATCATTGCGCTGGTCTTCACTGCGACGTGACGGTCATTAGTCTCCCATTGTAAAACCCACATCAACGCGCCGATCAAATCTTGATTGTGATGATCAACAAGAGCCTTGTTTTCATTTGATGGAGACCAAACAAGAGAAAGAATCCTTAAAGCTTCTTCGAGGCCGGTTGTTTTGTTGCCCTTGTAACTTGTTATAATCAACAAAACCAAAGCCCGAACGACAAATGCTTCCTCCAAGCTCTTCCTATTCCTCTCATTCTCCATAGCTAGGGCTTCCATTTTCTTCAGAGTACTAATACGCAAATGACCAGAATCAAGATCGCGAACGAGTTTACGCACCTGATCCTTGTTTAGAGCAGATTTCGGGGTAGGGATTCTGTCTATTCCGTTATGTGTACACCAAGCTTGGATCAAACGACGCAGCGTATGATTTGATGTCAACCCAGAGTCTCTAGGCAAAGGCTGCTTTGTCACCGGGCACGTCGTGTCCTTCGCCGTCTTTAGCCATTTCTCGATGCTTTCTCGATCGTATGATATGCCGGTGATGGCTGTCACAGGATCTTTCATTATCTGCAACGATATGGGACAGATGAAATATTGCGGCACCTCAATTTCGTCCATGTTTATGTCGATGATTCAATTAATTTTATGAGATGCGGTGTTGTATCAGCTAGGAGAAATGAAAGTGGCTGCTTATTTATGGGAAAATAACGGAAAGAAAGACAATGAACGCGACAAAGAAAATTCTACGCATGAATTAAATCTGATTTCCATGTTAAGTTGTATGATAATTCATGTATACTTTTACCGGTCGTACTTTGAGAATGGACTGGCCAGCCGTTCTAGGGCGGTGGTCAACACACCATAAAATAACCATGTAAATCACGTCTGTGCTTTTCTTTCATTGACCGTTGACTGCCACTTGGCGAGAACTACTTGGCTGAAAATGACGCGAGTGGACCCACTTAATGTAACGTGGTAAATGCTGTGGGCGGCGCGGAACAAATTTAATTCCTGTGCGATGTGAGAAAAAAACACGAACCATTTGTACGCGGGCAGCAGCCAAAATCAAACCATCTGTAGAATTGACTCGAAACTTTCATGCGGTGAATGTTTCAGTGCTTCTGTTGACTAAAAATGTTAAACCATACATACTTTATAAAAATAAAATCATTTAGTTGTCATACGAAAGAAAGTTCATAACCGTTGATGGACATTAGTCGATCAAAATAAGTTGTTACTGCTTTCAAAATTAAACAGAGTACGTAATTAGTTTGGATTTATGATTAATACAAAATTTGTCAAAGATTACAAAGTTTTAATCTTGTAATTAATGATCATGCTATATTAACTGTCAACAATATTGTCATACAATGCTGCGATATTATAAGACTTAATTAATCTATTTCATTAAAAATAAATAAACTGCATTAAAAAAAAGTTGCTTACATGTGAAAATATGTATGTAATTAGGTAAGAAAAAATTTCAAAATAAGTTCGTCAATAAATATTAAAAATATGTTTGTACATAACAAGCCTAATTGTCTTTATTTAAAAATAATAATAATTTGTTATAATTGTTCAAGGTAAAATCTCTATTGAGAAATATTATCTAATGTGTACTTATATAAAAGACTTTCAAAGTAAGCCAGAATTTTCATTCATATAATCTATGTTTCCAAAAGAGAAAAAAATAATAATAATTTCTTTGTTTTTTTAAATAATTAATGTAATATGTATAGACGAAGGATACGAACAAATTACATTTGGAGTCAAGTAATGTAATTGTATATGAATTTTAAGCATCTTTCTTAATGGAGACGAAGGATACGAACAAATTACATTTGGAGTCCAAGTCCAAATAAAAGTATAAGATAAGATAAGAAATAGAAGCGGCCAGCAGGTCAAGCTTTCTCCTGTACTAAAATATTGCTCTTCTAGAAGAATACTTTATTGAAATAAAAGGTTATATATCTTAAAAAAATCATTTTCAAATTATGTTTGCATTTGATATACTCTTAACATTTAATTAGACGTGCTGGATTTTTATTTTTTCGTTTATTAAGATTGATATTTTAGGTGAAGTTAATTGTCAATCTTTATCAAAGATAAATAAACGAAGTGATTAATTGACTCTTACTTAGGTGTCCATGGCAATTAGTAATACATCCCAGTTTATAAATTAACACGTTTAACCGCGTTGATTTGTTTAACATGTCTAAAATTAAAAAAAAAAAAACATATATAAAACATATAAATATGTCTAATATCATTAAATTGGTTAATAAATAAATTGAAGGGACACAATTAATTATTCGTGTCATAAACGGGTTCACAGCTTGAGGTCTTTTGACTCGAATATATATGACACAAATAATTTATAAGTTAACATGAAAAAATTACTGATCGTTTCATTTTAATTGTTTCAACTCGATCACAGAAAATTTGCATGTATTCGTGTGGTATTATTGTCATTTTAATACAAAATTTGTCAAAAAAAAAAGCTTTAATCTTAGGTGTAATGATCATGCTATATTAACTGTCAACAATATTGTCTTATTAAAAAAATTCAAAATTTGACATTCATTGGATAACAACTCATGTTTACATTATCTAGAAGTTTCTTTTAATCTTTTTCTAATTTAAATAAAAGAGAAAATGTTATTGTGTGATACAGGGATAATGTCTTATACCTAATTAATCTTGTAATTTTTCTAAATTAGTTTAGAATAATAATAAGGATACAAAATTATTTAGGCACCCGTTACCACCAGGCCTAAGCTTTGTTAGTATTATAATTGTAGGGAAATTCAAACCCTCCATTTTATTGTATTTTACATATAATATTTTTTTAAAAAAAAATTGTGCTCTCACTATTATAAAAAATTCGAATCATTTACTTCATAAATAATGGGAAGAGGTGCTGAACAACTTAACTAAAAAGTTATTGGCAATATTTTAGGAATTTAAGTTCCATTAATCAATTAATAAATGATTCTTGTGGTAAATTAAGGGTTTTGGTATTCTTCGTTCTTCACAATAAATTAAAAGATCACCTCTATAATTTTTTTTATTTTTTTTTAAATGATAGAAAGAATCTCTTAATTTATTTAATATTTCAATTACAACAGCTGCTAAATAAGATAGTTCAAATATGGGATATGAATCATTTCTGATCATCATCGTCGTGAGTATGAGTATGATTTGATATGCAGGCCATAATGCGAGCGGCAATTATGGCATATGATCTTGACTTTGACTTTGGGTACCCAGTGAGTGCACGACACGTATTGTATTGCACCGCTCTCTAAGTTCTTTTGTAAAGCTTCAATTCCAGTCAAAATAAAACTGTCTAATTAAACTTTTATTTAATACAATGGCGAATATTGAAATTTTCTCTGCAAGTATTCTCTTCAAATTAAAGATTATATGATGGAGAATAAGACATTTTTAAATTTTAGTAGGACTATTTCATTCATAATAATTTAAATTTTCGTGGCCTTTCTGTATTAATAGATTTACATTCATATAATATAATCATAAGGTGAGAGTAAACTTTGAAAATAATAATATGACCAAATTAAAATATCAAGTAACATATATGTTATGTTGTCCGTGGAGTATATTTTATTTGGACCTTTAATTTTTCTTGGATTATTATTTTATGCTTCATATTTGTTTTTAGCTGCATTGAGTTTGATATACTGCAAAGTGTGACTCTATATGTATGCCAAAAACTAGAAAACAAATTGAAAGCAACTAAAATTAATATTTCCATGTATAATTAATATAACAACTTGCAAATGCATCCAACATATTTGACTTTGATTGTTTCATTATAGAGACTTTCTCACTTTCTCTCATTTTCAAATGTATATCATAATAGGAAAATTTGCAGGGTAGTCCAGAAATTTATTACTAATTTATTTAAAAATTAAAAAAAAAAAGTTTGTGGATGTCTGTTAATTGGCAGCGCCTATGTTACATTTGTTGCAGCAAACATTCCGATGATATGGACCGTTGGATTTGTAATTTTTCAAATCCAACGGATGTCAAGAAATTTAACATATAATGAGGTACACGTGCAATGGTCAAACGATTATTATAAAGCAAATATGGGCAACCTCCCGAAACGGTTCTGGAAAATTGCTGTTAACGGGGTAATGGGTAATGAAATTGATAGAGGGAGAAGGAAAGTGATGAGCGCATCTTTTGGGTATGAAAAATAGGAGAGGGAAAAATGAGGAGTAATTAGGGTTTGAAAGAAGGGAAAATAACAGTAGCACCAAACGATATTATAAGGTTCCGCTTTCAATTTTGCAAGTTCACTTAAATTTAGAAACCTAACACATAGCTGCTCACTAAAACCGAAGCTAAAGCCACCTGAATATCACTGAATATGGTAAAATTTGAAACCTCATCTTCGCAAGTTGTCTCGACTAAATAATTCCACACACATGATTCATTACTATGACTGGTTCCTTATTATTTTAATGCCTTTATTTGAAAAAATTCCTAAAATCAACCCTAACAAAAGCCGGAGTGAAGTGTAAGGTTTAAGGCTGTAATCGAAAGTTGGAGTGAAACGTATGATTTAAGGCTAAAGAAACAAATTGACAATTTTCAAAAACCTTCATAGTTTCTCAAACTGCATCTCCTCCTCATTTTAATAATCAATAGTAACATACAGACCTAGAAATGATCTCTTGTTTTTTTTCAGCCTTTAACTAATAAATTCCAATATAAAACTATGAATATTTCGTTGATAATGTTAGAGAGGGGAGATTTTGCTTCCTTCAATAAACGGAGCAAGAGAAAATGGATTCCAAAAGTTTGACAGCCACATTTCAATCATGATGGAAAAAATTAAATTTCAAAATTAAATTTTGTTTTTGAAATTTTCATGATATGCCGCTAATATTCAACCAGCTATTCTAAGGAATGAGTCCTTGACTTTTACTTTTAACACTTTTTGCAACTGGTTCCAATCGGTTTCAACGTGTTTTTAATATTGCTCCTTATCGCCACGTGTTGCTCTTATGTTGGTCAATTGATGACGTTGTTGTTGTTACTTACACAAAATGTAACATAAGCTTACCCCTGTTAATTGGCTTGGATAGCCTACCATCGTACTTACGGACATTATTATCCCTGTGCTCTCTTTTAGCTATAAAAAGTACGAAAAATTTAAGTTTTGAGACACAATTTTGGTTTCATAATAATTTTCCTCAAAAAGAGTATATCGGGTGTATAGGTTTATTTGTATATTTGTTTAATAAATTAGTTTGATGGGTAAAAACTCATTTAGTCCCTGTATTTTAAAATTAATATTCATTTAGTACTTGTATTTTTAAAAATACCTCGAAACATCCCTATCGTTAAAGTATTGATACCCCTACAATTATTTTTTATTTCTTTTGGCTTACTTTTACAATATTACCCTTTATAATAATTTTTTTTGGACATTAGTAAAAATATAATAATTAAATTACTAATTTAACCCTAAAAAATAAAATAAATATATATTTTTTTTTGCAAGCACCATTTGCACACTTGGTAGTTTGCATACAGTTTTTGACAATTTAATTTTTGACAATTAAAAATTAATATAAATTTTTTAATTTTATTTTTAGGGTTAAATTGGTAATTTAATTATTTTCTTTTTATTAATGTCCAAACAAAAAAATTATTATAAAAGGGTAATATTATAAAAATAAGCCAAAATAAATAAAAAGTAACGGTATGGATATCAAAACTTTTATGACAGGGATGTTTCGAGACATTTTAAAAAATACATGGACTAAATGGATTATAATTTTAAAATACATAGACTAAATGAGCTTTTACCCTTAGTTTGATGGGTGTCAAAAGGCTCGCCCTTAATTTTTGTCATAAAAATCTTAATTGAATTATAATCAAACACAAATTTTAAGTGAGATTCTGTATCCAACCCAAACATTGTTTAAAACAAAAAGGTAAAGATTTAAAATTCAATGTATATCAAAACAATGGTAATATGGCTAACCATACAAATTTATTCCGTTTGATCTGGTCGTTTTTACATCAAAACATGACGTTGGGGAAAGCCATTAATCAATTTTAGCTATTTTTTTTCTCAAATTGTTTTTGAGGCTGTAACATCCGTCACAGCTCCTTGGTAATTTTCACGCGTGTGTGGGGGTGATTATTTTTAAGGAATTGCATAATTAATCCCTAGCAAAAAAAATTACTACTACGACCATTTCATTTCTCTCATCTGAGCAATCTTTAGTGGAAAATCTTCCCCGCTACGTAGCCCTTGACATACTTGTGACATTAACCAAATACTAATGAAATGGGTGTGCAAAAGTTGGCGAAATTTACCCCAACACCCACGTCTGCCTAGCAATGTATAATGCCCGAGCAAAGGCTAGTAATCATGCCTCATCCAGTCATCCTCTACAATGATTTTCTGATTCACGAAGAACGGTGCTTCGTTAGCCCTAGCAACGGACCTGAACAATATAACAGCACTGAGGCGACAAGAATCAATCCAAGGCTCAAAACCCTTTGGTCCAGATACCGGTTCGTTGGTTCTCGTAATGGAGTGTTATGCATATCCGATATTACATCCCAATTCTGCAACATATTTGTGAGGAATCCATTTGTTGGACAATTGATAGAATTGCCTAAGCCGTTTAAGCTAAGTATCCTGGTGGCCAAGAGGTAGCCCTACGGTTTGGTTACCACCCAAGGTTAGAGGAATATAAAGCGGTTAGATTAACATTTTGTGATGACATAACTCAATGCAAAATCCGATCTCGAGGCTGGACGTGGAAATCGGATGTTCAAATTCTTACTTTTGGCAGTAGTGGCGATAGTTATTATGAATGGAAAAGATTAGGGCTTGTGGTTCCAGATAGAGTTGATTCCGGAGCATCATCGGAGTCCTTCTTGTTAAATGGAGCTTTACATTGAGTGATTAAGCGTTATAATAATTATCAGTATCCTGCGGGTCAATGTTCGCGGATTGTCATTTGATCTAGCTGAGGAGAAATTTGGAGAAATTGAACGTCCGAGTTGTGGAAGTCTTGATAACCGTTATTATCATTTGGTGGTTTTAAGAGGGTGCCTTTCTGCGGTTCATTGTTTGGATTATGAAAGATTAGATATTTGGATCATGAAGGAATATGCTGTGAAGGTATCATGGAGTTTGGATTTTGTTATTGGAACATATTTACCCCGTCGCCTGCAAGAAAAATCATCAAGACAAGACTCAGAAGTATTGGACACTAGTCTCTGCCTCGGGTCAGGCAGATCAATTAAGGCTGTGTGCAATTTGAAGAATGGAGAAATTTTGCTGGAGTATGAGAGAGAAGCTTTGGTTTGTGAAATCCTGAGACCGAGGATTTTTAAGGATCTACTCATTCTTGGGCAGCCCAATCATTTTCGGACGATTGCCCATGCTCAAAGTCTCTTCACAGTCCAGGACATACTGCAATACAAGTATATATGATTAATTGCAATTAAATACTAATTAATCTTGTGAGCTTATTGCACCTAATCCCTTTTTTAGCTGCTAATAACTTAGTTTATGTGAAGAGTTTCTCAGAAGTCAGCTTTGTACAAGAATTATTCAAGATTTATGTTTACTAATTTGATGTGATGTTCTTGCATGCCTAATGCATCTGCTTGTTTACTTTAACTAAATAAGGCAAAAAATTCAAGGTCACATATATTGCCGAAACTAGGTAATGTTTATAATCTACGGCTGAGTAATACAATGAGATTCTGTAATTTGTTTAATTTAATTGCTTGGTGGGCAACGTGAATTGATAAAGACTGTTGTCTATGCTTCAGTAACAGGGTTTTTTGGAGTGAGGATATATAAAACTCAAAAGAGGGAGAGAGCAAAACAAATGCCGATACAATTGTAAAATCCCTCCATGGTTAATTTTACTTTTAATACAACAAAATCATTATATAAATAAAAACACATAAAAGAAGCATAAGTAATAAAGAGAAAGTCTTAAGTGGTGTCGACACCATTATCTAATTACATATCATAATTTGTACGCTGTATTTATAAAGACCACAATGATCCTTAACTTTTCCTATTGTTTATTTTTAATTTTTATTATTAAGTTGATATTACTGTTGTATATTATTTCTATAAATTTATAATTTCGGATATTATTTAATGTATTTGATTAAACAACATAGTAGCCGGAGTCAGATCCGACACAGGCTTATGAAACTCGGCCTGAACCCGGAATTTTTGTTTCTTGGGCTTGCTTGTTTGGTTTTTAAAACCCAAATTGATCCAATTCCCAACCCAAATCCGAACTAATTGAATGGTGAAAGAACGACGCTCTCCGTGGTCATTCTTTCGGCTAAGTTCACGGGTTTAGGGTTTAGCAAAGAAACTGCTTTTGGCAATCGAGCAAAGCAAAATGGGGAAGAAGACATCGTACAAGAGACTGAAGGGAAGCCAGAGCCTGAGGCAGAGACTGGTATTGTCTACGCTCGCCTCCACTCCTGTTCTCATAGACGACATCCGCGCCGACGACACGATGCCCGGTCTCCGTCCCCACGAGATTTCCCTTCTTCGCCTCCTCGAAAGAATCTGCGATGACTGCGTCGTCGAAATTAACGAAACTGGTGAATTTTTTATTATTATTTTTATTTTCTCTTTGAAAATTTGCGCTTTTGGGTTTCTTAACTTTTTAATAATAAAATTTCTGCTCACTTATTAAACGTGTGAATGGGGCAGGCACGGAATTGGAGTACAAGCCGGGAATAGTGATGGGAGGAAGGAACTTAGTGCATGACTGCGGCGTTAGCCGGTCTATTGGGTATTTCTTGGAGCCACTGATTCTTGTTGGATTGTTTGCTAAGAAACCCATTAGCATAAGGCTAAGAGGTAGTTACTTCTTGTGGCCTGTGCCTTGTGATATTTTGCTATTTGTAGCTATTTAGATTGATTAAAGTTTTGTTGTTTTGAGTCATATCTTCACATTTCAGAGACAAAAAGAAACTGTTTTGGAAGCATTGCCGTTGGTCTTGACACTGCACCTAATTAGATCATGTCCTGTTTTGTGTCTATATTCAAAGCATTTGATTTGTCTTTGTTTTAGGAATTACAAATGATCCTAAGGATCCAAGTGTGGATACTTTCCGTTCTACTACCTTACCCTTGTTAAAGAGGTTTGGAGTTCCTTCTGAAGGATTGGAATTGAAGATAGAGAGTCGTGGTTCGCCACCTGATGGTGGAGGTGAAGTTATTTTGACAATCCCAATTGTCGATAGGTTAATGGTGAGTCTTTGGTTTTGCGTTTGAAACTTTGAAAGATAAATGAAAGAAGCAAGAGATATTGAAAAGCAGAAACTAGCTACAAATTTGGAAAATAATATGAATAAAAGGATGTAATGGTAGCTCATTTATTTTCTATGTTGTTTCTTATGTTTTTGATTTGCAGGCAGTTCGCTGGCTCGATGAGGGAATGGTTAAGAGGATTAGAGGTGTTTCCTTTTCAACCAGAGTGTCTTCTCAGTTTGAAAATAGTATGATTCATGCTGCTCGTGGAATCTTTAATCGCCTGCTTCCCGATGTTCACATCTTTACTGATCATAGAGCTGGTCCACAAGCTGGAAAGTATGGTCTTTAATTGCTGTAGATATCTTTTATTTTCTTTTTGTAGATATATTTGAAAATAAATGGTGAATTGCTGTCCACTTTATTTTTTCTGTATTCTAGGCACAATTTTTTTTTAAAAAAAAATTAAGAGGAACAATTTGATGGCAGGTCTCCTGGCTATGGAATTTCACTCGTTGCAGAAACTACATCTGGTTGTTTCATTTCGGTTGACACTGCAGTTTCTTATGCACGAGGTGAAGTGGATGAAATTGAATATGACGAGAAGAGAGAGCTGATGCCACCAGATAATGTTGGTGAGCAAATTGCTTCATGTCTTCTTGAAGAGATTGCGAAAGGAGGAGTTGTGGATTCAACACACCAGGTTTGTGTTTTAAGTCATCAAACTACTTAGGTCTAGCCATTTCAGCTTTCATCTTTATTATACTTTTAACTAAACAATCTGATGGCTTTATTTCCCCCCTCTGTGATTTGCTTATTGATTGAAATTATACAGTTTAAGATTTTTGAACATGCTTTGAACATTAGCCTCACAATTTATCATCTGTAACGGTGGATTATATTCCCAACTTCCTTCCTTCCTCCCCCGTCTTTGTTTGATTGAAACCATGCGGTAAATATAGTGTATTTTTTACTAACTTTGCTTATATTGTTTCTTGCCCCAAAACTTGACAATCGGCAAAATTGTTTCTGCTGATGTTATCTCTGTGACATCTCTG